>NC_135599.1:800954-1105952 GCF_965152235.1 Eretmochelys imbricata
TCCATCTGAGTATCACCACTCGAGTAGCTCTGGTGTATTCTTCCCCCAAGTATCTCTGGTGAATTCACACCCTCACCCCCGAGTATCACTGGAGTATCTCTTATGTATTCATCCCCCCGAGTATCACTGGAGTATCTCTGGTGTATTCATCCATCTGAGTATCACCACTCGAGTAGCTCTGGTGTATTCTTCCCCCAAGTATCTCTGGTGAATTCACGTCCCCACCCCCAAGTATCACTTGAGTATCTCTGGTGTATTCATCCCCCCGAGTAGCACTTGAATATCTCTGGTGTATTCATCCCCCGAGTACCACTTGAGTATCTGGAGTTTTCATCTCTCTGAGTATCCCCCAAATATCTCTGGAGTATTCATCCCCCTGAGTATCCCCCCGACTGTCTCTGGAGTATTCATCCCCCTGAGTAATGTAATTACTCCGGAGTAACGTCCCTCCCCACTCGATGGTCTCCGGGCTGAGCCGACCTGACACGGAGGTTGGGGGAGACGGGCAGGGCCCTGCTCTGCCTCTGGCACCCCGGCTGGCTCGGCCCTGGTGGGGCGGGGCCCCCCGCCGCGCAGCCGGCCTGGCCCCCCGCGCCCCGCCTGACGCCTCTCCCCCTCTCTCTGTCTCTCCGCGCCCCAGTGCTCAACCAGCTGGAGGAGCTGCTGAGCGACATGAAGGCCGACGTGACGCGCCTGCCGGCCACGCTGTCCCGCATCCCGCCCATCGCCGCCCGCCTCCAGATGTCCGAGCGCAGCATCCTTAGCCGCCTGGCCAACAAGGGCAACGAGACGCAGACCGCCCCGGTAACGCCTGGGGGGGGCTTGGCCCCGCCCCCGCGGGCCCCGGTAACGCCTGGGGGGGGCTTGGTCCTGCCCCCGCGGGCCCTGGTAACGCCTGGGGGGGCTTGGCCCTGCCCCCGCGGACCCCGATAACACCTGGGGGGGGGGGGCTTGGCCCCTCCCCCACGGGCCCCGGTAACGCCTGGGGGGGGCTTGGCCCTGCCCCCCGCGGGCCTTGGAACTACTGGGGGGCTTGGCCATGCCCCCGCAGGACTTGTAACCACTGGGGGGGCTTAGCCCTGCCCCCACAGGCCCCATAATGCCTGGGGGGGGGCTTGGCCTTACTCCCCTGGACCTTGTAATAACTGGGGGGCCTAGGCCCTGGCCCTGCAGGCCCCATACCACCCTGATCCACCCCCCATGGGCCTGGAGAGTCACTGCCCCCTCCCCCCGCCTTCTCTTCCAGGCCTTCCCACCGGGCCCGTACGCCACCCCCCAGAGCTTCGGGGGTTCCTTCAGCGCCGGAGCCCTGCCCACGGCGGGCGCCAACTACAGCCAGATGCCAGCTGGGTCCTTCATCACAGGTCAGCACCCGCAGGTCCAGGGCATGGTGGGGGCGGAGCGAGGGGGGGGCTGGGAGCCAGGACTCCTGGGTTCTCTCCCCGGCTCTGGGCAGGGAGCGGGGGCTGGTGGGTTACAGCAGGGGGCGCTGGGAGCCAGGACTCCTGGGTTCTCTCCCCGGCTCTGGGCAGGGAGCGGGGGCTGGTGGGTTTCTCTCTTCTCACCCCACTCCCCCCTCTTCACCGCAGCCGCCACCAACGGCCCCCCCGGTGCTGGTGAAGAGGGAGCGGGACGCTGACCCCCTGGAGAAGAAGGAGCCCCGGGCCGGCGAGGTGATCTGTATCGACGACTGACGGGGACCCCTCCCCTCCCGCGGGCAGGGGCAGCCCCCTTCCTCTCTCTCTCTTTCCCCCGGGGGAGGGGGGCATGATACTGGCCCCACCCCCGCTCTGTCCAGACGGGACCCCGCTTCCCCCCCCGGGGGGAGGGTACGTAGCCTGGGTGGGTGACGGGGGGGTCCAGTCCTGGGACCCCCGCCCTGCTGGCTACTCTATAAATATGAATATATATATATATATATACACACACATACTGTATGGGGTGCCCCCCCGCCAGCCCCCCAGGCCCTCCCCTCGGCACCCCACTGTGGGGGCGGCCCCCCCGGCCTGGGAAGGTCGCCCCCCATCCCAAAGCGGGGCAGGGGGGCAGTTCTACCTCGCTGCAGTCTGGCTGGAGGGGGGCGGGGCGGCTGGGGGCGCGCCAGGAGTCACTCCGGATTGTCGGCAGTTCGCATCACTTCTTGTTTAAACCGCGCGGAATAAAGGCACCGTTTCCTTGGCTACATGACCCTGCCTCCGGCTGTGTTTGTGGGGGGCGGGGGTCTCCCTAGCCCCGCAGTGGGGCAGGGCCCCGTGCCCCCACAGCGGGAAGCCCCTCCCCAAAGACCACCACAGCCCGCTGCTCCTCTTGGCACGGCTGCACGCCTGTCCCTGCACGTCCGCCTGTCCCCGTCCGCAGGTCCGCCTGTCCAACCCCATGCGCCTGCCTGTCCTCACACACCTGTCTGTCCCCATGTGCCCGCCTGTCCATTCCTCCATCCCCGTGCGCCCGCCTGCCTGCCCCCCACACCCCTGTCCATCCCCACGCGCCCGCCTGTCCGCCCACGTAGCCGTTCCCCGGCACCCTGTCTGTCCGTCTACCTGTCTCTGTCTATCAGTCCCCACAGAACCCTCACACGGCCCCCGTCTCTCCCTGCACCCCCCCACAATCTGTCCAGGCCCCCCCCTCGCCACTCCTCCACACCCATTTCTCTCCCCTGCCCCACATCACCGGTCTCGCTGTGGCACCCAGTGACCATTTCCCGCTGCGGCCTGTCCTGGCAAACCCGGCTGGTCCGAACTGATCCCACAGTAGCCAGGAAGGGCCAGTGACGGGGCAGCAGCCGCAGTCCCCAACGTGGCAAACCGGGCAGGACTCAAAGCGGTCACAGGGGGGGTCCGGGACCACGGGGCTGCTCTCACCCAGCGTGCCTGAGGCCCCCAAGTCGAGGGGGGCGTTGCAGGGGTCTCAGTGAGGCACCGGTATAAAGTCTGCAGCAGGGGCGAGCCCCAGACCGGGCCCTACCCGCCAGCCCTGAGGAAACGGGGCAGCCACGAGCCCCCCCAGCCCGGCGGTGAGGGGACGGGGGTACAGGTGTGAGGGTCTTACTGGAGAGGAAACCCTGGGTGTAAACTGGAGCAGAAAGGCAGGACCACCTCGCCAAAAGCAGGGGGTCCTGGGAGCCAGGACCCCTGGGTTCTCTCCCTGGCTCTGGGAGGGGAGTGGGGGGCGGGCTGGTGGGTTAGAGCACGGGGGCTGGCTGTGGCCCCATGCCAGGCAGACCTGGGGGAAATGAAGGGAAGCAGCCCCCTGGGTGCTGGATTTGGGGGGGGGCCTCATTCCCTTGGGGAAGGGGGGCCCCTGCTAGGAACCATGAGTTGCTAGCGGGGGTCAGAAGAACCCCCCCAGCCCCACATCTCTGCTCCAGGGGGGCTCGGCTGGAAAGAAAGAACCAGGTGGGGAAACTGAGGCAAGGTTCGTTCCGGCCCATTCCCGGGGGGAGCGACCCCCGCCCCACAGAGAACACGGACGTCATGGCCTAGGCTCCACGCCTGGTTTATTGCTGGGGGGCAATGGGGCCAGGTCCCAGCCTGGGCCCTACAACAGCCCCCCCCCCTTATTAAAGCAGCAGCAGGAGATGCCCGCAGGCAGGCCCTAGGTTTGAGCCCAGCGCCGCTGCCCTCTCTGCCAATCGGGAGCTGGTTTGGCAAAGTGGGAGGGGCTCCTGCTGGCCATGCTTTGTTGACTCAGTTTACACCCAATCAGAATCCGGTTTGTAAGAGTGGGCGGGGCCTCCCAGGGTCAAACGAGGCAACTCCCAGTCGCTGCGCCCCATTGGTTGGCTCTGTAATGACATCATGGCCAGGTGTAGCCTTCATACATGATGTCAAGGCCTGCAAGCCCATTAGTGGATGTCACTTCCTGCTGGGGCCCGTAGCATGACATCACTTCCTGCTTGCCCCTGCATGGCTAGGTCGGGGTCCAGTGACATCACTGCCTGCTGTAGAATGACATCACTTCCTGCTGGACCCAACCCAGACCAATCACACCCGAGCTGGCCCCTTCCATGGGACGTCCCTGTGTCCACCCCCACCCTCCCCTCCTGGAGGGCACAGCCCCATCCCCCTTTGAGCACAGAGCCAGAAAATCTAGGGGGCAGTTGCAGGACTCCTGGGTTCTTTCCCCCTCACTCTGCAGCCAGGAGAATCCGGGGCGGGGGGGGGCCGCAGAGTTCTTTCCCCCTCACTCTGCAGCCAGGCGGTGGGGGCAGCCGCAGGACTCCTGGGTTCTTTCCCCCTCACTCTGCAGCCAGGAGAATCCGGGGGGGGGGGGGCCGCAGAGTTCTTTCCCCCTCACTCTGCAGCTAGGCGGTGGGGGCAGCCGCAGGACTCCTGGGTTCTTTCCCCCTCACTCTGCAGCCAGGAGAATCCCGGGCTGGGGGGCAGCAGGGTTCTTTTCCCCTCACTCCACAGCTGGGTGGGGGGGCAGCCGCAGGACTCCTGGGTTCTTTCCCCCTCACTCCACAGCTGCGGGGGGCAGCCGCAGGACTCCTGGGTTCTTTCCCCCTCACTCTGCAGCCAGGAGAATCCGGGGGGGGGGGGGGAGCAGGGTTCTTTCCCCCTCACTCCACAGCTGGGCTGGGGGGCAGCCGCAGGACTCCTGGGTTCTTTCCCCCTCACTCTGCAGCCAGGAGAATCCGGGGGGGGGGGGGGAAGCAGGGTTCTTTCCCCCTCACTCCACAGCCGGGCGGGGGAGCAGCCGCAGGACTCCTGGGTTCTTTCCCCCTCACTCCGCAGCCAGGAGAATCCGGGCGGGGGGGCCCACAGCCGGACTCCTGGGTTCCTCCCCCGGCTCAGCCCACCATCACCACCTCGTCCAGCTGGCGGTACTGGAGCAGGAAGTAGGGGTAGCACGGGTCGCCGTCGAAGACCACGTAGATCTGGGGGTCGCTCAGGCTGTCCACGCACGAGTCGTACGGGTCGCTGGCCGGGTCGCCGGCGTCCAGGGGCGGGGGCCGGCTGCCCCAGGCTCCGAGCGCCCCACCAGCACCTTGCAGAGGGAGCCGTGGCGCAGGCCGGCCTCGGCGGGGGGCGCGTAGCGGTGGGAGTAGCTGGCGCGGCGGGCGAAGTAGCTGCCCTGCCCGTAGAGGGCGGCGTGTTTCCCCGGCAGCCGGGGGTCCAGGTTGTGTTTGCAGAAGGCCGGCACCGCGCCCGCCGACGTGCCGTGGAAGAGATGATCCGCAGCCCGCTGCTCCGGGGACGTCTGCCGGCTCATGTGGCTCTGCTTCCTGCAGGGGGACACACCGGACTCCTGGGTTCTCGCCCCGGTGCCGGGAGGGGAGCGGGGGCTGGTGGGTCAGAGCAGGGTGGGGCTGGGAGCCAGGACTCCTGGGTTCTCGCCCCGGCGCCGGGAGGGGAGCGGGGGCTGGTGGGTCAGAGCAGCGGGGGCTGGGAGCCAGGACTCCTGGGTTCTCGCCCCAGCGCCGGGAGGGGAGCGGGGCCTGGTGGGTCAGAGCAGGGTGGGGCTGGGAATCAGGACTCCTGGGTTCTCGCCCCAGCGCCGGGAGGGGAGCGGGGCCTGGTGGGTCAGAGCAGGGCAGGCTGGGAGCCAGGACTCCTGGGTTCTCGCCCTGGCGCCAGGAGGGGAGCGGGGACTGGTGGGTCAGAGCAGGGTGGGGCTGGGAATCAGGACTCCTGGGTTCTCGCCCCAGCGCCGGGAGGGGAGCGGGGCCTGGTGGGTCAGAGCAGGGCGGGGCTGGGAGCCAGGACTCCTGGGTTCTCGCCCTGGCGCCAGGAGGGGAGCGGGGACTGGTGGGTCAGAGCAGGGTGGGGCTGGGAGTCAGGACTCCTGGGTTCTCGCCCTGGCACCGGGAGGGGAGCGGGGGCTGGTGGGTCAGAGCAGGGTGGGGCTGGGAGCCAGGACTCCTGGGTTCTCGCCCCAGCGCGGGAGGGGAGCGGGGCCTGGTGGGTCAGAGCAGGGCGGGCTGGGAGCCAGGACTCCTGGGTTCTCGCCCTGGCGCCAGGAGGGGAGCGGGGGCTGGTGGGTCAGAGCAGCAGGGGCTGGGAGCCAGGACTCCTGGGTTCTCGCCCCAGCGCGGGAGGGGAGCGGGTCCTGGTGGGTCAGAGCAGGGCGGGCTGGGAGCCAGGACTCCTGGGTTCTCGCCCTGGCGCCAGGAGGGGAGCAGGCGGGGCTGGGAGCCAGGACTCCTGGTTTCTCGCCCTGGCGCCGGGAGGGGAGCGGGGGGCTGGTGGGTCAGAGCAGGGTGGGGCTGGGAGCCAGGACTCCTGGGTTCTCGCCCCGGCTCCGGGAGGGGAGTGGTGGTTAGAGCCGGGCACCCTTCCATTTGTCCCTGTCGCACAGGAAGGGGCTCTGCACCCAGGAAATGCCCAGGGGGAGGGGTTAGGGGGTGCTGGGGGGCCGTGGAGGGGCAGGTGCTGGGGTGTGTGGCCGGGGATGCAGGGTGAGAGGGACAGGGCAAGGAAAGAGGGGGGGGCAGGGTTTGGGGGGCGTGGCCGGGGGGGCAGGGCTGGGAGGAGTGGGGGGGCAGGGCTGGAGGGGCACAGGGTGTGGGTGGGCGCAGGGTGGGTAGGACGCGGGGGACGGGGGTAAGGGGAATGGGGGGCACAGGGCTGGGGGGAGCAGGCAGGGGGCACAGTGCAGACAGGGCGAGGAGAGAGCGGTGGGCGCAGGCCTTGTGGGGGCTCAGCGGGGGCAGGGCAAGGGGGCGCGGCAGGGAGCAGAGGGTGCGGGGCTTGCGACGGGCGCAGGGCATGGGGGGCAGGCTGGGGGCGCAGGGCTGGGGGGCGCGGGGGGGGCACTCACCGCTTGTACTTGTCCCACAGGAAGGGGTTCTGCACCCGCCGTGCCCGCTCCAGGCGGCCCCGGGCCTCGGGCCGGCTCTTGGGGAGGAGCCCGTAGATGAGCCGGAAGCCGCGCTCCTCCACCGCCGTGGGCACCTGCCGCCAGTCCTGCCCGGGGGGCCAGCGGTGCCCAGCTCTCGGGGTAGGGCGGGGCCGGGGGGGGGGGGCCCGGGGCCGGCGGGGGGGCCCGGGTGCAGGCTGCCGGAGAGCGTCCTGCGGGGGCGAGGCAGGGGGTGAGGGGGCCGTGAGCCCGGCTCGGGGGGGGGGGGCGCGGCGGGGGGGGCGGTTACCGTAGCTCCGGCAGCAGCAGGGGGGGGGCGCGGAAGGCGGGCCGGGCCCGCAGGGGGTGCAGGGTGCCCGTGGCCAGGTTGCCCTGGGAGCCGGCCCGCAGGTCGAGCCGGTAGCTGTGGTCGGCCGTGCTGCACGGCGCCTCCTCCTGGCCGCTCCGCAGCGCCGCCTCGATGCTCTGGGCGAAGGGCTGGGGGTGGAGAGAAGAGGGGTCAGCGGCCCACGCCCCTCCCAGAGCCGGGGAGAGAACCCAGGAGTCCTGGCTCCCAGCCCCTCCCCCCTTGTTCTACCCCACCAGCCCCTACGCCCCTCCCAGAGCCGGGGAGAGAACCCAGGAGTCCTGGCTCCCAGCCCCCCGCCCCCGTTCTACCCCACCAGCCCCTACGCCCCTCCCAGAGTCAGGGAGAGAACCCAGGAGTCCTGGCTCCCAGCCCCTCCCCCCTTGTTCTACCCCACCAGCCCCTATGCCCCTCCCAGAGCCGGGGAGAGAACCCAGGCGTCCTGGCTCCCAGGGCCCCCCGCTCTAACCACCAGCCCCCACTCCCGTCCCAGAGCCAGGGAGAGAACCCAGGCGTCCTGGCTCCCAGCGCCCCCCGCTCTAACCACCAGCCCCCCACTCCCCTCCCAGAGCCGGGGAGAGAACCCAGGCGTCCTGGCTCCCAGGGCCCCCCGCTCTAACCACCAGCCCCCACTCCCCTCCCAGAGCCGGGGAGAGAACCCAGGCGTCCTGGCTCCCAGCACCCGTCCCCCCAGCTCTAACCACCAGCCCCCACTCCCCTCCCAGAGCCGGGGAGAGAACCCAGGCGTCCTGGCTCCCAGGGCCCCCCGCTCTAACCACCAGACCCCGCTCCCCTCCCAGAGCCGGGGAGAGAACCCAGGCGTCCTGGCTCCCAGGGCCCCCCGCTCTAACCACCAGCCCCCACTCCCGTCCCAGAGCCAGGGAGAGAACCCAGGCGTCCTGGCTCCCAGCGCCCCCCGCTCTAACCACCAGCCCCCACTCCCCTCCCAGAGCCGGGGAGAGAACCCAGGCGTCCTGGCTCCCAGGGCCCCCCCGCTCTAACCACCAGCCCCCACTCCCCTCCCAGAGCCGGGGAGAGAACCCAGGCGTCCTGGCTCCCAGCACCCGTCCCCCCAGCTCTAACCACCAGCCCCCACTCCCCTCCCAGAGCCAGGGAGAGAACCCAGGTGTCCTGGCTCCCAGGGCCCCCCCCGCTCTAACCATCAGCCCCCACTCCCCTCCTAGAGCCGGGGAGAGAACCCAGGTGTCCTGGCTCCCAGGGCCCCCCGCTCTAACCACCAGCCCCCACTCCCCTCCTAGAGCCGGGGAGAGAACCCAGGAGTCCTGGTTCCCAGGGCCCCCCGCTCTAACCACCAGCCCCCACTCCCCTCCCGGAGCCGGGGAGAGAACCCAGGCGTCCCGGCTCCCCCCGGCCGCGCACTCACTGGTAGGAGGCCCGCACGTGGGTGCGCCCGGGGTCGCCGTAGAGCCGCTCCAGCGCCCCGTGGGCCTCGGGCCCCACGCTCAGCCAGCCGGGCGGGAGGCTGGTGCTCCGCCAGAGCTGCCAGAGGTAGGGCAGCAGGGTGCGGTGCGGGGGGCAGCGGGCCCCGGAGAAGCAGCAGCCCAGGAGGAAGTGGGGGGCAGATGCGGACCCCGTCCTCGGGGCGGGTGTGGTACTCCAGCTGGGCCACGATCTCCAGCAGGTGGTCCAAGGTCAGCTCCTCGCACCCGGGCCCGGCCTCGGGGCTCGGCTCCGGAGCCGCCTCCCGCAGGGCCAGTTCCACCCTCTCCCCGTAGGGGTCGCTGGCGGGGGCCGCGGAGGGCGGGCGGGGGGGCTGGGGCGGCCCCGCCCGGTTCCGGGGGCCGGAGGGGGAGCAGCCGCGCCTGGGCCTTGAGCCGCAGCGCGACGGGGGGGCGGAACGCCGAATGGCAGGGCTACCGGGGCATCACTGACGGCCGCCATGGGGCGCCTGGACACGGCCCGATCCTCCTGGGGAGAGCTGGAAAACAGGGAGACAGAGAATGAGTAAGGGTTAGTGTTGGGGGACAGAACCCAACCCTCCCGCTCTAATTCACCAGCCCCCATTCCCCGCCCAGAGACGGGGATGGAACCCAGGAGTCCTGGCTCCCAGCCCCCCTGCTCTGACCCACCAGCCCCCGTTCCCCTCCCAGAGACGGGGATGGAACCCAGGAGTCCTGGCTCCCAGCCCCCCTGCTCTGACCCACCAGCCCCCATTCCCCTCCCAGAGACGGGGATGGAACCCAGGAGTCCTGGCTCCCAGCCCCCCCTGCTCTGACCCACCAGCCCCCATTCCCCTCCCAGAGACGGGGATGGAACCCAGGAGTCCTGGCTCCCAGCCCCCCTTGCTCTGACCCACCAGCCCCCGCTCCCCTCCCAGAGCTGGGGAGAGAACCCAGGAGTCCTGGCTCCCAGCCCGCCCTGCTCTAACCCACCAGCCCCCACTCCCCTCCCAGAGCTGGGGAGAGAACCCAGGAGTCCTGGCTCCTAGCTACAATTCAGTCAGTGCCGGTCGGCGGCAGAGCCGGGATGCCGAGCAAGGTGGGCCTGATCCGGTGTGACGACCCCCCCCCCCCCAGCTCCAGGGCTAATGAGGGTCTGTCTGGGGTGCTTGAGGGGGTGGGATTCGGGACTGATGTCTAGAGTGGGGGTAAATCCCGTGTTTTAGGAAGAGATCTGAGAGACCCCGAGCAAAGATTGCCAAGATCTCTTCATGCAAAATTCTCCATCTGAAACCTCCCACACCCTGGAAGAAAAAGGGGACAGCGAAATGGGTTGCAAATTTGTGGCAGTTTCACCCCATTGTTTGTTTTGGGGCGGGGGGGTTGTTTTGACATTTTCCCAAACAAAACCGTCCCGGCTTGAAGCCAGTTTGGGTCAGCTTCTCGAAAAGGCCGGTGCGGTGGAAATCCCAAAAAACCCGAGCCGTCCCGTGTGTCCGATCCACGGTGATCCCATCACCTGCCGGCGTCTGCTCGCTCCGTTAAAGAGGGCGGATCAGTTTTGCCGCGATCTTTTGAAACCCTCGACGCTCTTCCCACATATCTGGCTGACTCGATGGGCACTTCAAGCCTGGCCGTGTCGGTCCAGCGTACGAAAACCGACAGCAACACGGCTCTGCCGAGCAAAACCCCAGCGTAGACGCGGCGAAGCCGAGAGAAGAGAAACGGCATCTGTGCGTCGGCCTGGGCTGGGCCCTCTCTACCGGACCGAGAGCGGTGGGTTTTGCAGCTCACAGGCAGGGGACAAAATGGTTTTTGACGGCGTTTGGAGCGAAACAAAACTTTTGCGGGGACTTTTTGGAGAAACACAGAGCCGTAAAAAGGCCAAACTGCGGCGCGAGTGAAAACTGTTTCAATTTTGACGGGTTACAAACCCCAAACGTTTCGGCAAAATTTCCAAAAATTCCGTGCCCGGAAACGCCCAAAACCCAGAGCAGTTTCGAATAGATCTTCATGTTGTTTTTAACATCTGGGCAATTTTTCAGCCGATGCAAACCAAAAGTCGGGCGGGATAAATTTCAACGCAACAAAAGGCCAAGGCGAACCGAACGCCGGGTTTCAACGGTTCTTCGAAGGCTTTGGTGATTTTTAAAACCCCGTCCCATGGAAGGAAATTTGAAGTGTCCTTTCGATCCTTTCCACACACACCCCCCAAAAAAAATATCAAGCCACTTTTGACTTTTTTGAGAAGCTTTTTGCCCCCAGCGGGACAGTTTGGCAAAACCACTGCCAACTGGCGAGACGCGTAGCCGTGTTTTTCCGCTGCAGGGGGGAGCTGGGAGTTTCGCCCCACAACGGAGACACGGTTTCCCCGACACACCAGGGCCAAATCCAGAGGTAAAAAATCACGTCTCTGTTCCTCCTCCGGACGTATCGTTTTCCTTCATTGAGAACCGAGCCCCGGCAGTTTGTTCCCCCGGCCCTGCCCAGAATCAGTAACCCTGAGGGCCACAGGGCGGGGGTCACTGATCCATCACATCTCCCGGCCCCCCATGCGGAGGGAGGAGCTGGGATATGAACTACAGCCCCGGGTCAGCCCCGAGAGAACAGGCCCCATCCCCCAACACCTCCAGGCCAGGAGTTGGAAGTGTCCCAGCAAACGGGTCTTGTGATTCGGCACTTGCCAGCTATTGCCCGGCAGGGCTGGGAATGGCTGGAATGGAACCCAGGAGTCCTGGCTCCAAGCCTCCACCCTCTACTCTAACCTCTAGCCCCCCTCCTCTCCTTGAGCCAGGGATAGAACCCAGGAGTCCTGGCTCTCAGTTCCCCCTACTCTAACGCACCAGACCCCACTCCCCTCCCAGCGCTGCAGAGAGAACCCAGGAGTCCTGGCTCCCAGCCCCCCCTACTCTAACCCACCAGACCCCACTCCCCTCTCAGAGCTGGGAAAGAACCCAGGAGTCCTGGCTCCCAGCCCCCCTGCTCTAACACACCAGACCCCACTCCCCTTCCAGCGCTGCGGAGAGAACCCAGGAGTCCTGGCTCTCAGTTCCCCCTGCTCTAATGCACCAGACCCCACTCCCCTCCCAGCGCTGGGGAGAGAACCCAGGAGTCCTGGCTCCCAGCCCCCCTGCTCTAACTCCCCAGCCCCCATTCCCCTCCCAGAGCCGGGGAGAGAACCCAGGAGTCCTGGCTCCCAGCCTCCCCTGCTCTAACCCACCAGACTCTGCTCCTCTCCTCCACCCAGGGCATTTCTTATTGTAGGGTCTCCCCCTGGCTCCCATGGGCCACCCCCAGAGCAGGCCAATGGGCCCAGGACTGACATCAGACACACCCCGCCCCTCCCCCCTCCAACAAGACGATATGGGGGGTGTGTGTGTACAGATATCACCCCCCCCAAGGCCATTCCACTACTTAGGGAGATGGCTCCGTAGTGGGGGTATTTTAGGGGGCTGGGGAAAGCAATATAGGACCTGTTGGGTGGGGCACTGGGAGCCAGGACTCCTGGGTTCTCTCCCCGGCTCTGGGAGGGGAGTGGGGGCTAGTGGTTAGAGTGGGGGGGTGGGGCTGGGAGCCAGGACTCCTGGGTTTTCTCCCCAGCTCTGGGAGGGGAGTGGGGGCTAGTGGTTAGAGTGGGGGGGGTGGGGCTGGGAGCCAGGACTCCTGGGTTCTCTCCCGGGCTCTGGGAGGGGAGTGGGGGCTGGTGGTCAGAGCGGGGGGGCTGGGAACACAGGCTACTGATTCAAACAGTCTGGAAGCTGCCAATACCTCCCATCTCTGGACAGACGGGAAACGAATCACCTCCCAGGGCCTGGTCCCGTGAACACGCCTCGGTTCTGCTCGCAAGAAGTGGGGGGGTGGGGGTGGGGGCTGGGGGGTTTAAAGGGTCAAAACCGGAAACCAATCTTTGTACCGGAGCGTTCTTCCGAGATGTGAGCCCCCCTGCCCTGATGCAAGTCTCTCCTCTGCCCTCCCCCCCGCTGTGCCTCAGTTTCCTCCCCCAGCCAGGAGAGGCCAGCCTCACCCCCTCCCCGAGCTCTGCGGATGAAAAGCGGGGCTCCAGCTAGGGTTTCGCGACACGGGGGGCGGATCAAATGGGGGAAAGGTGGAGCGGGTAATTCAGTGACCCCCACCCCCCCTTTTCTTCTGGGTTTGCACAGCTGCAGGGAGAGGGAGGGGCTCAGCCAGCAGGAGACACCTAATTTAGGCAAGGTCTGGAAAGATCACCCCACCCACAGCTTGATCAGCAACCCAGCCGGGGGGGATGGGCGAGGGGGGGGAGCAGATCTCGGAAGAAAGCAGCTGGGTTTTTACAGAAAGACAGACGGACGGTAGGGAAGAGGAAACAGTGAAGAGAGGTCAGAGTGCATGGGGAGGGGAAAGAACCCAGGAGTCCTAGTACCTAACCCCCCCCCTTCCCTCCGCTCCAACCCACCAGCCCCCCCCTCCCCTCCCAGAGCTGGGGAGAGAACCCAAGAGTCCTGGCTCCCAGCCCCCCTGCTCTGACCCACCAGCCCCCACTCCCCTCCCAGAGCTGGGGAAAGAACCCAGGAATCCTGGCTCCCCGCCCCCCCGCTCTGACCCACCAGCCCCCGCTCTCCTCCCAGAGCCGGGGAGAGAACCCAGGAGTCCTGGCTGCCAGCCCCCCCTGCTCTCACCTACCAGCCCCCACTCCCCTCCCGGAGCCGGGGAGAGAACCCAGGCGTCCTGGCTGTCAGCCCCCCCTGCTCCAACCCACCAGCCCCCACTCCCCTCCCGGAGCCTTGGGAGAGAACCCAGGAGTCCTGCCTCCCAGCTTTCCGATGCAACCATCCACTCACCTCATCGCATCCGTTCTCAGCCCAGACCCGCCCCAATACCTCAGCTCCCGGCAGCCAAGGAGAGCAGGGAACCGCCCCCACCCCACCCCAGCCACTGGGGGTGCCCCCCACTCACCCCCTCTGCAGCCAGCTCCGCCTTCAGAGCAGCCGGGTCTCCGCACCCCACCTGCCTGCGATCCGCTTCCAACAGCAAGGCGGGGGGGCTGTTGCTTGTATTTCCCCCCCTCTTCTCTTCTTTTTTTTTGGGAGGGGGGGCCCGCTGCCCAGCCTGGCCCCGCGCGGGTGGGGGGGCTCGGGCGTTGGGAGAAGCCCAGGGCAGCCGCGATCCCACCCCAAACCCAGCGACCCAAACAACAAAGTTTCACTTCTTCCCAGTCCCCACCGGAGCCAACTCCCCCCCCGGCCCTTCCCGGTCTCCTCCCCCGGCGCTGGGCCCGAGTCACGGTGAGGAACCCGCCCTGGCGCCTCCCCCGGGAGGCTATGGGACCCGGGGGGGCCGGCTCCGGTTTCGCTTTCCTTTTCTCAGCCCCTGGGGAGGAGACGGGAGAAGAGGCCTGGCTTTAAATGAAAAAGAAATGGAGACAATGGCTGTTTTTTTTTTTGGGGGGGGGGTCAATTTCACCGATTTTGGGGACAGAGGGTCAATTTAACTTCAAATGGAGTTTTCCTGGGAAGAGTGTTATTTGGTAAGTTTTTTGCAGTTTTGATTGGGGGGGGGGAATCTATTTTTACAGTGAAATAATTTTTAAAATGTGAGTTCATCACAACCCCTTTCCTGGGGGACCGCGGAGCGATTTGGGACAAAATAGGTTGTCTGTAACTGGATCCCAGCAGCAGGCCTGGGAATAGGACCCAGGAGTCTGGGCCCAGTCCAGCTTCATAGGAAACCGCTCCAAAATATTTTCTCCCCGGCTCTGAAAATATTTCAAGCGCAGTCCCCCCAGTGATACTGATTACAGGAAGGATGAATGAGAGAGGAGTGGGTTTTGAATGATCCATGTGCTTAAACTGTTTGTATTGACATCTCCGTACATGGCTAGCAGCCCCCATCATGGCCCCCCTGTGCTAGGGGCTGTACAAACAGAACGAGACTTACGACCTCTGTGATATTCATCTCAGACGAAGATAAGACACTTTCCACTTCGTCGGTGCCGATCTTGCCACCACGGTTTAGATTTCACAGAAACGTAACAGCACCTCGCTCTCATCAACAGCTCTCCAGGTGCTTTCCCACATTCTCTCTCTGTAGCAGATGGGGAAACTGAGGCAGAGATCAGTGGAGCAGCTTTACCCAAGGTCACCCAGTGGCCAAGCCAGGAATAGAACCCAGGTTGGTCCTGACTCACCTCAACAGGCCTCCATAAGTATGTAACACATCAAAATCCCAGTGGCTTCAAATACTCCGCCGACTGATCTTCCTGTCTGGTGTCCTGCTGTGGCCATCCTCTGAGGCTGCAGAGGAAGATAAAAAAAATCCCAGCTATATCTGGCCAATTGTGCATTGGGGAAACATTCCTTCCTGACCACTGCTGGTGGCCAGCTGAAGGCCTGAAGCATGACATTGGATTGGAGTTATTTTCTTAATGCACCAGTTTAACCGTATAAAACGGATGGCACAACCCAACTGCCTAAAGTCAAGCACTCGTGTGAAGATTGGGGGCATTTTCTGGAGGCCCAACACAAACTGAAACGAATCAGTGTCCCTTTCTCCGCGGCATTGGCAGGGGGAATGGATGTTGCCATCCTGCAAATATTTTCAAGAGGCTGAAATTTCCCCTCAGCTTGAATATGGACAAAATAGTCAAGAGCACAAAAAATATTTGCAGACCAAAAAAGATTTCTTTTTTTCCATTTCAGACCAGTTGGAGTGTTTTGTTCCAAAACTTTTAAAAGGGTCAATTTGGATTTTAAAGTTCTTCTCGTCTTTATGCTTTTGTCATTCGCGTAGCTCGTGTAAATTGGGTAATGAAAAACTCACTTCAAATGGGAAACCACCTGGATTTTTTTTGCTTGTTCTGAAAAAAATGTCGAAACAAAACATTTGGACAATTCTTCCTCTACACTTTTTTGGAACAGGAAATTCTTTGAACCTGTCCCCGTTGTGTGAACAGTTTGGAAATCGAGAAATCAGTATTTTTGGACCCCCAAAACCCCCTGATGCATTGAACAATTCCTAAGCAGATCTATCTACCCCTCATAGACTTCAGCCTTGTTCCCAAAGTGTCGAAGGAAAAGTGTTGAAGGACGAGCGACAGATCTCCACAATGTTCTTCAGTCACTGTGTGATTTCGTTTTTGCGTCTTGATAACCAGTGTGTGGGACCAGGAAAAAAAAAATCAGGTCTCCAGATGTTATAGTTACTGTGACAAAGTGGGGTTTTAGTCACCTTGTTATCTTGCATGTGAGTCTTATGGTCCTGTATTAATATGGTGTGTGCCTCAGTTTCCCTGTGTATTACACCAATGCCTAGGTGGTGGGAATTGGGTGTGATTTAGACTGAGGCCCTCGGGGGCAGGTGAGGCTGCTTAGCTGTCTGCACATATGTAACCTGAGACCCAGGAGGGGGATGTGACCAGGTGACACCTTTTGCCCAGGAAACAGGACAAAGACCAGGAGGAGGAGCAATGGGGCTGTTGGGGGTTGGGTCGCTGGAAGCTGGGCAGTCTGCGGCTTGGGGCTGGAAGAGAGGGAGGCCAGGGCAGTCTGGGCCAGGACTCCCCAAGATGGATGTGGCTGAAAGTCACTGATTTCTGTGCTAACAAGTTCTGTTCTACACTGTGTTCCTGTCGCCTAATAAACCTTCTGTTTTCCTGGCTGGCTGAGAGTCACGTCTGACTGTGGAATTGGGGGTCAGGACCCACTGGCTTCCCCAGGACCCCGCCTGGGCAGACTCGTGGGAAGCGCATGGAGGGGCAGAGGATGCTGAATGCTCCGAGGTCAGACCCAGGAAGGTGGAAGCCGGGTGAGCTTCTTGCCCTGGTGACAGTCTGCTCAGAGAGGAGGCTCCCCCAGAGTCCTGCCTGGCTTCGTAGGGAGTAGTTCCAGAGCCCCGGTGACTCTGTGACCGTTACAGAGAAAACCTTCAAATTCTGCCCTGAGCATCAGCAACGCTGCCTGAGTCTGCTCAGAGCCTGAGCCCATTGCTGTGACAGTGTGGAGCTGCCTCAAATGTAACCCGTGCAGAGACCGTGACGCTGTACGACGGAATCTGGGGGATGCTTGAGGATATTATGAATATTAATATTGTAAAATTGCAATGAGTTGTGCCAGATATGCCATGTAGGGCATCTGCAAATATGTTATGATTTGCCAAATATGATCATCTCATTTATGTGTTTGTATCACCTCTGTATTATGACAGGTTTCAGAGTAGCAGCCGTGTTAGTCTGTATCCGCAAAAAGAAAAGGAGGACTTGTGGCACCTTAGAGACTAACAAATTTATTTGAGCATAAGCTTTCGTGGGCTACAGCTCACTTCATCGGATGCATAAAGTGGAAAATACAGTGAGGAGATTTATATACACAGAGAACATGAAACAATGGGTGTTACCATACACATTGTAACCAGAGTGATCAGGAAAGGTGAGTGATTACCAGCAGGAGAGCGGGGAGAAAAAACCGTTTTGTAGTGATAATCAAGGTGGGCCATTTCCAGCAGTTGACAAGAACGTCAGAGGAACAGTGGGAGGGGATAAACATGGGGAAATAGTTTTACTTTGTGTAATGACCCATCCACTCCCAGTCTCTATTCAAGCCGAAGTTAATTGTATCCAGTTTGCAAATTAATTCCAATTCAGCAGTCTCTCGTCGGAGTCTGTTTCTGAAGTTTTTTTGTTGGAGAATTGCCACTTTTAGGTCTGTAATCGAGTGACCAGGGAGATTGAAGTGTTCTCCGACTGGTTTTTGAATGTTATAATTCTTGACGTCTGATTTGTGTCCATTTATCCTTTTGCGTAGAGACTGTCCAGTTTGCCCAATGCACATGGCAGAGAGGCATTGCTGGCACATGATGGCATAGATCACATTGGTAGATGTGCAGGTGAACGAGCCTCTGATGGTGTGGCTGATGTGATTAGGCCCGATGACGGTGTCCCCTGAATAGATATGTGGACACAGTTGGCAACGGGCTTTGTTGCAAGGATTATGAGTTATAGATATGTCTGTATTTCAAAACATGTGCTATGCTTCTGGGTGACACCCCCAGACAGTTTGGCCCACTAAGGAGCACCAGCGATACAATTGTCCCATTGAGAGAAGGCAAGGGATACACCTTATGACATGCCTATGGAGAGAAAAGGCTTCCAAGCCATGTGCCGGGCAGCTTGTGTTGGAAACAAAGGAAACACAGGCCGCGTGGCAACAGACTATAAAAGGCAACTGCATCTTCTCCATTTTGTCTTCAGTCCTGCTTCTTAGCTCTGGACGAATCTTTCTACAAACTCTCTCCAATGTGTCCACATCCCTTCTGTAGCGGGGGGCCCAAAACTGGACGCAATACTCCAGATGTGGCCTAACCAGTGATGAGTAGAGGGAAATAATCACTTCCCTCCATCTGCTGGCCATGCTCCTACTTATACAGCCCAATATGCCGTTGGCCTTCTTGGCAACAAGGGCACACTGCTGACTCCTAGCCGGCTTCTCCTCCACGGTAATCCCCAGGTCCCTTTCTGCAGAACTGCTGCATGACCCATCCAAGCTGTGGATATGCTCCAGAGGGACTTTCAAGCCAGCAAACTCACCAATACTGCTAGGAACCTGATCTGTGGACTTTAAGTCTTGTATGTATGTGACTGTTTTGCCATTTGACATCTCTCTGGTTATCTTTCCTTGTTTCTTTATAATAAACTTTTCGTTTTAGACACTAAAGGATTGGCTGACAGCTTGGTATTTTGGGTAAGATCCCAACCTCTACTGACCTGGCGACGTGGCTGGCCCTTTGGGGTGAGAAGAACATTTTGTATACGTGAGCAGAGTTTTTTTTAATAACTTCTCACTGCACTGGACCTAGGTGCTGACTGGGAGCCAGAGAACTGGAATGCAATAAGATCACTGTGTGGTTTCGTTTTTGTGTCTTGATAACCAGTGTGGGGGACCAGGAGCACACTCTGTGACTGGTTGGGAAATTTAACTTCAGTGTTACCCAGCCGTTGTGGGAGTATCTGTGCTCCATTTTGCAGCCTGCCCTGACGGTGGCTTTTCCAGTGAGGGCTGCCCTGGGCGCCCCGGATCACACAGATCTGGATCCCACCAGGCAGGGGGGTAGGGGCCAGGAGTGTGAATACCAGTGCCCCTCACCCGCAGCCCCCTGCTAGCCCAGACCTGAGCTCCCTCCCCAGCTCTGCCGGTGCCCCTCATGCCCAACATGCAGCCCCCTGCTAGCCCAGGCCTGAGCTCCCTCCCCAGCTCTGCCGGTGCCCCTCACTCGCGACCCACAACCCCCTGCTAGTCCTGCCCTGGCCCTTGATGCCAGATTGGGACCGGTCCCCCATAGAGGGGAAAGGCCCCATCTCCGATTCCCCACTTCCCCAGGCTGGCTGGTCTCTGTTCTTCTTGTCGAGGAAAATCCACTGGGAAATTCCTGAGTTTTATTTCAGGAGAAAAGGAAGCAGGAAAGGGGAAATTCCTCTCCGGCTGGGCTTTGGCTCTGCTCCGCAGCATGATCGGCCATCCCCAGCTCTGAGAGAGGCGATTTCCCAGCAACAGGAAGAAAAAGAAGCGTGCAGACCTGGAACCGGCCTGAAGGAAGAGGCTGTACCCGCCCCCAATCCCATCTCCTCCGTAAATTGCAGTCATCACAGCTGTGATACAGAGAGGGGAATGGAACCCAGGTGTCCTGGCTCCCAGCCCTCCCTGCTCTATCCACTAGACACCTTTTCCCTCCCTGAGCCGGGGAGAGAACCCAGGCATCCTGGCTCCCAGCCCTCCCCCCCGCTCTATCCACTAGACCCCACTCCCTTCCCAGAGCAGGGGAGAGAACCCAGGAGCCCTGGCCCGGCCTGCATAGCACTGCCTGGGAACCAGTCCCTGGGGCTACAGACCCGTGCCCTGTCCGGCCCCAGGCCCTGGCTCAGCAACTGAAAACGAAAACTCGCCTCTGGAGGAGGTTGTGGGGTCTGGGGGCATTAGAGTGAGGGGGAGGGGCAGCAGGCAAGGGGATGGAGTGACTGGCCCCACACAGAGACCCACAGTCACAAACACACAGAGATGTCACACACACCGACACACAGACCCACAAACACACACAGACAGTGCAGACACCCCCCCAACACACCCCACACCCGGAGACTCACAAACACAACACAAATTGCACACACCAACGCAGACACATAAAGACCCACAAACACACAGCTCTTTCTCACACAGACACACATCCACAGGGCTCAGAGGACCCACAGATCTCACACACACGATTGCACCCCCCTTCCCGCTCGGGGTCATCCGCAGATTTTCTATGCCTATGCCCCACTCTATTATCCAAGTCAGTCATGAAAATAGTCACCCTGGATCCAGGACTGACCCCTGCAAGATCCCACTAGATTTGCCCTCCCAGTCCGACAGCGATCAATTGATAACTGCTTTTCAAGTCTGGTCTTTCAGCCGGTCATGCACCCACCTTGTATTGATTTCATCCCTCTTGTGTTCCCCGGGTTTGCTTCTGACAATATCCCATGGGACTGCGTCGACAGCCCACCTAAAATCAAAATCTCTCACGTCTACTGCTCCCCATCTACTACGCTGGTGGCCCTCTCAAAGGATCACCCGCGGATCTCAGTCAACCTCTTGCCCACAGCGTCCTCACGGTCAGCTAATTATCCCCCCATGCTCCCCCAAATCCTTTTCCGAGTACCTGCTTCTCTGGAGAGAGTCCACCCGGCAAGTCTGGCCTGCATTCGTCTTGAGGACGGCTGGGCTGGGTTGAGACAAGACCACGACCAATTGCGCTGACCACTATCCATTCATTTGTTGTCTGGTACTTCGATCGGAAGCGGTCTGGGGCAGGTTTATACAGCCAAGCGCAGGGCCCCACAGTAACAGAAATAATCCAGAATAATCCATTATCCAGAGTGGTTTGATGCTTCTTCAGGAACTGCACATGGGAAGCGTCCTGCTAGATTATAACACCCACGCAGGTGCTGTCAATGGGTTACCTTTGTAATGCCAGTGTTGAGGGAGGGAATGGGGTAACGCTATGGGCTAGTGGCTAGGGACCCAGGAGTCCGGGTTTAGAATCATAGAAGATCAGGGTTGGATAGTCCAACCCCCTGCTCAAAGCAGGACCAGCCACAACTAAATTATCCTAGCCAGGGGTCAAGCTGGGCCTTAAAAGCCTCTAAGGAGGAGATTCCACCACCTCCCTAGGGAACCCCTTCCAGTGCTTCACCCCCGTCCTCGTGAAATAGTGTTTCCTAATATCCAACCTAAACCTTCCCCACGGCAACGTGAGACCATTACTCCTTGTTCTGTCATCTGCCACCACTGAGACCAGCCGAGCTCCATCCTCTTTGGAACCCCCCTTCAGGTAGTTGAAGGCTCCTATCAAATCCCCCCTCACTCTTCTCTTCTGCAGACTAAATAACCCCAGTTCCCTCAGCCTCTCCTCATAAGACATGTGCCCCAGCCCCCTAATTATTTTTGTTGCCCTCCGCTGGACTCTCTCCAATTTGTCCACATCCCTTCTGTAGCGGGGGGCCCAAAACTGGACGCAATGCTCCAGATGTGGCCTAACCAGTGATGAGTAGAGGGGAATAATCACTTCCCTCCATCTGCTGGCCATGCTCCTATTAATACAGCCCAATATGCCGTTGGCCTTCTTGGCAACAAGGGCACACTGGTGACTCATATCCAGCTTCTCCTCCACTGTAATCCCCAGGTCCTTTTCTGCAGAACTGCTGCCTAGCCAGTCGGTCCCCAGCCCTAATTCCAGCCCTGCCCCGAGCCTGCTGTGAGATCCCAGGCTAATCTCTGCCTCACTGTTCACTCTGGTATAGCACACGTCACTCCTGCGAAACTGGAATGAGAAGAGCAGGAAATTCTCCCGCTACTGATCTTCAGTTGCTCTTTCCTCTCGGCCCAGATTCACCTCTCACACCGCTTCAGCGGAGTCCTGACTCCAGATTTAGATTGGGTTTACTGGCCCGGTTGGCACCCCACTAAAAGCGGGGGGCCCTCTGGCAGCTGTGGTTCAGTTACTAAAATATGGACCTCCTTCCTTTCTTCCTCATCGACCAGTAATTCAAAAGCACTGATTGCAAAGTCGAATGGCTTAGAGCAGGGTTTTTGACATTTTTCCCATCAAAGTGTGGCATTTGCAAAACATGCCTTTTGGATTCTGACCTCTTTATCCCATGGGGAAGAGCTGGATTTTCTTCTCGGCAACGCCGTTATAAAATCGGATATTTCCAACCTTCCGAGTATTGAACCCCAGAGTTACGAACTGACCAGTCAAGCACACACCTCATTTGGAACAGGAATCGGGCAGCAGAAGAGACCAAAAAAAAAAAAAAAAAGAGCAAATACGGGACTAAAAAATCCAAGGAAAGCCGCATTTTTCTTCTGCATAGCAAAGTTTCAAAGCTGTATTAAGTCACTGTTTGGCTGTCAACTTTTGAAAGAACCGTCGTAACGTTTCGTTCAGAGTTACGCACATTTCGGTTACGAACAACCTCCATTCCGGAGGGGTTTGTAACTCTGAGGTTCCCTTGTATTAAAAATATGCTTATCTGTCCACTAGATGGCAACAAACCCCAACAGATATAACCTGTCAGAGCGTTATCGGCTGGGGGGCCCGGACTCCTGGGTTCTATCCTGGCTCTGGGAAGGGAGTGGGGTCTGGTGGGTCAGAGCAGGGGGGCTGGGAGCCAGGACTCCTGGGTTCTATCCTGGCTCTGGGAAGGGAGTGGGGTCTGGTGGGTCAGAGCAGGGGGGCTGGGAGCCAAGACTCCTGGGTTCTATCCTGGCTCTGGGAAGGGAGTGCGGGCTGGTGGGTCAGAGCAGGGGGGCTGGGAGCCAGGACTACTGGGTTCTATCCTGGCTCTGGGAAGGGAGTGGGGTCTGGTGGGTCAGAGCAGGGGGGCTGGGAGCCAGGACTCCTGGGTTCTATCCTGGCTCTGGGAAGGGAGTGGGGTCTGGTGGGTCAGAGCAGGGGGGCTGGGAGCCAGGACTCCTGGGTTCTATCCTGGCTCTGGAAAGGGAATGGGGTCTAATGCCTTAGCGCAGGGGTTTCAACATTTTTTCCATCAAAAGTTGGCAAAGCAAAACGTTTCGCTCTGAAAATGTGTCAAAACAGGATTTAAAAAAAAATTTTTTTTTACATAGTTGTTGTTGCAAAGAAGAAATTATCGTGTCTGCCCCCTTGTGGTGGAAGTTTGGGTATTGGCCAACTGGCATTTTCTGAGGAAAATAAAGTTCCATGCCAAAAATTCCTGACCAAATCAAGTCAAAAACACTTTGCTAGTGGTAGCCGTCGGATTTTGAAGGAGATCCCCTGTCACGGATCCTCAGGATCTATGCTTAAGCAGACACTTGGGAAGACCTCTTTAGTGTGCCAGACCCGCAAGGGGTTCCAGTCCTTCCAAGACCATCCACACAGCCTCAACACCTCCGAGACGAAGCCTCTGGGCGCCCTCACTTCTGCTTGGCCCCGTGAGCTCTGCCCAGCGAGTCCAAGGCTTTTACGCTCCTCGGGGACACGCACCTCCGCAAGCATTTGCGGTGACAGGGTCGGATTTATCAGTCAGCTGGCACATGGCATCAGGAAGTCCTTAGGTTCACACAAAAGAGCAGAAGATAAGACCAAGTCCGTCCTGCCCAGTGCCAGGGCTCTGTTGATCTGTGCTGCTGTGGAATGATCTTTGCATCCTTCCTCTGTTTCTGGTCCTTCGTCTCAGTCTGGGGACAGAGCTGTGGCTGCTGCATCTCCTTCATGTGCCTTTCCCAGAGCTCTGTGGAGCTCGAAAGCTTGTCTCTTGCACCCACATAAATGACATTACCTTCCCCACCTTGTCTTTCTCTTATCCTGGGACCAACCTGGCTACAACAGTGCTGCAAACATCCGAAAACCAATGGAAATTAGACGCCTATTACCACTGGCCTTAGAATCTGAGCTCTCTCCTAGGTCACGGGCCAGGAGGCTGCGTTCGGAGCAGTGGATAAGAGTGGACATGCTAGAGCTTTTTACCTAGCTTAAACGGCCGTAATATTGCCTGGATTGAGGGCGCGTCGCGTGCTTCAAGCTACTTGATGCGGTGTTCAGGACTTCAGACATCAGAGGCTTGAGCAGCTGAAATCATGGTCAAAACCTTCTGTCAGGGTTCCCTCCCCACTCTGGGGTACAGCTGTGGGGACCAACATCAAATACCCCCCTACGCTTATTTCTACTAGCTTAGGTTAAAATTTCCCCAAGGCACAAATCCTTTCCTTGTCCTTGGATGGTACTGCTGCCACCACCAAGTGAGTTAGACCAAGATTCAGGAAAAGGACCACTTGGAGTTCCTGTTTCCCCAAAATATCCCTCCAAACCCCTTCACCCCCCTTCCTGGGGAGGCTTGAGAATAATATACCAACCAATAGGTTAATCAGGTGAGCACAGACCAGACCCTTGGGTTTTTAGGACACTAAAAACCAATCAGGTTCTTAAAAGAAGAACTTTATTATAAAGAAAAAAGTAAAAACAGCACCTCTGTAAAATTAGGATGGAAAGTAATTTTACAGGGTAATAAAAAGATTTAAAACACAGAGGATTTCCCTCTAGGCTCAAATTCAAAGTTACAAAAAAAACAGGAATAAACCTCCCTCTTAGCATAGGGAAAATTCACAAGCTAAAACAAAAGATAATCTAACGCATTTCCTTGCTTTACTTACAATTTTTGTAACCTTAGATGCTTATTTCAGGTAGGGTTTTAGGAGATGTTTTTTTCCTGCCCTGGTCCCTCTCTGTCAGAGAGAACAACAAAGAGAGCACAAACAAAACCTCCCCCCAAGATTTGAAAGTATCTTCTTCCCTTATTGGTCCTTTTGGTCAGGTGCCAACCAGGTTATTTGAGCTTCTTAACCCCTGACAGGTAAAAGAGAGATTTTATGCTACCCTGAGCTGTATGTTTATGACACCGACCATCAGATGGACGAAGGTGTTCTAGACCTTGGAAGTGCTGGAAGAAGGAGATCTGGGATGGACCTAAGAAAGGAGGGGGCCCCTGGTGTGTTACTCTGGATGTAAACCCTCCATCTCCAGCAGAGATCAGAATCAGCCCCATGAACTCCAGGAGTAACTCCACTGGTCGACATCGACGTGAGAGGGGAATGGGCCCCAATCGACTCCGGTGGAGTTACTCCTGATCAACACCGGTGTGTGAGCGCATGAGGAATCCGCCCCAGTGACCCAGCCGGAGGAAGACACCGAAGGGACTGATAAAGAATGCCTTCATCAAACGGTAGAGAAAACGCCCGGGGCTTAACGAGAGAGACAGGATATGCAAAGAGGATAGACAGGGCTGACGAAGTCCTAAGCGAGGTCCAATGGTGCAGGAAGAATTCAGATAAGAATGTCTACATGGGGAATTATCTCAGCATAGCTATGCTAGTCAGCTTCCTCTGGTGGACATGATCCAAGGCTCAGACCAGCTGATCGCTCCAGGCGCAGACTACGGAGAACGTGGGAAGGCCATTTGTCCAATAAAAGATATTCCCTCCCCCACCTTGCCTCTCTGCCATGTTTGTGAACAGAACGGACTAGCTAAGCATTTCCTGGAAGGCCAACGGAGGAGCCTTGGAGCGCAAGAGCAAAGAATTCTTAGCGGGAACCACCATCAACGGGAAAAATATGTTCTTGGAAGACAAAGGTTCAGGCAACTTGGGAGAGCAGCTGAGAAACTCTATGGCACGGTGTATTGAAATCTGTGGTATATCACTTCAAATTCTCAGGTGTTTTCCTGGTCCTGCAGGCTGGCTGGCGGGAAGCATGCACGCTAGGTCTAGCAGCAGGCAGTCTGCAGCCGGCCAGCCTAGAAAGGTGAGATGAGTTTTCTCTAGTTTGGCGGGGGGAGCAACCTGTTTTGTCTCTCTCTGGTTTCGGTTCTTGTGTTCGGGTTCTGCATTGTAAGCAACAAAGTCATGGTGTGTTGTGGTCTCCAGCAAGTCTCCAGAATGTTATTGTTTTTTTTTCCTCTCTAACTTCTCTGCTTGTATGTCCTGAACATATTGTCCATAGACCAGCGAGAAGGAGTAATAATATTTTTATGAGAAAGATATGTGACTCAGTTTCCCCCATCTCACTTAGTACTGCTAGCCACTGGGTGGGAAGGGGTTAGTTTCTTCCTTGGGGTGGGGGAATGGGGTCAGAGTCCCATGAGGCAGGGCTGCATCGGTACGAATGACGTGTTCACAACTGTCGAAGCAGAAAGGCAGCAAGAGGTGAAACCCAGAAGGCTGCAGGCAGGGGATTCCATCAGCAGGGACTCAGAGTGAAGACTAACCAAAGGCTTCTTAGATCCTGGATTTCAGGAGACTAATAAATGCCAGCTTCTTTTGGAAGCCTGCCCTGAGTCTCTGCAAATCCCTAAAGGATGAAGTCATAGAATCACAGAATATCAGGGTTGGAAGGGACCTCAGGAGGTCATCTAGTCCAACCCCCTGCTCAAAGCAGGACCAATCCCCAACTAAATCATCCCAGCCAGGGCTTTGTCAAGCCTGACCTTAAAAATATCTAAGGAAGGAGATTCCACCACCTCCCTAGGTAACGCATTCCAGTGTTTCACCACCCTCCTAGTGAAAAAGTTTTTCTTAATATCCAACCTAAACCTCCCCCGCTGCAACGTGAGACCATTACTCCTTGTTCTGCCATCTGCTACCACTGAGAACAGTCTAGATCCATCCTCTTTGGAACCCCCTTTCAGGTAGTTGAAAGCAACTATGAAATCCCCCCTCATTCTTCTCTTCTGCAGACTAAACAATCCCAGTTCCCTCAGCCTCTCCTCATAAGTCATGTGTTCCAGTCCCCTAATCATTTTTGTTGCCCTCCGCTGGACATTTTCCAATTTTTCCACATCCTTCTTGTAATGTGGGGCCCAAAACTGGACACAGTACTCCAGATGAGGCCTTACCAATGTCGAATAGAGGGGAACGATCACGTCCCTCAATCTGCTGGCAATGCCCCTACTTATACATCCCAAAATGCCATTGGTCTTCTTCATAGAATCATAGAATATCAGGGTTGGAAGGGAGCTCAGGAGGTCATCTAGTCCAACCCCTGTTCAAAGCAGGACCAATCCCCAATTTTTGCCCCAGATCCCTCAATGGTCCCCTCAAGGACTGAACTCACAACCCTGGGTTTAGCAGGCCAATGCTCAAACCACTCAACTATCCCTCCCCCACCCTTCTTGGCAACAAGGGCACACTGTTGACTCATATCTAGTTTCTCGTCCACCGTAACCCCTAGGTCCTTTTCTGCAGAACTGCTGCCGAGCCAGTTGGTCCCTAGTCTGTAGCGGTGCATGGGATTCTTCCGTCCTAAGTGCAGGACTCTGCACTTGTCCTTGTTGAACCTCATCAGATTTCTTTTGGCCCAATCCTCCAATATGTCTAGGTCCCTCTGTATCCTATCCCTATCCTCCAGTGTATCTACCACTCCTCCCAGTTTAGTGTCATCTGCAAACTTGCGGAGGGTGCAATCCACACCATCCTCCAGATCATTAATGAAGATATTGAACAAAACTGGCCCCAGGACCGACCCTTGGGGCAGTCTGCTTAATACCAGCTGCCAACTAGACATGGAGCCATTGATCACTACCTGTAGTCCATTCATCCAGCCCATACTTCTTTAACTTGCTGGCAAGAATACTGTGGGAGACCGTGTCAAAAGCTTTGCTAAAGTCAAGGAACAATAAGTCCACTGCTTTCTCTCATCCACAGAGCCAGTTATCTCATCATAGAAGGCAATTAGATTCGTCAGGCATGACTTGCCCTTGGTGAATCCATGCTGACTGTTCCTGATCACTTTCCTCTCCTCTAAGTCCTTCAGAATTGATTCCTTGAGGACCTGCTCCATGATTTTTCCAGGGACTGAGGTGAGGCTGACTGGCCTGTAGTTCCCAGGATCCTCCTCCTTCCCTTTTTTAAAGATGGGCACTACATTAGCCTTTCTCCAGTCGTCCGGAACTTCCCCAGATCGCCATGAGTTTTTAAAGATAATGGCCAATGGCTCTGCAATCACATCCGCCAACTCCTTTAGCACTCTCGGATGCAGCGCATCCGGCCCCATGGACTTGTGCTCATCCAGCTTTTCTAAATAGTCCCGAACCACTTCTTTCTTCACAGAGGGCTGGTCACCTCCTCCCCCTGCTGTGCTGCCCAGTGCAGCAGTCTGTGAGCTGACCTTGTTCGTGAAGACAGAGGCAAAAAAAGCATTGAGTACATTAGGTTTTTTCACATCCTCTGTCACTCGGTTGCCTCCCTCATTCAGTAAGGGCCCACACTTTCCTTGACTTTCTTCTTATTGCTAACATACCTGTAGAAACCCTTCTTGGTACTCTTAACATCTCTTGCTAGCTGCAACTCCAGGTGTGATTTGGCCCTCCTGATTTCATTCCTGGATGCCTGAGCAATATTTTTATACTTCTCCTGGTCATTTGTCCAATCTTTCACTTCTTGTAAGCTTCTTTTTTGTGTTTAAGATCAGCAAGGATTTCACTGTTAAGCCAAGCTGCTTGCCTGCCATATTTACTATTCTTTCTACACATCGGGATGGTTTGTCCCTGTAACCTCAATAAGGATTCTTTCAAATACAGCCAGCTCTCCTGGACTCCTTTCCCCCTCATGTTATTCTCCCAGGGGATCCTGCCCATCAGTTCCCGGAGGGAGTCAAAGTCTGCTTTTCTGAAGTCCAGGGTCCGTATTCTGCTGCTCTCCTTTCTTCCCTGTGTCAGGATCCTGAACTCAACCATCTCATGGTCACTGCCTCCCAGGTTCCCATCCACTTTTGCTTCCTCTACTAATTCTTCCCGGTTTGTAAGCAGCAGGTCAAGAAGAGCTCTGCCCCTAGTCGGTTCCTCCAGCACTTGCACCAAGAAATTGTTCCCTACACTTTCCAAAAACTTCCTGGATTGTCTGTGCACCGCTGTATTGCTCTCCCAGCAGATATCAGGGTGATTGAAGTCTCCCATGAGAACCAGGCCCTGTGATCTAATAACTTCCGTTAGTTGCCGGAAGAAAGCCTCGTCCACCTCATCCCCCTGGTCCGGTGGTCGATAGCAGACTCCCATCACGACATCACCCTTGTTCCTCAGACTTCTAAACTAAATCCAGAGACTCTCAGGTTTTTCTGCAGTTTCATACCGGAGCTCTGAGCAGTCATATTGCTCCCTTACATACAATGCAACTCCCCCACCTTTTCTGCCCTGCCTGTCCTTCCTGAACAGTTTATATCCATCCATGACAGTACTCCAGTCATGTGAGTTATCCCACCCAGTCTCTGTTATTCCAGTCACATCATAATTCCTTGGCTGTGCCAGGACTTCCAGTTCTCCCTGCTTGTTTCCCAGGCTTCTTGCATTTGTGTATAGGCACTTGAGATAACTTGCTGATCGTCCCTCTTTCTCAGTATGAGGCAGGAGCCCTCCCCTTTCGTGCTCTCCTGCTTGTGCTTCCTCCCGGTATCCCACGTCCCCACTTACCTCAGGGCTTTGGTCTCCTTCCCCTGGTGAACCTAGTTTAAAGCCCTCCTCACTATGTTAGCCAGCCTGCTTGCGAAGATGCTCTTCCCTTTCTTTGTTAGATCGAGCCCGTCTCTGCCTAGCACTCCTCCTTCTTGGAACACCATAGAATCATAGAATATCAGAGTTGGAAGGGACCTCAGGAGGTGTCTAGACCAACCCCCTGCTCAAAGCAGGACCAATCCCCAACTAAATCATCCCAGCCAGGGCTTTGTCAAGCCTGACCTTAAAAACTTCTAAGGAAGGAGATCATCAGTCTAGATCCATCCTCTTTGGAACCCCCTTTCAGGTAGTTGAAAGCAGCTATCAAATCCCCCCTCATTCTTCTCTTCCGTAGACTAAACAATCCCAGTTCCCTCAGCCTCTCCTCATAAGTCATGTGTTCCAGTTCCCTAATCATGTTTGTTGCCCTTCGCTGGACTCTCTCCAATTTTTCCACATCCTTCTTGTAGTGTGGGGCCCAAAACTGGACACAGTACTCCAGATGAGGTCTCACCAATGTCGAATAGAGGGGAACGAGCACGTCCCTCCATCTGCTGGCAATGCCCCTACATATACATCCCAAAATGCCATTGGCCTTCTTGGCAACAAGGGCACACTGTTGACTCATATCCAGCTTCTCGTCCACTGTCACCCCTAGGTCCTTCTCTGCAGAACTGCTGCCGAGCCATTCGGTCCCTAGTCTGTAGCGGTGCATGGGGTTCTTCTGTTCTAAGTGCAGGACTCTGCACTTGTCCTTGTTGAACCTCCTCAGATTTCTTTTGGCCCAATCCTCCAATTTGTCTAGGTCCCTCTGTATCCTATCCCTACCCTCCAGCATGTCTACCTCTCCTCCCAGTTTAGTGTCAGATTGGATGTTTCCCTGAAAGATCTGCTCTAGTTCAGCCAGGAAACAATTCAGGGCAGCTTTATGTCTGTGTTATAGGAGGTCAGACTGGATGATCTGGCTTAGGATCTATGAAATACAAAAATAATAAAGCAAATAAAAAAACACTCAAAATAAATCTTCTTAACAATTAACGTGTCCACTTACCCACTAGGTGGCAGAGATGAACTGAGGGAAGAGATATACTGATTTGATTCTGTTGCTCAGTACGTTGAAATAGAATGAGGTAAGTGCCAAGATCCCTTAAAATACTCCAGTGTTTACCCATATAGATACATCAAATGTTTAGACACATGCCCAACTCTGCTAAGCCACCGATTTCGCCCGATCCATCGCTAACACAGATTTTATTATATAATTCTGAGCTTGCTAGTCTTCAAATACGTCTAATGAAGTAAGCTCTAAACAGTGAAGGAATCCGTTCTATTGCACAAAAGTAAAACTTTAAGCAAATATTTGGGGTGCTTATATAGACAGCGAAATAAGATTCAAAATAGAAATGTGTGCGCATTCCAAAAAATACACACATACATAAGAACGGTCAGACTGGGTCAGATCAATTGTCCATCTAGCTCAGTATCCTGTCTTCCGACAGTGACCAACAGCAGATGCTTCAGAGGGATTGCTACTGGGAAATCATCATGCTTGAGAAATATGACTGGTATGGCTTAAAGGAGTTTATTTTTGAGTTTGAGATTCACTGAGTTTTGAGGAAACTCAGCCAAAGTTATCAAGTTACAAGTCGTTTAAGAGCTGGGTAGGAAATGGCTTTTTTGTCCTGTGAACATCTGGGAAAGTTTGGAAATTTTTCCAGTCCCAAATCAGGAGGAAAACACAAAAATTTGAATATTTTCACAAACTGAAAATTCCCCCCCCATCCCCCAAATTTAGTTCAGGTCAATCAAAACATTTTGTGTCAGTCATTTTCAAATGTTTCATGTCTATTCAACCATACTGGGTGTTTTAAATATTTGTTTTCTAATTAGCTAAACATTTCAAAATAAAGAAAAATCATTTCAAAGTGGAAAAAACACAATTTTTGGTTTTGAAACATTCAGAATTTTTCAAAAATGTTTCACATCGAGAAATGTGTCCAAACCGAGCCTTTCCCACAAAATTTTGGTTCTGACATTTTTCAACAAAGAAACATCACGTGGAAACATTTCTCACTGGCTCTCATGGTTTTGCTTGGAAACCATGGAAAAAACCCTGAGTGTTGTAGTTTCCACCCTAAATTGTAAGTATCCCCAAACTCTGGGGGTAATTGATATGAATGGGAAAGATCCCCCATCTCAGAGCAATTGGCTCAGGCTCTCTGCAGACTCAGGAAGCATTGCTGCATCGATTACACTCAGGGCCGCTCCCCCCTTCTAAAACTTTAGTACTAAACTCCCTGAAATCTTGGCTCTGATACTAACTGAGCCCAGAAACACAGCACGATTCAAGAAAGGATTGGACATTCATATAGATATGAATATCCAGAGTTTCAAAGTTGATTAGCATTCACTATTGTAAGGGATCTTACTCCTCATGCTTCCAGATTTAAACCAATCTCTCCCTAAAGGGATCAGAAGGGGACGTGAGGGACAGATTATGTCACTTCTGTCTACGCTGGGGTTCTTCCACCTTCCTCACAAGAACCTGAGGCGACACGCTGGTCTAGATCCAGTATGGCATAGTCTATGCTTTCCTAATTAACCCTTGCATAGCAGCTCCCAGGTACCTCCATATTACAGATGGGGAAATCTGAAACCGAGGCAAAAGGTCAACATTTTGGGTGCCCAAAACCAGGCACACGTGCACAACTAGCCCCATAGACAACTGGTCTGGTGTTCAGAGGCCGGTAGCTTCCATAGACTTCTGCTTACCGGGCCTAAATATGGATTTGAGGGTCTACCTTTAGTCACGAAAATTTGGGCCTAAAGGCTACAGAGAGATAGCAAGAGCTGGGAGTTGCGGTGTTGATGGAAAGAGGCCATAAAGACGACCCTTACCAAAATACCTTCCACTTATCATAGAATCATAGAATATCAGGCTTGGAAGGGACCTCAGGAGGTATCTAGTCCAACTCCCTGCTCAAAGCAGGACCTAATCCCCAGCTAAATCATCCCAGCCAGGGCTTTGTCAAGCCTGACCGTAAAAACCTCAAAGGAAGGAGATTCCACCACCTCCCTAGGTAACGCATTCCAGTGCTTCACCACCCTCCTAGTGAAAAAGTTTTTCTAATATCCAACCTAAACCTCCCAGCTACATGCTACCCTCCAGGCAGCCCCTGATGAAAGGGGTAGGAGCGAGCACACCTGGCTATTCTTAGATACTAGGCAGGTGGGAGAAGTTTGTTAAATCTGTCATTCCTCTCCCTTTGAAACATCCGTCACACTCATGAACACACAGCGTTTCTATTTATCTGCCTGTGCTCAAATACTTATTTACTCCTGGTTCAGAGGCTGCCCAAGATGATCTGAAATAGCCCAAATAACGCGACTCTCCGGGTATGCTGAAAACGACCTTTGTTGGGCCGGCTCTCTAGAGACGGCTTCCTAGACGAAGGGTAGCTGGCCAGCCGAGATCCTGTGAAGCAACGATTTTAACACCGCTCAGATTTCATTTAATTATATGATTAATGATGCTAGGGTGCATCAGAGCGTCAGAAAGGCATCTTTCTGATTTGAAATCTAAAAAAATAAATATAGCCCAGAAACTGGGCTGGGGGCTTCCCACCCAGCGTGTTATACAAGATGGGACTACAAGGGTCCCTCTTGGTGTTATAATCTATGCATCCATGTTAGAACGACAAGGGACCCGAGAGATGGAATTATTGTGGCTGGCTCGCAGCTCCGTTTCCCTCTGCTTAGCCTCGGAGAGCTGAAATCCAACCACATCTGACCTAGTTACACTGCTCTTTTATGCACGTACCTCTTTTATGCCTGTCACACAGCACTGCACGGGAGGATTTTAATAGCTTCGCTGAGGCTGTTCTTTCTGCTCAACTCCCATCCCTTCTAACACCTCTTTCTCAACCAGGGACAGCTGGCCAAACTTTGAGCACAAGGCACTTTTGAACACCTTAGAAGCGACTTTTCAGGAACCTAAGTCTCACTGAAAGTCAGTGAAATGTAGGCTCAAATCTTTAAAGCGATTTAAATTCCTAACTCATCAGTGGAAGTTAGAACACCGAATCTTGATTTAAAAAATGGTCAGTGAGAGAATCCTCCACGGCCCCTGGTAAGTTGCTCCTATGGTTAACTGCTCTGTTAAAATGTTATGCCTTATTTCCACTCTGAATTTGTCTAGCTTCAATTTCCAGCCATAGGAACATGTTGTTCGACCTTTCTCTACTAGATTGAAGAACCCATTATTAAATATTGGTTCCCTGACTGATCAAGTCACCCCTAGTCCTTCTCTTTCTTAAATTACCTCGATTGAGCTCCTTGAAGCTCTCACTCTAAGGCAGGTTTTTGAATCCTGTAATCATTCTCATGGGTCTTCTCTGAACCTTCTCCAATTTATCAACATCCCTTCCTGAATTGTGGACACCAGACCTGGACTCAGCATTCCAGCAGCAGTCACACCCATGCCAAATGCAGAGGTAAAATCATCTCTCTGCTCCTACTCATGCTGCTCCTGTTTATGCATCCAAGCACTGCATTAGCCCTTCTGGTCACAGAGTTGCATTGGGAACTCATGGTTCACCTGATTATATACCACACGCCCCATATATATATTTTTTTTCTCCTCAGTCATTGCTTTCCAGAATAGTCCCCCCCTCATGTAAATATATAGCCTCCATACTTTGTTCAGAAAACAGCCTCCTCTGTTAGGAACGTGGGCGAAATGCAGCCAACCGGCCTGAGGCCCTTCTGTAGGAGACGTCACCTTACGAAGCAAGCAGGTCCAGGCATGAAAAATCTCCAAGAGAAGCTAGAGAAGCAGTGGTTTCTTCCCTTGAGCTGGAAGGCAAAGGCCAGAGAGGGTGACATTTCAAGGGACTCTCCCTTGTTTGGAGCCTTTATGACAAGATAGCTTTGCGAAAGATGTGTTTTAATCCAGCTTCTGTGTGCTGTTTGGATGGTTTTTGTGGTCCCAGCTGGTCTTGGAGTCTATGAATCTAACCTCATGCTTCAGGGCTTTAGCCTGTCACCTGCAAGGGCCAAGAAGGGACTTTTTCCCCCACCCAATGTGTGTTTCCAATCTCCCCTGCCCACCAAGTAGTGTTATTGTGCATTTGATCGCTGCAGTGACAGTAGTCAGGTGCTCGGGAATCCCCGTCACGTCTGGCCATGGAAAGCAAGGAGTGACAGTGCGGGCCAAGGCCAAGTTTAAGATTCTAACCCCCTCACCCCCCTCCAAAAACCACACACACAAACTCACTCTCCTGCTGGTAAAAGCTCATCCAAAGTGACCACTCTCCCTACAATGTGCATGGTAATCAAGGTGGGCCATGTCCAGCACAAATCCAGGCTCTCTCACCCTTCCCCCCCCACCCCCGGGGACACACACACACACACAAACTCACTCTCCTGCTGGCAATAGCTCATCCAAACTGACCACTCTCCAAGTTTAAATCCAAGTTTAACCAGAACGTCTGGGGGGGGGGGGGTAGGAAAAAACAAGGGGAAATAGGCTACCTTGCATAATGACTTAGCCACTCCCAGTCTCTATTTAAGCCTAAATTAATAGTGTCCAATTTGCAAATGAATTCCAATTCAGCAGTTTCTCGCTGGAGTCTGGATTTGAAGTTTTTTTGTTTTAAGATAGCGACCTTCATGTCTGTGATTGCGTGACCAGAGAGATTGAAGTGTTCTCCAACTGGTTTATGAATGTTATAAGGGGCTGTCAGATCATCTCGTCTGACCTTCTGTGAAGCACGGGCTAGTCAGTTTCACCCAGATAGTGCTATGTTGAGCCCGATGATTTCAGTTAGACCAAAGCACATCCGCCCTCAGGATGCTAAATTGGCAGAGAACAGGAGAAAGCCAGGTGCCACGCCTAGGTCCCCTGCAATGGCAGGGAATTGAGTAGGTGATGCATACCCCATGCTGCAGAGGAAGATAAATTCCCTGTGCCCCCCCCAACCCCCCCCACACATACAAAGTCCCTGCCTATTTGATCTGTAAGGAAATTCCTTCCCATCCCCAAATCTGTTTATTAATCGGACCCACATGTGAGCAAGACACAGCAGCCAGGCATCCAGAGAGAGGATTCTACGGACAAGCTCAGAGCACTGTCCCGTCTCCTGCTGTGGCCAATTGTTGATCTTTCCAGAGGAAGGTGGTGGTCTTGAGGGGGGGGTTGGCATCCGCTCTCACTTGCCCTTCGCTTTGTGGCTCTTAGTTTTCTTAGGCAGCAGCACTGCCTGGATGTTGGGCAGGACCTCACCCTGTGCAATGGTGACTCCCCTCAGCAACTTGTTCAGCTCCTTGTCGTTCTGCACGGCCAACTGCAAGTGCCAAGGGATGATGCGGGTTTTCTTGTTATCCCAGGCAGCGTTGCCAGCCAGCTGCAAGATCTCAGCGGTCAGATACTCCATCACAGCGGCCAGGTACACCGGGGCTCCAGCTCCCACTCATTCCTCATAGTTCCCCTTGCGCAGCAGCCGGTGCACCCACCCGACTGGGAACTGCAGTCCGACACAGCAGGATAGTGAGTTTGTGTGTGTGGTTTTTGGGAGGGGGGTGAGAGAACCTGGATTTGTGCAGGAAATGGCCCACCTTGATTATCATGCACATTGTGAAGAGAGTTGTCACTTTGGATGGGCTATTACCAGCAGGAGAGTGAGTTTGTGTGTGGGGGGGTGGAGGGTGAGAAAACCTGGATTTGTGCTGGAAATGGCCCAACTTGATGATCACTTTAGATAAGCTAAAAGAAAAGGAGTACTTGTGGCACCTTAGAGACTAACCAATTTATTTGAGCATGAGCTTTCGTGAGCTACAGCTCACTTCAGCAGGACAGTGGGGTGGGAGGAGGTATTGTTTCATGATCTCTGTGTGTATATAAAGTCTGCTGCAGTTTCCGCGGTATGCATCCGATGAAGTGAGCTGTAGTTCACGAAAGCTCATGCTCAGATAAATTGGTTAGTCTCTAAGGTGCCACAAGTACTCCTTTTCTTTTTGCGAATACAGACTAACACGGCTGTTACTCTGAAACCTGACAGCCCCTTGTGGCCTTAAACCCACTTACACCTTCTTTGGAGAAGAGCACAGATGGAAAAAATCCACTTCACAAGCTCCCCAAACTGGGTCGTTCTTAAAAAAAGGAAAGTCCACCCACCTCTGTTTATTTTTACTCTAGATTTGTTTCCTTTCAGGCACAAAGCGCAAACAATCACAGTCAATTAAGAGCCACAGAGTCCCATTAGCCAGACAGGGAGTCTCCAGGGACTGGCCATGTTCCAATCTGCCTGGCTGGTGTCCCTCATTTTCTCCTTATTTACTGCCACCAAAGAAACTCTACTCAAGGCTCAGTGTCACACCCTAGGTGACAAAGGAGAAGAGCACGTCTGGGAGGGTGTAGGTGAGTGAGGCAAGGGCTTCTTCGTGATCTGAAAGTCACATGCCATGAGATCATTTTAAGATCAGAGTAAGCACGAGTCAGCAGAGCTGCTAGGTAGGAAGGAGGTCAAGATGAACTGGGTTTGCCCGGGATTATGTATGGCTAGTTACTGTAGATGCCAAACAAATCAAGGTTGGATGTTTTTCTAAGATTCTTCTCTAGTTTAAACAGGAGATAATTCGGGGAAGTTCTCTGGCCTGGGTTATGCAGATCAGACTAGATGATCACAGTGATCTTAGAATCTATTAAATTTTAAATAATAAACAGCTGGTGCTTAATGAGAATTGTTAGTCACCAAAGTCTTAGTCATATCCTCTCCCCTAGCCAGGCACAGATACGTAGTTCCAGCGTGTGGCTCTAATCTCAGGTGATGGTGCAGCCAAATCCACATGGAGTTTACAGGGCCCATTTTAAAGAGCTGTCAGTGGTGGGAAATGAAAACCTGAAGTCCTGAGTAGGGGATAAAATTGAGACACACCGTCAGAACATGGGTGCAGAGAACAATCAGATGGGCTCAAGGAGTGGGGAAGAAAGGGCAGAGGCAGCTGTGAGTGCTAAAGACAGTTTCTGAGCCACCTAGATAAGAGTGTTGGGTCTATGGAGTGAAGAGAAGCTGCACACAGTGTCTTAAGACTACACAGAAATAGGAGCAGGCCACACGGTAACTAGAATGACTCTTCTAGGAGGTTGTTTTAACAGGGGCTAGTGGCAGAGACATGCCACAAACCAGTGACAGCATCCTTCACATTTGAGGTTATGCACTATTCAGGATAAGGAAGGACCCTTGCTCTGCAACAGGGCTTAAAAAATAACCCCCTCGTGCTCTAAGCATTAGAGACCGTTCTCTAAGCCAGTCCTGACTCCCTGTCCTGATTATTGGACCTCCCTCCCTCCCAAGTAACAGCAATGGGTCTTACTGATGATACTGTCCCCAGGCACCACCTTCCTGTTGGAAAGGAGATCAAGGCAACCAAATAAGCGTTGACATTTCAGGTTTTATTAAAATTAAATATAAGTTACAATAGTTAAATATTAAAGACAACAGATACACACATTCCCTATTTCAAACTCTTCAATATTTAAATTCATTTCACAGAAATGCTACAATAGCAGAGAGCACCAAGAAGCCAGCCTCTTCAGCGAGAGATGCATGGGACGTCTGAAACCTTCGCCTCATGCAACGGTTTCACATGCAGCGCTCCGAAACTGGGGCCAGACAGGAATTCTGCCTCCAGATTGGGCTGCTAACTTGCGCAATGGTAAAGGATATGGGTTGGCAGATAATTTGGCAACACCACCACAGCAATAGGCTTTTCATTGGGATTCGCAGAGAAAGAGGTCATGGGTTTGAGGGGTATTTTTAACTAGTTCGTTAGCACACAGACGTAATCTTGCTGTCTGAATCAGTTAATACTGGAGGCTCAGAGTTTGCCCATATGGGACTTTCCACCAGATATTTACCGTATCTGCTGGTAGGTGGGTCAGTGGCATCGCTGGCATTTTATACGGCAGAGAGGGGTGGAGAGTGGGAGAGCTGGACACGTAAGGCATTTCAGGGGCTGTAGATGTCAGGACCAGACAAGTTGTTGGGATGCCAGCCTCCAAACTGATCAGCCGCCAGGCCTCATGGCAACAGACAGTCAGATCTCTGCGGCTGATTTGACCCAACAGCCCCCGTCAAGTCTCCCTGCTTGCAACAGAGATGAGCAGTGACAGGTCAATGCCGCAAGCAATCGCGCCAGTCGCTGGTGCCTCGGGAATCTCTCTCTGCAGGTTAATGAGAACCAGGAACTCTAGCTCCAGTGCTATGGTTGAGTCCCATAGAGCTGATGGAGTCTAATGAGATCAGACAGTTTGTCAGTAACTACCTGCCTGGAGGAGAAGCTAGCCAGCACTGCTGGGGGAGGAGGAGAGAAAGAGCTGGTTTCTCCCAAGAGTCTTCTGAGCCTTTTGACGAGCAGCCAGCCCCAACTCTTGTGGCTAGCCCTTGGAGCCTCACATGATGTAGCAGTTCATGAGGGCGAGATCCTTCATCTCTGGACAATAGGCTGCGGGAGAGAGTCACAGAGCCGTGAGTGCAGGCAGAGACCTAACGACACAAGTGATAACGCTCCCCGGCCCACGCAACCCAGCCTGGCAAATATTTACCACTGAAACGCCTCCGCTCGAGGATTTCCTGTCCCCATGTTAGAGAGCGGGAACTGAGCAGAAAGGCGGGACGGGTACTGATGATGGCCGACCTCCTGCCCCACCTACCTCCCAGAGCGTGCCGCCCCCCCCCCCACTCTAACCTACTAGAGCCCAGTTCCCCCCCAGAGTGAGAGATGGAACCCAGGAGTCCCGGCTCCCAGCCCCCACCCCATTCTAATCACTAGACCCTACGCTCCCCATGGCCAAGGGGTGACGTCACCCCCCATAAGAGATGACATCACCAAGGAGGGGGGTGACATCACCCACCCACCTAGGGGTGAGGGGGCACGTGCCACGGTGGGGGTGAGTTTACATCACCCCCCCCATGGTGGGCACGCTAAGGGGGGAGGGAGGGAGTGACTTGACAGCACACCCCCCCACAGACCCCTAGGGGTGGAGCGCTAGCTGAAGGGGGGAGTTGACTTGACATCCTCCCCCCCCCCCCCATTGGCTACGTTGAGGCCAGGCTCCTACCCCTCAGAGCCAAAGTGGGAAGGACCCGGATGTACGTGGCCCAGGCTCTGCGCCCTCCTCAGGCACGTGCGGCCCCGCCCTTGGGGCGGGCAGCGCGCGCCCGAACCGTTGAAGGGGAACGGGGAGGGGTGCGGGGGGGGGAAGGAGCGGGCGCGAGGGGAGATACTTACGGTTGATTGGCTGCCGCTCCCGCGTGCTACTGCGGCTGCCGCCCCCTCGCAGGAGCTTCATCAGCGCCCGCCACAGCCGCGATTGGCCCGCCTCCTCCGGTACGTCATTACCAGGCACCGCCTCCTCCTCCTCCCCCGCCTCCTCTTCCCGCCGGCCAATCCGCTTCCAGAGGTCGGGGTCGACGGGGGGCAGGGCCAGGCGGCGCCGGCTGCTGCTGCTGCTCCTGCTCCGCCTCCTCGTCTCCGCCTCCCAGCCCCTGCCGCGCACGCGCAGCGAGGTGGGGGTGCGGCAGAAGGGGCACGTGACCGCCTCCCAGCTCTGGTCGCGCGCCAGGCGGCAGAGGCAAGCGGTGCAGAGCGCGTGGTGGCAGGGGGCGGGGCGGCGCCAAGCGCCGTGCGCGGGCCCGAGGCGGCGCGGGGCGCGCGCCCGGCGGTCGTACGGCAGGTAGCAGATGCCGCACGCCAGCTCGGCGGCGCCCCTCTCCGCGTTCGCGTCCATGGCTCGCGTGTCCGCTGGCGGCCGCCGTACCCGAGGGCGGAAGGGGCCGCGCGCACGCGCACAAACTTGTTCTCTCGCCTAACGGCTTCCTCCCCCGCGGGCCGGCGGCGGATATATAGCCGGCCTGGCCACGCCCCCGGCCTGGGGGGGCGGGGCGCGCCCGCGGCCAAACTCCGCCCCTTCCCGGACCCGCAGCGCGGGGGAGTCCCGGACTCCTGGGTTCTCGGGCGGGGGGAATGGGAGCCCCGGACTCCTGGGTTCTCGGGCGGGGGGGATGGGAGCCTCGGACTCCTGGGTTCTCTGCGTGGGGGGATGGGAGCCCCGGACTCCTGGGTTCTCTGCGTGGGGGGATGGGAGCCCCGGACTCCTGGGTTCTCGGGCGGGGGGGATGGGAGCCCCGGACTCCTGGGTTCTCGGGGGAGCCTGGATTCGTGGGTTCTCTGTGGGGGGAGGAGCAGGTGGAAGCCCCGGACTCCTGGGTTCTCTATGGGACCCCCCCCGGACTCCTGGGTTCTGTATGGGACCCCCCGCCCCCGGACTCCTGGGTTCTGTGCATTGGGGGATAGGAGCTTCGGACTCCTGGGTTTTCTATGGGACCCCCCCCGGACTTCTGGGTTCTCGGGCGGGGGGGAATGGGAGCCCCGGACTCCTGGGTTCTCTGCGTGGGGGGATGGGAGCCCCGGACGCCTGGGTTCTCGGGTGGGGGGGAATGGGAGCCCCGGACTCCTGGGTTCTCTGCGTGGGGGGATGGGAGCCCCGGACTCCTGGGTTCTCGGGGGAGCCTGGATTCGTGGGTTCTCTGTGGGGGGAGGAGCAGGTGGAAGCCCCGGACTCCTGGGTTCTCTATGGGACCCCCCCCCCAGACTCCTGGGTTCTCTGCGTGGGGGGATGGGAGCCCCGGACTCCTGGGTTCTCTGCGTGGGGGGATGGGAGCCCCGGACTCCTGGGTTCTGTCCCCATCACTGCGTCATTTTCTCCCGCTGTAAAAGGAGGTTCCGACCAGGGCCCCCGGCCCAGGGGTTGCCCTAACCCTGGTTCCCTGGCTGAGCCCTGACCGCTCTGCGCCCCCCACCCACCTGCCTAACGGCCTGTTTCCGTCCGTCCAAAAGCGTCGCTTCCCCTCATGCCTCTGCCGGCCTCCTGTGCGCGCCTGGCGCAGCCCTGAACCAGGCCTGGGTGCCTGGGCGCCCGCCAGGGAGAAATCAGAAATAATCCCCCTCCGAGGGGACCGGCTCTCCGGCGGGTCTCGGGGTCTCCGCGCCGGCTAGTTAACACCGCCACGCCTGTCTGTCTAGAGGGGGAAACTGAGGCACAGACAGGGTGGAGGTGATCGCCCAAGGTGGGGATAGCCTCGGGTGTCCACACCCTCTTAGAGCCCCAGCCACTAGACTGCGCTCTCCCCTCAGCCTCCAATCCCGCTGAGGGCCTGTCCTGGGCCCATTTGGCCATGTCCTGACCCTCCGTGTTTTACAGGGCTGGGCATGTGGGTGACAGGACCCCGTGGCTTACGGCCTCCCCCTGCCCCGGCCACCTGTTCCAGCTTCCTAACATGGTTCTTGCGCATCCTCTGCTAAACGATCGTGTCGTGGTGTTCTGCAGCTGTTAAACCTCGGCTGTGCTTTGCTCCAGAGGTGGCTGCATTCCGGTCCCGGGCCAGCGATCCCTATGCAGCATCGCTCAGGGATTGTTACCCAGCTGCTGCGTCCGACCCCAGAGGTGGCTGCATTGCAGTGCTAGGTGAGTGATCCCTGTGCAGCATCACTCAGGGATTGTTACCCAGCTGCTGAGTCCCACCCCAGAGGTGGCTGCATTGCAGTGCTAGGTGAGTGATCCCTATGCAGCATCACTCAGGGATTGTTACCCAGCTGCTGCGTCCCACCCCAGAGGTGGCTGCATTGCAGTGCTAGGTGAGTGATCCCTGTGCACTGTTTCTCCGGGGCTGTTACCCAGCTGCCGCGTCCCACCCCAGAGGTGGCTGCATTCCTCGACGGGCCCTTGGTGTGCTGCACCAGAAAGGGGCTGAGGAGAAGCCGTGGCAGGATACCCCCGGGGGTAGGATGAGGTCACCCCCAGCTGCTGGTCCAAACGTGCGTCATTCGCTCTTCCTGCAGGTGATGAGCCCGGGCCTGGATCCAAGCGGAGTTGGCTTTGGAGATGACGGGCCCAGCCCTGGGGCAGCTGGAGCCGCAGGGGCTGGAGTCATTAGCAAATAGCTGGGCTCCATTGTCAGCAGCAGGCTGCGGGGGGGTGGGGGGCACTGGGAGCCAGGACTCCTGGGTTCTTTCCCCCACTCTAGCTGGGGAGTGGGGTCTGGGAGCCAGGACTCCTGGGTTCTCTCCCCAGCAGTGGAAGGAGAGTGGGACTAAATCCATTAGCGTCAGGCACTCGTTGCCCTACCCAGAGGAGGACGCCCATGGGTGCCGGGACTGTGCCCACTCCAGGCAGGTCGGGGTAGTTGGGGGGCTGGGGAAGCCCATTCCTCTAGTGTCCAGTTTGCCTGAGGGCTGGATCCTACCCCATCCCCACCCCCAAAGGCCCAGGGCTCCCTACTGGGGCCAGATCTCCCCATGGCCGAACACCCCCCAGTCTGGCTGGGGGCTTGCAATTGGCCACGGGGTCAGCACATTGTGCGGGCCACGGGGTCAGCGCATTCTCCGTTGTGTTGCCTGCGAGTGGGGGTACGGTCGTACCCATGACCGCGGTTGCCTATGGCGGTGCGGCCATCTCCGGGCCGACCGCCCTGGTGGTGGTACATTTGTGGTGTCCCCCGCGGGTTGTGTGTGAGCGATTGATAGATCATGTGTGTTTATGTCCCAAACACCCCCTCACCCGCTTTCCTCTCCAGCATCCATGTGCCCCAAATCTATCCCCTGTCTGCCTGTCTTCCCTCCATCCTATAACCAGCCTGATTTCCCGTCCCCAGACCCCAGCTGGTGCAGGGGCGTTTCCTGGTGTCTGCCTGGCTCGGGGTGCAACAGCTTTCGGACAGCCCCAGACCGGCAGGGACCTCGGCCTGTCCTGTTCGCTGCCAGCAGACCTTGGTTTAACTGGACGCTCTGGGCTGGGCCTGGGGGTGTCGGGGGGAATCGGGGGGCCTGGGAGCTACAGAGAGGATCTAGGGACCCATGTGACCCCCCCCAGGCAAATAGCTTCTGGGAAGGGGGAGATGACCCGGCGGCCTGTGCCCTGCCACATGGCCGATTTCCCAACCTCTGACTCACGCCCGCCAGCCACAAAGCATGAGTCAGTCCCAGCGGGTAAATAAATACACCAGGTGCCTACATGCCACACGGCCAGAAAGCTGCGGGCATGTCCCCTGCGCCCCTCCTCTCTGGGACTGGGTACGGACATGGGGCCTTTCCCCCCCAGGCTCCCAGACGGCCCCGGGCGGGGACTAGCTGGCTCAGGGGGGCAGGGGATGGGATTCGGGGACGCTGGCTCTGCAGGGCTGGGAGTGGGGGCTGGGCAGAGAGGTGCGTTCGGGGGGTTGGGTCCTACCCTGGTTTCCCTGCCGTGGGCACCGTGCCAGCTTCCACTGGGATTTGCGTAATCCCAGGAGCCGGTTTTCCCAGGATTGCTCAACCCGGCGAACCCGGAAAGGGGGCTGAGACACCCTGCCCTACAGCAAACTGACTCCCAGCCCTGAGCTCCCCCCACCTGCCCCAGCCCTGCCAGTGCCCCTCACCCCCGACCCGCAGCCCCCTGCTATCCCCGCCACCCCCCTCCCAGCCCTGTGAAATAATCACACAGTCTTAAGGAAGCTGTAAGACCATTCAAACCGGATCTGGGCCCCTCATTGTGCCAGGTGCTGCACAGACCCATGGGGAGCAACGGGCTCTGCCCCAAAGACTAGCCAAAGAGGTGGGGAAACTGAGGCACACAGCCCCACCTGCCTGTCTCTGGTAATTGAAGCTGCCATGTGCCTGGCCAGCCTCCCTTGGTCACGGGAGGCGCATTATCCCCACGCGCCTGGCTCAGGGAGCATGAAATTTGTTGGCTAATTACTGTGGGCCTGGCGGCTGGCTGGGCCTGTTCAGCCATCTTCCCGGCAGGGCTGTAACTGGGGTGTCACCTCCTCAACGGGCAGTGCCCGGGGGGTGAAGAGGAAGAGGCAAATTAGCGAACAGGATGTGATCAGGTGGGTTTGGGACGTGGCACATGGGGCCGCCCAGCCGGGCGCAAGATAGTGGAACGGCAGGGACGGCCCATGGGAGTTGGGTGCCGATATACAGCATGGCACAATGTGCCAGCCCCTCCCTGTTCTTGCGCTGGGTGGCCCAGCGGCACATAGAGAAAGGGGGTTACAGCCAAGATGTGGAATGACTCCTGATTGACTCCGGAATGAGTGTGTGTGTGCGGGGGGAGGGTGATTGTCCCAGTGACTCTAGTGGAGTGACTCCTGATTGACTCTGGAGTGAGGGAGGGGAGAGATCGGTCCATTGACTCCCGTGGAGTGACTCTGGATTGACTCTGGAGCAAATAACAGGCTAACTGGGTTTATGGTCAAGTATTTTGTCCCCTCTGTTATTCTCCGCCGGGATTAGCGAGATGTTGGCCCAAGCCAAACTCAATTATGTAGCAGACAAACGGCCGGCGCGTCGGATGGACATGGGCGTGCTGGGGTTTGTTTCGGGGGGCTAGCCCCCACTCCCCTCCCAGAGCTGGGAGAGAACCCAGGAGTCCTGGCTCCCAGCCACTCACTCTTCGCCCCCGGAGCCGGGAAGCCTGTGGAAACGCACGGCTCGTGTGCTCTGGCCCGTTGCCACCCCCAGTGTGACTCTAGTACTGATGAGTCAGCGGCTCTCCGGGGACTCTCCCAGCTGCCGAAGCCCCTGCCAGCACCCGCCCTGGCCACACGTCGGCCCCGTCCAACCCCGCGCGCGCCAGGCTCCCCCCTTGTGCCCGGCTGGGCACCGTGGCTGATTCAGGCCCCCTGTGTGGGGGGACGTGCCATCTAGGCCCCATCTCAGCCACGCTCCCCCCGCCCCCCCCGGGCTCAGCCCAGTTCTCCACACGCCGAGGGGTCCAGGGGAGGAGGTGGGACCGGCCGGTCTCTGTGGGGGGGTGGGGGGGCTACGCTCAGCTGGGGGATTGGGCTGAAACAAGCCTGAGGAAGGGGAAAAATTAGCAGCCCCTAAGTCGGGACGCATGGGCCCAGGCAGCAGGATGGTGGGAAAGGATCCAGGGGGGTTACACCAGAGCCCCACTTCAGGATGATGCTGTGGGGGGAAGAGGTGGGGCGGCTGGTGACCCAGGGACCCCGTGCCCGGCGCCGAGATGCGGCCACCTCTGGGGCGGGGCGGCTGGTGACCCAGCGACCCCTTGCCCGGCGCCAAGATGCGGCCACCTCTGGAGCGGGGCGGCTGGTTACCCGGGGACCCCTCGCCTGGCGCTGAGATGCGGCCACCTCTGGGGCAGGGCGGCTGGTGACCCGGCGACCCCTTGCCCGGCGCCAAGATGCAGCCGCCTCTGGGGCGGGGCGGGGCGGCTGGTGACCCAGCGACCCCTTGCCTGGCGCCAAGATGCGGCCACCTCTGGGGCGGGGCGGCTGGTGACCCGGGGACCCCTCGCCCGGCGCCAAGATGCGGCCACCTCTGGGGCGGGGCGGCTGGTGACCTGGGGACCCCTTGCCCGGCGCCAAGATGCGGCCACCTCTGGGGCGGGGCGGCTGGTGACCCGGGGACTCCTCGCCCGGCGCCAAGATGCGGCCACCTCTGGGGCGGGGCGGCTGGTTACCCGGGGACCCCTCTCCCGGCTGTGTGGCCCAGTCCCCTCAGCGTCGCTGCCCCCTGCTGGTGCTCGGGAAGAAGGCAGGCGCCACCAGGCTCGGTTGGTTACTGGTTTATTATTTTCTTTTTTACATTTCAACCTTCTGAAAAGAGAGCGAAGCGTCCACACCCAAACCCCAGAGATCTCGGGGGGCGGGGGGTCCGTGTGGGGTGAGGCTACAGGGCAGGGGGGCCCCAACTGGAGGGCACAACAGAACGACCTGCAATGCACCGCATCAGGTGGGTGGGGAGGCGTAACCCTGAGATAGACCCACACCTGCGCCCCCCACACCCCAGCCCTGCCGGTGCCCCTCATTCCTGACCCGCAGCCCCCTGCTAGCCCGGCCCTGGGCTCCCCCCAGCCCTGCTGGTGCCCCCCACTCCTGCCCCGCAGCCCCCTGCTAGCCGGGCCCTGGGCTCCCCCCAGCCCTGCTGGTGCCCCCCACTCCTGCCCCACAGCCCCTGCCAGCCCAGCCCTGCCAGTGCCCCTCACTTCCGACCCGCAGCCTCTGCCCCCCCAGCCCTGCCGGTGCCCTTCACTCCTACCCTGCAGCCCCCTGCCAGCCCAGCCCTGCCCCCCCAGCCCTGCTGGTGCCCCCCACTCCTGCCCCGCAGCCCCTGCCAGCCCAGCCCTGCCAGTGCCCCTCACTTCCGACCCGCAGCCTCTGCCCCCCCCAGCCCTGCCGATGCCCCTCACTCCCGACCCGCAGCCCCCTGCCAGCCCAGCCCTGCCCCCCCAGCCCTGCCAGTACCCCCCACTCCTACCTTGCAGCCCCCTGCCAGCCCAGCCCTGCCCCCCCAGCCCTGCTGGTGCCCCTCACTCCCGCCCCGCAGCACGGCAGCTATTTCAGGCCTTGGGCTATTCTCCTTTCACGCCCTACTGCGGAAAAAGGGGACAAACATCCCGTCCGCCGCAGAACCGCTCAATGAAGCGGCTCATTATGAACAGCGGAGAAGGTCACAGACTGCGTCAGCTCGGCATAGAACCCAGGAGTCCTGGCTCCCAGCTCCCCCCCCCCCGCCCCCGCTCTAACCCACCAGCCCCCACTCCCCTCCCAGAGCCAGGGAGAGAACCCAGGAGTCCTGGCTCCCATCCCCCCACCCCCCCGCTCTAACCCACCAGCCCCCACTCCCCTCCCAGAGCCGGGGAGAGAACCCAGGAGTCCTGGCTCCCAGCCCCCCCCCCCCGCTCTAACCCACCAGCCCCCACTCCCTTCCCAGAGCCAGGGAGAGAACCCAGGCGTCCTGGCTGCCAGCCCCCCCTGCTCTAACTCACCAGCCCCCACTCCCTTCCCAGAGCCAGGGAGAGAACCCAGGCGTCCTGGCTGCCAGCCCCCCCTGCTCTAACTCACCAGCCCCCACTCCCTTCCCAGAGCCAGGGAGAGAACCCAGGAGTCCAGGCTCCCAGCCCCCCCTCCTCTAACCACTAGCCCCCACTCCCCTCCCAGAGCTGGGGTGAGAACCCAGGAGTCCTGGCTCCCAGCCCCCTCCCCCCCCCCGGCTCTAACGCACCCCAGCGTTTAATTCCCCTCCCAAGTCTGAAACCCATCTGGTGGGATCTAAGAAAAACGCGCCCCCTACTGGCTCTTGAGGTGCAGTGCAGGTTCACACAGGGTCTGCGGGCAAGAGCCCAGTTCAGGGTGGGGGGGGCCCCCCTGCTCTAACTCACCAGCCCCCACTCCCCTCCCCAGAGCCCGGCTCAGAGCGGGGGCCACCTGCCTGCCTGCCAGCCCAGCTGGAGCAGCCCCGCGGGAGCCAGTGCCGGGCCACTCAGGGACCCCCGGCCCGATGAGGAGATGCGGCCACCTCTGGGGCAAGTCATGGCAGCCGCATGCCACGTAGGCCAGGAAGCAAAGGAAAAGGATGGTTCAGGGGAGCGGAGACTTTGTCCCGGACGCCTGGGTCCTGCCCCCATCGCTTTCCTCTGGGTTTCTGTCAGCAGCAGGGCCTGTCGCCCCCTCCTGGGGAGAAAGGGAAGCGCCGCTCTCGTGTTGGTACAGAGTCCACCTTCCCCCGAGAGGACGGGGCCCGTCTGTCCAGCCCCCGTCCGTCCGACCGGAAGCCAGGATTGTGCGAAAGCAGGAGGGGGAGGGGCAGTCCTGGATGGGGGGGGGCTCGTAGGCCTCCCCCGTGCCCCCCCTCGCTGGAGCATTATTGCTATAGGAACAGCTGGCTCTGGATGATCCATGGGTTTTGTTTTGTTTTTTCCATTTAAAGCAGAGAAAGAAACTCAAGTGGACAGAAAAATGTCCTGGGGTGGGTGGATTTGATCAATATCCTTCCGCCACCGGGGAGAGGGGCAGGGAGAGGAAAAATAGGCCCCTAGAGGGAATTCCCCAAGGCCCCAGCAGGGGGCAGCCAGCTGGGGAGGGGGGGGAAGAGTCCCAGAGCCACACAGGAGCCAACGGGGGCGGGGGCCGCAAGGAAAGTGCCCCCATGTTCGCCCCCCCCCCGTTCTCCACGTCAGCTGCCGGGCTGCGCACTTGGGATCCATCCCTGATTTCCCCCCACCTCTGTCCGATTACTGGAGTTCCCCCCGGCCCGTGCAGCCCACGCTCCTGGCTCCCCCGGGGGTCCTCACGGCCCCTCCCCAAATCTCTCGGACAGATGGACCAAAAAAATAAATAAATAAAAATCAGGAAACTGGCTCAACTCGCAGAGGCCGCCAGCAAATTAACGAGGGTTCGTTAGATCGATCAATGAATCCCTCGCCTGTCCCCCAGGACGAGGCGGGGGCCCGTCCCTTTAAAAACGGGAGCATGGATCCGGCGGGAGGCGAAGCGGCCGGCGAGATCCGGCGCGAAAGCTGGCGGGGAGGGCGGGGCCTCTCGCCCGCCAATCCCCTGGCTCATGCCGGCAGTGGGGATAGGTCGAAGCAGCGGCCGGGGGGACGGGGGGGCGGAGGGATCCGGCTCCGCCCCCGCCACGGAAAGATACCGGGGGGGGGGGTCTGGGGTCATGCGCGAAGCGGCTCCTCCTCTCCACCAGAGAGCCAGGCGGAGGGATACACAGTCCGATGGGACACGGTCGTGCATAGGCCCGGGCGCCGACGTGTCCCTAAGCCCGGGACTCTTTTTTTGTATTGGGCTTGTTGCCCAGGAGGGCGTCAATTTCCTGAATGACGGGTGGGGTCAGCTGGGCCAGCACCTGCCGAGAGACGGGGGACGGGGGGGGTGAGATTCTCCCATGCCCATGCCCCTCCCCCTGCCAGGAGAGAACCCAGGAATCCTGGCTCCCAGCCCCCCCTGCTCTAACCACCAGCCCCCACTCCCCACCCAGAGCCAGGGAAAGAACCCAGGAGTCCTGGCCGCCAGCACCCCCTGCTCTAACCACCAGCCCCCACTCCCCTCCCAGAACCATGAGAGAACCCAGGAGTCCTGGCTCCCAGCCCCCCCTGCTCGAACCCACCAGCCCCCGCTCCCCTCCAGTGCCGGGGGGGGAGCACAGCAGGGGCGGGGCGCTCACCTGGATGGCTCCGAGGTTCTCAATCAGCTGTTCTGCGCTCGACACCCCGAGCAGGACGGAGCTGACGCCCTCCGAGCGCAGGCACCAGGCTGTGGGGCAGAGATGGGGAGGTGGGAAGGGTCCGGGGGGGGGTCAGTCCCCACTGCCCCCCCAGGGGAGAGTGCCCACCGCTGAGCCCCCTGCCCTGCTCCCTGCCCCACAGCACCACCGAGCTAGGCCTGCCAGGGGAGAGCGCCACCTGCTGAGCCCCCCCCCGCCCCACAGCGCCCCCTAGCCCCGCCCTGGGGCGGGGCCTGTCCCTCACCAATCGCCAGCTGAGCCACGGTGCAGCCCAGACGCTCGGCGATGGGCTGCAGCTCCTTGATCTTGGCCTGTTGCTTCCGCCCATCGTCGCTCTGGAGCTTGTCCTTCAGCCACTGGTAGCCCTGGGGGGGGATGGGGACAGGGCGTCAGGGGGGCCGGGGAGCGGATTAGGGGACACGAGGCAGAGGGAGCCCAGATGGGGGTGCAGGGCCACCAGGGGCACCGCAGGCGTAGAGGCAGGACAAGGGTGAGGGGGTCATGGCAGGGTGTGTGTGTGGGCATCCGGGCTAGGCATGGGGGGTGGGCCGGGAGGGGGGACATGGGGGAAACGGGGGGGGTTGGGGGGCCCCCGTACCTTGATGGCGGCTCGGCAGTTCTCGGGGACCCGCTCCTCATACTTGCCGGTGATGAGGCCGCAGGCCAGGGGGGACCAGGTCATGGCGCCCACACCTGGGGCAGGGGAGGGGGGAACGGAGGGATTAGCGCCCCCTAGCGACTCCCCCCGCCCCTCCCCATTTGCCCCACAGATCCTCCTGTCCTCATCCCCTCCCCCTCTGCACCCTGCCCCATGGACCCTCCTCCCCTCCAACCCCAGCTCCCGATTCCACCCCCCAACACCCTGCCCCATGGACCCCCCTCCCCTCCAGCGGGCACCCACCGATCTTGTGGTAGATCTCGGGGAGCTGCGACTCCACCTTGTCACGCTGGAACATGTGGTATTCGGCCTGGTCGCACACCGGCGGCACCAGGTTGAACTGTCGCGCCACCGAATATGCCTCCTGCGGGCACGGGGGGGGGGGGGGGAGGTCAGACTGGCGTGGCCGGGGGGGGCGGCCCCCAAAGTCCCTCCCACCTCCTGGCATCGTCCTCCCAGGCATGGGGCCCTGAAAGTCTCTCCCTGCCTGGAGGCCACGTCCCCTCCCCTCTGCCCCGCTCCCCCCCCAGAAACCGGGGGTGCCCTCCGCGGCCCCCCCCATTCCCGATGCGGGCGGGTCACTCACCATGATCTCCATGGCGCTCCAGCGCGAGGTGCCCCAGTACATGGCCATGCCCTGGTTGATGACGTAAGTCATGGCCCGCACGATCTCTGGGCCCGGGGGGTTGGAGGGGAGAAAGAGGGAAGACAGGTCAGCCGAGGACCCCCGCTTCCCTCCCCCCCCGAGGGAGCCCCGCTTTCTACTCCCAGCTGCTCAAAGCTGCGGGACCTGCGCCCCACTTGGCTGCCGTGTTCACTCTGAACCCTACCAATAGCACATTTTAGCCTGAGCTGTGGAACAATGGCTCTGTCAGAGCTACAAGCTGCTGGCAGACACCAATGGGGGTGTTAATCCTGGCCCCTACCGATGGGCAAGTATATAGCCCTGACGGATATGGGGGCCGCTATAATTTAGCTCAATGGACCATTGACTCTGAAACCGACTGATGGCAGGGTTTCCGGCCCACTCTGCGGACAGACCTGTGACCTGACTCAATTTATCTCAGTGACTGGGTTATTTCTGGAGACCTAAAGGTGATGAATTCACTCCTGGCTGGCCACAGGGGAGACATGACCCGGCCCCATTTAGCTCAATGGGGTGTTGTCTCTGAAACCTACTGAGGGCAGTTTTTCACACCCAGACTGCAGAGCCAGAGCAGACAGAGGTGGGACCTGGGCCGAGCCATCTCCGAGGGACGTGCCGGCCACGGGCCTGTTAGGATCTGTGTCGGTCTGTCCACGGGCAGGGCTCACCCCATCTCCACCCCCCCGCCCAAACATTACAGTATGAGCAGACACCCCTCTGCATTGACACGTACGCAGAGAGCCTGACCTATAGGGTAGAGTCCCGTGAACCCCACAGCAACCCAGTATGGGGTCTCTATCTTACACTGCTGGGTCAATGAGGGTCGGGGTGCTATAGGGTTCTAGGGGGCTTTGGGGCAGGTCTCTATGGGGCTGGGTCTATGAGGGCTTGGGGGGGGTCCACCGTATGGGAGAGGTCTATGGGGTTTGGAGAGCAAGGGGATTAATGGGGTTCCAGGCGGTTCAGGGATCTCTGCCCTACAGGGCCGGGTCCATCGGGGGCGGGGGGGCGAGGAGGTTTCTGGGGCATTCAGGTTCTATTAGTTTTAAGGGGCAACTATGGGGTTTCGGGGATCTCTATCCTACAGGGCCAGTTCTATGGAGTTTGGGGGGTCAATGGGCATTCCAGGGGATCTCTGCCCTATGGGGCCAGATCTATGGAGTTTGGGGGGGGGATCTATGGAGGTTCAGGAGGGTCTCTGCCCTATGGGGTCAGGTGTATGGGGTAGTACAGGGATTCAGGGGTCTATGGGGTTTGGGGGTATCAATGCAAGTTCAGGGGGCTCTTTAGCTCACAAGCCTGGGCCTATTGGGTTCGATAGGTTCTGGGGGGTTCTATAGGAGTTTGGGGGGTCTATGGGGCTGTAGAGGTTTCCATGGGGTGGGGGGTCTACGGGGAGGTCGGGGGGGGGTGTGTCTCTCCAGTACCTTCCAGTAGCAGTAGGCGGAAGTTGGGGTCATACTCTGCGGGGGGAAGCAGACAGAGGTGAGGGGGGGATATGGGGGGCCCATCCCCCCACAGCCCCCCCATGAGATCTCCCGGGGGACACACACACGCGAGGGCTCTCGGTGCCGGGGTGGGGGCTCCCCGGAGGGGCAATGCTGAAGGGATGGGGGGAGGGGAGACGGAGCCAGCGGGGGCGGTGTGAGGGGGCAGGACCCACCTTCCATGGGGCTGTTGGCATCCATGCGGTTGGCGAAGACGATATCAACATAGTCCAGCTGCAGCCGTTCCAGTGACCCCCTCAGCCCTGGGGGGGGGGGAAGGGGCATGGCGGGGTCAGTTGGGGGGCACAGGGACCCCCCCACCTTGCCTGGACTCCTGAATCCTGCCACCCCCCCAACTCCTCCCCCCTGGGATGGACACTCCCGTGCTGCTCCCTCCCCACAGCCCCCCCCAATCCTGATAGCCCCCACCCCATCCCCTACTCCATCTCCCCTGAGGCTCCCCAAATCCTGCCCCACCTCCTCCTGCTGCCCCCCTTCCTTCAGCTCCACCCCCATAAGCCCAAACCCTGTCCCGCCGCTCCCCCTGCCCTTCCCCCAGCTCCACCCCACCCCTGTGCTGACCCCCATCCGCCCCCACACATCTCACCCTCAATGATGTGCTTCCGGGAGAGGCCCCGCTCCGTCTCCGCCCTGGAGGGGGAGAGATTAAGAGATGGGGGTGGGGGAATCCCCTAAGCCACCCCATAGGGACCTGCCCCCAGGGGGCACCGGGGGCCTCAGGGCCCATGGCCAGCTCAGCCTTAGCACACACCCTACCCCCCCTGCTGGGCTGAGACCCGGCAAATTCCTCTCATTGATAAATGTGGGCTGGATGGGAGCCGGCGCCCCCTAGAGGGGACAGGCCCCTACCCCATTTCCCACCTCCCTGAGCCAGCCAGTCCCTGCCCTGGGGCTGGAGGGGAGCCGGCGCCCCCTAGACGGGACAGGATCCTGCCCCATTCCCCTGCCCCCCTCAGCCAGCCAGTCCCTGCTATGGGGCTGGATGGGAGCCGGTGCCCCCTAGAGGGGACAGGCCCCGTGCCCCATTCCCTGCACCCCTGAGCCAGCCAGTCCCCGCTCTGGGGCCGGAGGGCAGCCGGCGCACCCTGGAGGAGACAGGCCCTGTGCCCCATTCCCCGCCCCCCTGAGCCAGCCAGTCCCCCCCTGGGGCCTGATGGGAGCCAGCGCCCCTAGAGGGGACTGGCCTCTGCCCCATTCCCCGCCCCCCCAGCCCCATGGCATTCTGGGTACTCACTGGCCACCCCAGTAGATCTTGGTGGTGACAACATAGCTGGATCGCCTGGGGGAAGAAAGGGAGGCAGGTTAGACAGGCAATGGGGGGGGGACCCCCCAGCCCAGCCCCACTGGCTCGGCCCCCTAGTAGGGGCTGAGCCCCCTCCCGGTCCCTGCCCCACAGAAGGGAGGTTGGGGGGCGGGTTACCTCCAGCCTTTGCTCTGCAGGATGTTGCCCAGAGTTTTTTCTGCCCTGAAGAAGGGGAAAAAAACAGATGAAAGAAAAATTGAGAAATGAAGGAGTCCCCCCAACCGAACAGCACAGCGCTCCCTAGCCAGGACTCCTGGGTTCTCTCCCCGGCTCTGGGAGGGGAGCGGGGGCTGGTGGGTGAGAGCAGAGGGGGCTGGCAGCCAGGACTCCTGGGTTCTCTCTCCAGCTGTGGGAGAGGAGTGGTGTAGAACGGTTAGAGCAGGGTGGGGGCGGGGAACTGGGAGCCCGAACTCCTGGGTTCCCCCCTGCCCGGGGAGGGACACCTACTTGCCGGAAGCGTAGACCTCGGCAGTGTCGAAGAGATTGACCCCGTTCTCGTAGGCGATGGTCATCACCTTCTCCGCCGTCTGGGGGTGCAGAGAGCGGAGTCAGGTGACGGACCCACGGCTCCATGCCCCCCCCCACCCCCATGCTGGGCCCCCTCAGGATCTCACAGGGACCCACAGCTCCCCGGCTGACCCAGGACTCACCTCGTCTGAGATCTGGGAGCCAAACGTCACCCAGGTGCCTGTGGGGAGAGAATCGGTGATATGAGCCAGAGCCAGGAGAGGGGGAAGATGTGGGGAGGTCTTGGGGGGGGCCAGATACCCTTCTACCCCCCCATCTGTGCCCTCCCAGCGAGCCCCAAGCCCTGCCGGGATCCCCCCAGCCCGCGCTCCCCACGCCACGAGAACTCACCAAGCCCAAGGCAGGACACACGGAGCCCGGATTTACCCAGATTTCTGCGGGAGAAAAAGCAGAATTGGGGGGGGTTTACAGAGGCCACCCCCCAAGGACAGAGAGTCCTGGTGCCCCTCATTCCTGACCCACAGCCCCCTGCCAACCCTGTCCAGGGCACCCTCCACCCCACTTTGCTAATGCTCTTGGATTACCTTGAGCCCCACCAGGCTCAGCGCCAGGCAAGGGGTCCCTGTGTAACCAGCCGCCCCACCCCAGAGGTGGCTGATTTACGAGGGGCCCCGTATACGAGGCAGATACCCTCCGGTGCCCCACCTCCCCCCCTGGCGGTGCAGAGGCCTGGGGTCAGCCCCGATCTTGGAGCTATTTATAGTAACTTCTCACTCACTGCGGCTGCTCCGGCTGGCACAGGAGCCGGGCATCTCCGTCCAGAGCAGAGAGGGGAAACCGAGGCACCAACCACAGGCCATGCCAGAGATCACACAGCTACAACAAACCCAGGACTCCTGAGTCCCAGCCCCCCCCCCACTCTGACCACTAGCCCCCACTCCCCTCCCGGAGCGGGGGAGAGAACCCAGGAGTCCTGCAGCCACAGGACTGCCCCCACCTTAAGAGGGATTCGCACCCACGGCAGGAGGGAGAGGGGCATTATTTTAAAGCAATTTGAAGGGTCAAATAGGACAGAGAATTAATTGGCCCCTGCCAGGGGTGGGAAGGGGGTACAGAGCCCAGCTACCCCATCACAGCTCCCTGTACCGCCAGAGACCCTACAAAAACACCCTCAGAGACCCTACAATAACACACCCACACATGGAGGTCCCTCTGCCCCCAGAGACCCCACAATAACACACCAGTGGAAACTAAACTGGTAGGACTTGGAGTATCTGTGACTGGAAGTTGAATGATGTGTGTCCAATTGTCTCCAGTCCCTGCCCCCTCCCAACCCACCAGACCCCCCACTCCCATCCCAGAGCCAGGGAGAGAACCCAGGAGTCCTGGCTGCCAGCTCCCCCTGCTCTAACCCACCAGCCCCCACTCCCCTCCCAGAGCCAGGGAGAGAACCCAGGAGTCCTGGCTGCCAGCTCCCCCTGCTCTAACCCACCAGCCCCAGCTCCCATCCCAGAGCCGGGGCGAGAACCCAGGAGTCCTGGCTGTCAGCCCCCCACCCCGCGGCTCTAACCCACCAGCCCCCACTCCCTTCCCAGAGCCAGGGAGAGAACCCAGGAGTCCTGGCTCCCAGCCCCCTCTCTTCTAACCACTGAGGCACGAGCTCTTATGCTTCTCGATGTTCCCGTCAGCAGACCCCTACGCCCCATGGGTGCCCCCAACTCCCCCTCTCTGTCCCCGGCCCCCCCCAACTCCCCGTCCCTGCCCCCCTACCTGTATTTCATGCCGGTGGCCAGCCCCGTGGACTCCCGCAGCAGAAACGCGATGTGGGGCAGGTGCTGGCCGGGAGCCCGCAGCCCCGCCACCGCCGCCAGCCCCCGAGCGCCCTTAGGGGGCGGGTGCCCCCCATTCCCCGTGCCCCCCGGGGCCGGCGCCCCGCGCCCCCCCGTGCAGAGCCGCTCCTCGGTGCTGCGGCTCCGCAAGTTCTGCTCGGTGCAGGCGATCGAGACCTGCATGGCTCAGGTGCGGGGGGCCGGGACCCCCCCGGGGTGTTCGCTCTTAACCTTACGGTGACCGCAGCCCCCCCCCCCCCCGTCCTCTCCCCCGGATGGGGGCTGCCGGTAATCTGGGGTGGCCGTGGGGGAGGGGCCGAGGCCGTGCTGGGGATGGGGGCGTGCGGGGTCCGGGGAGTGGGGTTGGGCGGGGGGGAAAGTGGGGGAGGGGCAGAGAGAGTCCCCCCGCTCCCGGAGGGATCGCTGCACAATGCAGAGCAGCCTTGGCCTCATTAGCATAACAGGCTCCACCCACTGGTCCAGGGCAAGGGATGGCGGGAGGGAAGCAGATGGGAGGGGAGTGGGGGCTGGTGGTTAGAGCGGGGGGGGGGGGGGCTGGGAGCCAGGACTCCTGGGTTCTCTCCCTGGCTCTAGGAGGGGAGTGGGGGCTGATGGTTAGAGCAGGGGGTGCTGGGAGCCAGGACTCCTGGGTTCTCTCCCCCGCTCTGGGAGGGGAGTGGGGGCTGGGAGCCAGGACTCCTGGGTTCTCTCCCCACCCCAGTCCCGGGGCCTCTCCCTCCTGCAGTCTGAACCCCCACCCCAAGCTGGAGGGGGAGGGGCGCTGCGCTCATCGCCGCAGTGACTCTTAAAGGGCCCCCACCCCTGGGGTTCCCCCCCCGTTAATCCCCGAGCGCTAGGAGTGTGAGGCTCTGCTGGGGGGGGGGGGGTGCGGCTGTTGCTATGTAGGACAGTTCCCCCCCTCCCCCGTCCCGCTCCAGTGTGTATGGGGGAGGGGTGGATTGGTCCCCTCGCAGCCGGACGCCTGGGTCCGGCCAAGAGTTTCTGAGATAAAGTATAAGAATTTGGGGGGGGGTGATTAATGGGGGGAGCGCGAGAAGAGCTGGGGAGGGGGACCGAAGCCCAGACCCGCCCCGCCCCCCCCAGAAAAAAGGCAAGGGTCCGGGAGAAGCGAGCTCAGCGCTCCCCCTGCTGGGAGTGGTCGGCAGCGCAGCTGGGAGGTACCGACACAGACCAGACCAGACCCCCCCATCAGACCCCCCCCTTGGCGCTGCACAGACACCCTCCCCCCCCTCCCCGATATCTGGGGAGCGGAGGGGATGGGATGTACGGGGTGAGGTCCAGTGGGGGAGGGGCTGGGAGCCAGGACTCCTGGGTTCTCTCCCGAGCTCTTGGAGGGGAGTGGATGCTGGTGGGTTAGAGCAGTGGGGGTGGGGGCCAGGACTCCTGGGTTCTCTCCCCAGCTCTGGGAGGGGGGCTGGTGGTCAGAGCAGGGGGGGCTGTTGCAGGGGGTCCCTGTTGGATACAAGGGTTGGGGGAGGGGCGGGAGTTCGAAGTCAGGGCCCTGCACGGACAGCGCATGGCCTGGGGGGGCTGAAATCCCAGCCCGGGGCTGCCTTCTCCCCGCAGCACCCAGGCTGCAGCTGCTCCTACAGCCACCTGGTGGCGTCATTTCCCAATCAGTGGGAAAAGGCTGGAAGCCCCCCAGCCCCCACTCCCCTCCCAGAGCTGGGAGAGAACCCAGGCGTCCTGGCTCCCAGCTCCCTCTGCTCTAACCACCAGCCCCCACTCCCCTCCCAGAGCCGGGAGAGAACCCAGGCGTCCTGGTTCCCAGCTCCCTCTGCTCTAACCACCAGCCCCCACTCCCCTCCCAGAGCTGGGAGAGAACCCAGGAGTCCTGGCTCCCAGCTCCCTCTGCTCTAACCACCAGCCCCCACTCCCCTCCCAGAGCTGGGAGAGAACCCAGGAGTCCTGGCTCCCAGCTCCCTCTGCTCTAACCACCAGCCCCCACTCCCCTCCCAGAGCCGGGAGAGAGCGGAGGGAGGCAGCCTGCCCTGGTGTGTTATTGTAGGGTCTCTCAGGGTAAGCGGGGCAGAGGCCCCGATGCGGGTCTGGCCTCACTGAAGCATCTGCCTCACCCCCACTCCCTATACCAGGGCTGTGCCAGACCCCCATTGCCCCTTATCACCCGCTCTCCTGGTAGTGGGGGGGGGAGGGGCAGAGGGAGCCCAGGGCACCTGTCTACACCCATCTGTGCCCAACCATGGCGCAGATCTGGCCTGGGCACCACCTGCACTGTTTGGGGGGGCTGGGCAGGCTACCAGGGAGAGGAGGGGGAGCTGAAAACGGGGGAGGGGATAACGGGGGGAGGGGAAGGCAGCACCCAGCGTTAGCTCTGGACAAGTGTTTGTGTTACTGTAGGGTCTCTGGGGCTGTGTGTGCAGGTGTGTTATTGTCAGTTGTCTGGGGTCGCTGGGGCTGTGTGTACGGGTGTGTTACTGTAGGGTCTCTGGGGGTTCTGGGGCTGTGTGTGCAGGTGTGTTATTGTCAGTTGTCTGGGGGCGCCGGGGCTGTGTGTACGGGTGTGTTATCGTAGGGTCTCTGGGGGTTCTGGGGCTGTGTGTGCAGGTGTGTTATTATCAGTTGTCTGGGGTCGCCGGGGCTGTGTGTATAGGTGTGTTACTGTAGGGTCTCTGGGGGATCTGGGGCTGTGTGTGCAGGTGTGTTATTGTCAGTTGTCTGGGGTCGCTGGGGCTGTGTGTACGGGTGTGTTATTGTAGGGTCTCTGGGGGTTCTGGGGCTGTGTGTGCAGGTGTGTTATTGTCAGTTGTCTGGGGGCGCTGGGGCTGTGTGTGCAGGTGTGTTATTGTAGGGTCTCTGGGGGATCTGGGGCTGTGTGTGCAGGTGTGTTATTGTCAGTTGTCTGGGGGCGCCGGAGCTGTGTGTTTGGGTGTGTTATTGTTGGGTCTCTGGGGGATCTGGGGCTGTGTGTGCAGGTGTGTTATTGTCAATTGTCTGGGGGCGCCGGGGCTGTGTGTACGGGTGTGTTATCATAGGGTCTCTGGGGGTTCTGGGGCTGTGTGTGCGGGTGTGTTATTGTCAGTTGTCTGGGGTCACTGGGGCTGTGTGTACGGGTGTGTTATCGTAGGGTCTCTGGGGGTTCTGGGGCTGTGTGTGCGGGTGTGTTATTGTCAGTTGTCTGGGGTCGCTGGGGCTGTGTGTACGGGTGTGTTATCGTAGGGTCTCTGGGGGATCTGGGGCTGTGTGTGCAGGTGTGTTATTGTCAGTTGTCTGGGGTCGCCGGGGCTGTGTGTACGGGTGTGTTATCGTAGGGTCTCTGGGGGTTCTGGGGCTGTGTGTGCAGGTGTGTTATTGTCAGTTTTCTGGGGTCGCTGGGGCTGTGTGTACGGGTGTGTTATTGTAGGGTCTCTGGGGGATCTGGGGCTGTGTGTGCAGGTGTGTTATTGTCAGTTGTCTGGGGGTGCCGGGACTGTGTGTACGGGTGTGTTATCGTAGGGTCTCTGGGGGTTCTGGGGCTGTGTGTGCAGGTGTGTTATTGTCAGTTGTCTGGGGGCGCCGGGGCTGTGTGTACGGGTGTGTTATCGTAGGGTCTCTGGGGGTTCTGGGGCTGTGTGTGCAGGTGTGTTATTATCAGTTGTCTGGGGTCGCCGGGGCTGTGTGTATAGGTGTGTTACTGTAGGGTCTCTGGGGGATCTGGGGCTGTGTGTGCAGGTGTGTTATTGTCAGTTGTCTGGGGTCGCCGGGGCTGTGTGTATGGGTGTGTTATCGTAGGGTCTCTGGGGGTTCTGGGGCTGTGTGTGCAGGTGTGTTATTGTCAGTTGTCTGGGGTCGCCGGGGCTGTGTGTATGGGTGTGTTATCGTAGGGTCTCTGGGGGTTCTGGGGCTGTGTGTGCGGGTGTGTTATTGTCAGTTGTCTGGGGTCGCTGGGGCTGTGTGTATGGGTGTGTTATCGTAGGGTCTCTGGGGGATCTGGGGCTGTGTGTGCAGGTGTGTTATTGTCAGTTGTCTGGGGGTGCCAGGACTGTGTGTACGGGTGTGTTATCGTAGGGTCTCTGGGGGATCTGGGGCTGTGTATGCAGGTGTGTTATTGTCAGTTGTCTGGGGTCGCTGGGGCTGTGTGTACGGGTGTGTTATTGTAGGGTCTCTGGGGGTTCTGGGGCTGTGTGTGCAGGTGTGTTATTGTCAATTGTCTGGGGGCGCCGGGGCTGTGTGTATAGATGTGTTACTGCAGGGTCTCTGGGGGATCTGGGGCTGTGTGTGCAGGTGTGTTATTGTCAGTTGTCTGGGGTCGCCGGGGCTGTGTGTATGGGTGTGTTATCGTAGGGTCTCTGGGGGATCTGGGGCTGTGTGTGCAGGTGTGTTATTGTCAGTTGTCTGGGGTCGCCGGGGCTGTGTGTATGGGTGTGTTATCGTAGGGTCTCTGGGGGTTCTGGGGCTGTGTGTGCAGGTGTGTTATTGTCAGTTGTCTGGGGGCGCTGGGGCTGTGTGTATGGGTGTGTTATCGTAGGGTCTCTGGGGGTTCTGGGGCTGTGTGTGCAGGTGTGTTATTGTCAGTTGTCTGGGGGCGCTGGGGCTGTGTGTATGGGTGTGTTATCGTAGGGTCTCTGGGGGTTCTGGGGCTGTGTGTGCAGGTGTGTTATTGTCAGTTGTCTGGGGGCGCCGGGGCTGTGTGTATGGGTGTGTTATTGTAGGGTCTCTGGGGGATCTGGGGCTGTGTGTGCAGGTGTGTTATTGTCAGTTGTCTGGGGTCGCTGGGGCTGTGTGTACGGGTGTGTTATCGTAGGGTCTCTGGGGGATCTGGGGCTGTGTGTGCAGGTGTGTTATTGTCAGTTGTCTGGGGGCACCGGGGCTGTGTGTACGGGTGTGTTATCGTAGGGTCTCTGGGGGTTCTGGGGCTGTGTCTGCAGGTGTGTTATTGTCAGTTGTCTGGGGTCGCCGGGGCTGTGTGTATGGGTGTGTTATCGTAGGGTCTCTGGGGGTTCTGGGGCTGTGTGTGCAGGTGTGTTATTGTCAGTTTTCTGGGGTCGCTGGGGCTGTGTGTACGGGTGTGTTATCGTAGGGTCTCTGGGGGTTCTGGGGCTGTGTGTGCAGGTGTGTTATTGTCAGTTGTCTGGGGGTGCCGGGACTGTGTGTACGGGTGTGTTATCATAGGGTCTCTGGGGGTTCTGGGGCTGTGTGTGCAGGTGTGTTATTGTCAGTTGTCTGGGGGCACCGGGGCTGTGTGTACGGGTGTGTTATCGTAGGGTCTCTGGGGGTTCTGGGGCTGTGTGTGCAGGTGTGTTATTGTCAGTTGTCTGGGGTCGCCGGGGCTGTGTGTATAGGTGTGTTACTGTAGGGTCTCTGGGGGATCTGGGGCTGTGTGTGCAGGTGTGTTATTGTCAGTTGTCTGGGGTCGCCGGGGCTGTGTGTATGGGTGTGTTATCGTAGGGTCTCTGGGGGTTCTGGGGCTGTGTGTGCAGGTGTGTTATTGTCAGTTGTCTGGGGTCGCCGGGGCTGTGTGTATGGGTGTGTTATCGTAGGGTCTCTGGAGGTTCTGGGGCTGTGTGTGCGGGTGTGTTATTGTCAGTTGTCTGGGGTCGCTGGGGCTGTGTGTATGGGTGTGTTATCGTAGGGTCTCTGGGGGTTCTGGGGCTGTGTGTGCAGGTGTGTTATTGTCAGTTGTCTGGGGGCGCTGGGGCTGTGTGTACGGGTGTGTTATTGTAGGGTCTCTGGGGGATCTGGGGCTGTGTGTGCAGGTGTGTTATTGTCAGTTGTCTGGGGGTGCCAGGACTGTGTGTACGGGTGTGTTATCGTAGGGTCTCTGGGGGATCTGGGGCTGTGTATGCAGGTGTGTTATTGTCAGTTGTCTGGGGTCGCTGGGGCTGTGTGTACGGGTGTGTTATTGTAGGGTCTCTGGGGGTTCTGGGGCTGTGTGTGCAGGTGTGTTATTGTCAATTGTCTGGGGGCGCCGGGGCTGTGTGTATAGATGTGTTACTGCAGGGTCTCTGGGGGATCTGGGGCTGTGTGTGCAGGTGTGTTATTGTCAGTTGTCTGGGGTCACTGGGGCTGTGTGTACGGGTGTGTTATCGTAGGGTCTCTGGGGGATCTGGGGCTGTGTGTGCAGGTGTGTTATTGTCAGTTGTCTGGGGTCGCCGGGGCTGTGTGTATGGGTGTGTTATCGTAGGGTCTCTGGGGGTTCTGGGGCTGTGTGTGCAGGTGTGTTATTGTCAGTTGTCTGGGGCGCCGGGGCTGTGTGTACGGGTGTGTTATTGTTGGGTCTCTGGGGGTTCTGGGGCTGTGTGTGCAGGTGTGTTATTGTCAGTTGTCTGGGGTCGCCGGGGCTGTGTGTATAGGTGTGTTACTGTAGGGTCTCTGGGGGTTCTGGGGCTGTGTGTGCAGGTGTGTTATTGTCAGTTGTCTGGGGTCGCCGGGGCTGTGTGTATGGGTGTGTTATCGTAGGGTCTCTGGGGGATCTGGGGCTGTGTGTTCAGGTGTGTTATTGTCAGTTGTCTGGGGCGCCGGGGCTGTGTGTATGGGTGTGTTATCGTAGGGTCTCTGGGGGATCTGGGGCTGTGTGTTCAGGTGTGTTATTGTCAGTTGTCTGGGGCGCCGGGGCTGTGTGTACGGGTGTGTTATTGTTGGGTCTCTGGGGGTTCTGGGGCTGTGTGTGCAGGTGTGTTATTGTCAGTTGTCTGGGGTCGCCGGGGCTGTGTGTATGGGTGTGTTATCGTAGGGTCTCTGGGGGATCTGGGGCTGTGTGTTCAGGTGTGTTATTGTCAGTTGTCTGGGGCGCCGGGGCTGTGTGTATGGGTGTGTTATCGTAGGGTCTCTGGGGGATCTGGGGCTGTGTGTTCAGGTGTGTTATTGTCAGTTGTCTGGGGCGCCGGGGCTGTGTGTATGGGTGTGTTATCGTAGGGTCTCTGGGGGATCTGGGGCTGTGTGTTCAGGTGTGTTATTGTCAGTTGTCTGGGGCGCCGGGGCTGTGTGTACGGGTGTGTTATTGTTGGGTCTCTGGGGGTTCTGGGGCTGTGTGTGCAGGTGTGTTATTGTCAGTTGTCTGGGGGCGCTGGGGCTGTGTGTATGGGTGTGTTACTGTAGGGTCTCTGGGGGTTCTGGGGCTGTGTGTGCAGGTGTGTTATTGTCAGTTGTCTGGGGTCGCCGGGGCTGTGTGTATGGGTGTGTTATCGTAGGGTCTCTGGGGGATCTGGGGCTGTGTGTTCAGGTGTGTTATTGTCAGTTGTCTGGGGCGCCGGGGCTGTGTGTATGGGTGTGTTATCGTAGGGTCTCTGGGGGATCTGGGGCTGTGTGTTCAGGTGTGTTATTGTCAGTTGTCTGGGGCGCCGGGGCTGTGTGTACGGGTGTGTTATTGTTGGGTCTCTGGGGGTTCTGGGGCTGTGTGTGCAGGTGTGTTATTGTCAGTTGTCTGGGGTCGCCGGGGCTGTGTGTATAGATGTGTTACTGCAGGGTCTCTGGGGGATCTGGGGCTGTGTGTGCAGGTGTGTTATTGTCAGTTGTCTGGGGCGCCGGGGCTGTGTGTATGGGTGTGTTATCGTAGGGTCTCTGGGGGATCTGGGGCTGTGTGTACGGGTGTGTTATCGTAGGGTCTCTGTGGGATCTGGGGCTGTGTGTTCAGGTGTGTTATTGTCAGTTGTCTGGGGCGCCGGGGCTGTGTGTATGGGTGTGTTATCGTAGGGTCTCTGGGGGATCTGGGGCTGTGTGTGCAGGTGTGTTATTGTCAGTTGTCTGGGGCGCCGGGGCTGTGTGTATGGGTGTGTTATTGTCGGGTCTCCGGGGGTTCTGGGGCTGTGTGTGTGGATGTGTTACTGTAGGGTCTCTGGGGGTTCTGGTGCTGTCTGTGCGGGTGGGATCCTGTTGGCTGCCAGGAGGTGGGGGGAAGGCAGGAGGGCAGAATGGGCCCCAGCGCCCCCCACTTCCACCTGATGCAGCCTGGGCCCATGTCTGCACCCCCCTGCCCCTCACAGGGAGCCTGGGGCTGCGAGTCAGGAGCGGGGGGAACCGGCACCAGCAGAGCTGGGGGGAGCTGAGGCCGGGGCTAAGCGGGGGCTGGAGGTTGGGAGTGAGAGGCTCCGGCAGACCTGGGGGGCTCAGGGCTGGGCTAGCTGAGGGCTCTAGGTCAGGTGGCCACAGGGGTCCCCCAGCCCTGACTCCCAGTGGCAGGGATCAGAGACCCAGCACTCCCCAGCTCAGCCAGGTCTCCTGTGACACTCTGGGCCCGTGGGACACGGGGCCGCTCACACGCTTTGCGGAACCCTAGGAATCTTGCACATGCTTGCACGTTGGCTGCGGGTGCTGACGTGCGAAGGCTGCAGGAGGGGCTGGGTGAGGTGGGGGGAAGAGACCCCAATACGGGGCATGTGCCTAGGGTGGATACAATAAACCTGTGTCTATCTGTGGGGTGCGGGTGTCCAGCTGCGTGTGAACTAAATGCGTTATGGTCTCCCCACAATCCCTTTCCCCCAAATCTCTTTCCGAGCCCCCAGCCCAGCGCCCTGGTCTGCGTTCCGTGTTCCCCGATGTCTGTGCTCGCACTGGGCCGTGTGTGGGCACCCAGCTCCCCGAGTGATCCCGCCCGCCCCGAAGCAGCCACCTGGCCTCAGCCTTTCCTTGCCCCCCTCCCGGTTTTCTCTGCATTTGCCCCGCATGCTGCCTGGAGACTTTGTCCCAGGGCAGCCAGCGAGTCCGCCCCGGCCTCGGTGGCTTGGGAAATGCAGGGTTCAAACCGAGACGGGGGATGGTGACGTCCTGCCCTGAGGCCTGCAGGCTTGGTGGCGATGTCCGCAGCCAAGGGTAGGGGGGCAGAGAACAGGTCAAGCGTGTGTGTGTGTCAGTCCCCCGCCCCAGCTCTAACCACTAGCCTCCAGAACCCAGGAGTCCTGACTCCCAGCCTCCCCGAACCCCAGCCCATTTGGAGCTATTTTGGTGGGTGGTCACAGCTGGGAGGCGGGGGAGGGGGCCCTGCCAGCTGTGGGGGCTGGTGCCAGCATCTGTCTCCCCTGATTAGGCTCCGTGGCAGAAAGCAGAGGACACCAGCTGGCGGGGCCACGTTCATCTCGGCTCAGCCCAGGGACAGATTGCGAGGGATTAGCATGAGGGGTATGTGTGTGTGGGGATGTTGGGGGCACATGGGGTCTCACACAGCTTCCCCTGACTCCCAGCCCCCGTTCTGTACACCCACTAGGCCTCACTCCCCTCCCTGAGCTGGTGATGGAATCCAGGAGTCCTGGCTAAATGCACCCTGCTCCTCTAAGCACCAGCCCCACACCTCTGCTAGAGCCAGGAAGAGAACCCAGGAGTCCTGGGTCCCAGCCCCCCCTGCTCTCACCACTAGACCCCACTCCCCTCCCAGAGCGGAGGCTGAGAACCCAGTCGTCCAGATTCCTGACATTCCAGGGCCGACTCACAAACACATGCTGTCCCGGGGTGTCTGCCGCAGGGCTGGGGTCTGCGTAGGGGATAATAACCTACTATTGTGACCCACACCCTCACAAGCTCATGAGACAGGAGTCTGTGCTGGGATTCTAGAGGCTCAAACCTAGGCGACAAGCGTCTAGCCAAATGCATAGGAGGGGGCAGAGTTAAGGTGAAATAGACATCCTTAACGCCCGGACTTTGCCCCCCTTCGGGGTGTATGCAGGAGAAAGAGCTGGAGGTCCCTCATCGATTCACTGGTGGCCCCTGGGAATGTGCTTGTCACTGCCCCTCAACCCCCCGAATCTGGTTGCCAGGTCAAGGGAGCCGTCCCCTTGCACGTGGGAAGCACAGGTCAGAGGCCTGTGGAGATTTTGCTCCTTCCTCAATGGTGCTGTCTTATGCAAATCACACCAGCTCCTTTGCATGGGGAACCACCCAGCCTGGTTTTTGCGAGGGCCCCGACAGGGACATGGATCATGGCTGCCCCCGGGGGGCGCTACTGAGCCCTTGCAGCCTGAAGAATGGGGGTCCAGGTATGGTGGGAGAGGGAATGGGGGGGTGCACAGAGCCCCTGGCATGGAGGGAGGGGGTGGGGGAGCTGCAGGGTGCCCCCCTGTAGCCTGCTTGGGTACCTGCCCCCGGTGCCCCCTGTACCCTGTGCTGGCACCTCCCCCAGGTACCCCGTGTCCGCAGCCTGCTCTGGGGGTCCCCTACCAGGACCCCCCTCCCCATGCCCCTCTCCGCTGCCCCCAGCCCGGTGGCGCCCCCTACCTGTAGCCCATGGCGGTGCGGTTGCTCTGCAGCTCCTCGGCCGGCAGCCCGGCCTCCAGCAAGTAGCTCTCCAGCCGCCTGCCCTCCAGCAGCCGCCGCGCCGCCTCCAGCAGCTGGCCCGGGGTGAGAGCCGGGTCCCGGCCCGCCGCGCTCCCGCCCTGGCTGCGCCGCCGCCCGCCCTCGCCCCGCCCGCCTTTGCCCTTCTTGGCGGTCGGCAGCCCGTACAGCTCGTCCACGCTCAGCTTGGCCCCCGCCGCGCCGCGCCCCGCCGGGCCCGGGGCCCCCCGCGAGGAGCTGGCGAACATGGCCCGGCGCGCCCTGGTCTCGGTGCGTCCTGCGCCTTCTCCTCCGTGCGCCCGGTCTCCCTGTGCCTTGGTCTCGCTGCGCCCTGCGCCTTCTCCTCCGTGCGCCCTGCCCCTGCGCCGACCCCCGTGCGCCTTCTCCTCGGTGCGCCCCGGTCTCCGTGCTCCCTCTCCTCCGCGCGCCCTGCGCCGACCCCTGTGCTCCCTGGCCTCGGTGCGTCCTGCGCCGACCCCCGTGCGCCTTCTCCTCGGTGCGCCCTGGGTGCGCTGCGCTCCAGACGCCGGGACACTCTCCCCTCTACTCCCCTCCCCGGGGAGCCACGTGGAGCCGGCTTAGCCGGGCAGCTGCCATGCTGTGCCCCTCTGCCCCCTCCCACTATCTGCCCCCTCCCCATCCCGCCTGTGACCCGTCTCCAGTCCCCTCTCCTTGCGCCCCCTTCCCCACCCCGTGTCTGCAGCTCATTAACCGCAGCCCCCCTCCCCACGGGGCACTTACCCCCTGCCCTACACCCCCCTGGAGAGCTACTCCCTTGGTGAACCCCCACAGCAGGGGGACCCCCGTAAAGTGATCACCTCTCCCTACCTACTCCACAGGCATTTCCCCTCCCCAACCCGTGCCCCCATCTCCTGCTCCCACCCCACCCTGGGCTATAGGGACCATGCCATGTGAACTGGTCTGCCCAATGCCCCTCTCCCAGCCTGGGCATGTCTCTAACCCACCCACCCTGCCCCCAATGTAGGGGGCATGGACAGACAGGGACCACAGCACCCTTCCCCCAGGCAGTGGATTCTCACCAGCCGTGTTCTCACAAGGACTGGTTCTCACAAGAGCCTGGAGATTTTCCCAAGAGGCCCGTGGTTTTCACAAGCAGTCCCCCATTCTCACAAGAGGCCTGTGATTTTCACGAGTGGTCCCTGATTCTCCCCAGAGACCTGTGATTCTCACAAGAGGCCAGGGATTTTCACAATGATTTTTCACAAGCAGTCCCTGCAGCTCACAAGAGGCCTAAGATTTTCACAAGACCAATGATTTTTCACGAAGGGTCCCTAATTTTCCACAGGAGGCTGGTGATTTTTTTGGACTGTCTGAGGCACCCAGTTGTAGACACCCTAAGGGGCCGCCCCTTTCAGCCAGCACGGGGCAAGCCCCCAAGCCCCTCCCCCCAAAGATGAGTCACCTGCATCACAAGCCTATTGTGAACCTCACCTGTGTGACCCAGTGCTGGGAGCGGGGCTCCATCCCAGGGACCCTAGGAAGAAGGAGACCCCCCCTTCTGCAAGCCCAGCCCCCCTGTATCACCATGACTGCAGCTTCCTGAAGTGACCAGATTAGCTAAGCTGCTTAAGGCAACAGGAGGCCAGCAGCCTGGGTTGGCTCAGAGCTGGGGGGAGGGGGCGGGGACGGGGGGGGCAGGGGCATCTGCCAGGGGGGCGGGGAAGGGCCCTTACGCAGTGGGGCTGGGGGGCGAGATCACCCTGCAGTGTCCAGGCATCCCCCACGTGGTGGGTTCACCGAAGGAATCACTCTCCAGGAGCCTGACAAGCAGGGGGCCAGCTGGGAGCCAGGACTCCTGGGTTCTTTCCCTGCTCTGGGAGGGGAGTGGGGTCGGGTGGTTAGAGCAGGGGGGCTGGGAGCCAGGACGCCTGGGTTCTCTCCCCAGCGCTGGGAGGTAAGTGGGGGCTAGCGTGCGGGGAGGTCAGTGACAGGGCACCTGCTTTCTATCCCCACACAGGGCCTGTGAGGGCATTTATGGGGGAGCAGGGTACCCAGGACTCATCCCTTGCTTGCCAGCTGCATGCCCACGGAGTGCCAGCCTGGCCGGGTCCAGCTCCGGGAGCGGGTGCCGTGCCAGGCTGAACCACGGTCTCCGAAGGGTTAATGCAGCCGCCCCAGCTGCTGACGGCGCTGCTCAGATCCCGGTATTTGGGGCTGTCAGGGAATTAAAGCACCGGCATCGTGCAAAAAACGAATGCCCAACGTGCCACCTGGCACCGGATTACCCCCCCCCCCACGGCAGCACAGCTCCGCTCCCACTGGGTGCCCTCTGGAGACCAGCAATGCAGCCCACAGAGCCAGGCAGGGGACCCAGGAGTCCTGGCTCCCAGCCCCCCTAGACCCCCACTCAGACTCAATTTCCTTCTGTGTTTTGCATTGCTACCCCATGGAAGGGGGGGGGAAGGGTTACACCTGTTTCGGGGCAGGTGTGGCTGTCACCTTGGGGTCTGGGCCACGGCTCATTCAGGGAGGGCTTGTGAGCCCCCCCCCGTCAAGGCAGCCTGCAGCCAGCCGGTGGGCTAACTCCGACAACTCAGCACTCCGCTCCGGCCCGCAGCGGCAGCCCCGGGGAGCCGTGAGAGGGCCCTACGCACAACCACGGCCGCCCTCCCAGCCTGTCACATGCCGAGTACAGGGGCACCCCCCCCAATTCTGCCCCCTCCTCTGTCCAGGACTCCTGGGTTCCACATAGGCGGGAACCAGCTGCAGCCCTTCCCCGGTGCTGGTACCTGAGTGCCCTGGCAGGGGATTAGAGGAATTATCTCCGGCAGACACTTCCCCGACCGGGCAGCATGCGCTGCCTTTTAGCACCGGGTGCCGCATGGCGCCTCCAGCATGGTGCCCCCTAGAGGGGACAGACCCCCATCCCCCGGAGCCAGCCAGTCCCTGCCCTGGGGCCGGATGCGAGCCGGCGCCCCCTAGAGGGGACAGACCCCCATCCCCCGGAGCCAGCCAGTCCCTGCCCTGGGGCCGGATGCGAGCCGGCGCCCCCTAGAGGGGACAGACCCCCATCCCCCGGAGCCAGCCAGTCCCTGCCCTGGGGCCGGATGCGAGCCGGCGCCCCCTAGAGGGGAAAGGGCCCAAGGCAAGACACTTGCTGGCTGTGCCACCCCCCCTCTGTCCAGCAGCAGCGGGTGCCCCCCGCCCCCAATTGCTGGACAAGAGCCGGCGCCCCAGGGCGTTCGGCCTGCCTGCGGCTGCGCCCTTTGCCTCCGGCCAGCTCCCCGGAGGGCCAGAGGCGCCGGCAGTGAAGGGAAGGCTGCTGGAATGGGAGAGCAACATTTTAATTCACCAAGGAGCCTCCACCATAGAACTGGGATCGGCCCAGTGCCACCGGGACAACCCCGGCGCCCGCCCAGCTCAGGGAAGGTCCAAACACGCCCACTAATGCCGCACTGAACAGGAGACGCGCATCCCGCTTGGCAAAGGGCTGGGAGCCAGGACTCCTGGGTTCTCTCCCCAGCACTGGGAGGGGAGTAGGGGCTAGCAGTTAGAGTAGGGGGTTGCTGGGACCCAGGACTCCTGGGCTCTGTCCCCACCGCTGGGGTGTGGTCTAGGGGGGCTAAAGCGGGGAGGGGGGCTGGTAGCAAGGACTCTGGGGTTCTATTCCTATGGCTGGATGGGGATTGGGGTCTAGAGCAGAGGAGGATGCAAGTCAGGAAGCCTCACTGCTGACCTCCTGCTCTAACCCACTAGATCCCCTCTCAGAGGCAGAACCCAGGAGTCCTGGCTCCCAGCCCGCACATCCCTGCTCTATTCACTAGACCTCACTCCCCTCCCAGACCGAGCGAGCCCCCCCAGCTAGTCCCCTGGGTGGGGAAGGGGTGCACCAGCCTGCAGGGAATTGTGGGATTCGGGCTCACCCGGAGGGCCAGGCCATCTGATCTGTGAAGGGGGTGGGAGGGTGGGGCTGAGCCGGGGGCAGCCCCCGTGTCTTGGGCTGGATGCTGCGCAGGCTGCGGGGCCGTGGTTTGCCTGGTAGAGAGGTGTGGCGGGGGCCAGCCGTGGGGGGGCGGGGGGCTCAGCCGGCCCGGGCCGAAAAGAAGGGCAGGCCACGGATGAAGCCGTCCAGCTTGGCGCGGAAGAGCTCGCTCTGGATGGGTTCGCTCATGCTGCACAGCGGGTTCTTCACCACGAACTCCACGTAGATCTGTGGGGGGAGGGGGGGGGGGAGAAGGAGCATGTGGGGCGGGAAGAGAACCCAGGAGTCCTGGTTCCAGCTCTAACCCACCAGCCCCTAATCCTCTCCCAGAGCTGGGGAGAGAACCCAGGAGTCCTGGCTCCCAGCCCCCACTGCTCTAACCCACCAACCTCCACTCCCCTCCCAGAGCTGGGGAGAGAACCCAGGAGTCCTGGCTCCCAGCCCCCCTGCTCTAACCCACCAGCCCCCACTCCGCTCCGCTCCCAGAGCTGGGGAGAGAACCCAGGAGTCCTGGATCCAACCCCCCCCGCCACTCTAACCCAGCAATCCCCACTCCCCTCCCAGAGCCGGGGGGAGAACCCAGGAGTCCTGGCTCCCAGCCCCCACTGCTCTAACCCACCAACCTCCACTCCCCTTCCAGAGCTGGGGAGAGAACCCAGGAGTCCTGGCTCCCAGCCCCCCTGCTCTAACCCACCAGCCCCCACTCCGCTCCCAGAGCTGGGGAGAGAACCCAGGAGTCCTGGATCCAACCCCCCCCCCCCAACCTAGCAATCCCCACTCCCCTCCCAGAGCCGGGGGGAGAACCCAGGAGTCCTGGTTCTGGCTCTAACCCACCAGCCTCCACTCCTCTCCTAGAACTGGGGAGAGAACCCAGGAGTCCTGGCTCCGAGTCCGCCCTCCTCTAACCCATCAGCCCCCGCTCCCCTCCCGGAGCTGGGGAGAGAACCCAGGAGTCCTGGCTCCCAGCCCCCCACTCCCCGTGCAGGGCCTAGGTGCTGTGGGGCCGGGCCCAGACTCACGTTGCTGTAGATCTGGTGGAGCACGTCTCGGATGTTGCCCACGCCTAGGTCCGTGTTCATGACGACCTTCAGCCCGCTGGGGGTCTCATAGTAATGCAGCTTGTACTTGCTGGTCTGAAAGGCCAGGAACCCGTCCTTCCTGCGCCCGTGTGGCTAAGGAGTGTGATGGGGCCTGGCCCCCCCAGAGAGAGCCCCCCCAAAACTCCCCACCCCCAGCTCGGTCCACAGGCTGATAATGTGGACTGGGAACCTCCCCCACTCCACACAGCCCATCACATGGACAGAGCCCCCCCAGTTTCTACACAGCCCCCAGCAGGGGCCCCTGCCCATCCCATGGATTGAGAGCGCCCCCCAGCCCCTACACAGTCCCCTGCTGGGCCCCCCAGCCCATCCCATGGCTACGGACCCCCCTCTGGCCCTGCACAGCCCCTGCCCCCCAGTGGAGCCGGGGCGGAAGGATACATGTCGACGGGGCTCATCTTGCCCACGAAGGAGCGCATGGAGAAGAGCATGCCGTACATGAGTTTGAACTCCTGGGGGGGCAGCGAGAGAGAGAGAGGGCAGCGTGAGACTCCCCCCCGCGCCACGGCGGGGCTGGGGTGGGTAGGAAGACGTGCGCCCTCGCCCCACCGGGGTGGCTGCCGCCCTGGCTAACTAAGGGCCCCCGTGTCTCTCCTGGCGCCCCATGGGCTCAGCCCCCCGGGAAGCAAGGGCCTGGGTCCGGCCGGCTGAGGGGCGGGGGGGTCTCACCTCCTCCTTGGAGATGCCGGCCTGTTTCTTGCGCTGCCATTCGCTGTAGTGCAGGCAGACCCCGTTGCGGTCGAAGAGATACAGGTTGTGCACCGTCATCTGTGGGGAGGGACGGGCACGGGGGCAGGGCACGGGGGGGGGAGGGCAAACAAGGGGGCAGGGGGGAGAGACCTTAGTTACTGGCCTCATTAATTTCCTTCTGCTTTTCTCCCTCTCCCCTACCTAGGGTGCCCAGATGTCCCGATTTTTGCAGGGACAGTCCCGATTTTGGGGGCTTTGTCTTATACAGGCGCCTATTGCCCCCCCGTCCCGACGTTTTACACTTGCTGTCTGGTCACCCTACCCCTTCCCTGCAGCCCCCCACATTGAGCCCCACGTCCCTCCCAGCCCCACCCCACAACCCACCCCAGCCCTGGCCTTTTCACCCTGAACCAGCCCCAGCCCCCAAACCGCCCTCTGCCCCAGCCCCGCCCCAACCTTGCCCCCAAACCATCCCCAGCTCAGCCCAGCGTTCTGCCCCTGCCCCCAAACCGCCCCCAGCCCCAACTTTGCCCTCAAACCACCCCAGCCCTGCCTCCTACCCCAGCCCGGCCCCCTACCCCTGCCCCCAAACCATCCCCCAGCCCCGCCCTCTGCCCCAGCCCTGCCCCCAAAACGCCCCCAGCCCTGTCTCCTGCCCCAGCCCCACCCCCAAACCACCTCCAGCCCCGCCCCCTAACCCAGCCCTGCCCCCTAACCACCCCTAGCCCAGCCCCGCCCCCTGCCCCAGCCCTGCCCCCTAACCCAGCCCTAGCCCAGCCCCGCCCCCTAACCCAGCTCAGCCCGCCCCCTGTCCCAGCCCCCAAACCACCCACAGCCCCGCTCCCAACCCCCAAACCGCCACCGGCCCCAGCCCCGCCCCCTAACCACCCCCAGCCCCCAAACCGCCCCCCAGCCCCGCCTCCTGCCCCAGCCCTGCCCCCAAACCACCCCCAGCCCCGCCCCCTAACCACCCCCCCAAACCACCTCCAGCCCCGCCCCCAGTCCCCAAACCATCCCCAGCCCCGCCCCTAACCCAGCCCTGCCCCCTAACCACCCCCAGCCCAGCCCCGCTCCGCCCCCTAACCCAGCCCAGAAACCACCAACAGCCCCGCTCCCAATCCCCAAACCGCCACCGGCCCCAGCCCCGCCCCCTAACCACCCCCAGCCCCGCCTCCTGCCCCAGCCCTGCCCCCTAACCACCTCCAGCCCCGCCCCCTAACCCAGCCCTGCCCCCTAACCACCTCCAGCTCAGCCCGCCCCCTGCCCCAGCCCCCAAACCACCTCCAGCCCCGCCCCCAGCCCCAGCCCCCAAACCACCCCCAGCCCCAGCCCCGCACCTTCCAGTCCAGCCCCGCCCGCCCCCGCGGCTTTTTCCCCCTAACCGGCCCCGCCCTCTCAGACCCCCCCAGTCCCGCACCTCGGCCCGGCCGCTCCGCCGCTGCTGGCCCCGCCCCCGCCGGAGGCTTCTTCCGCTTCCGCCCCGCCCGCCGGCCCCTTGCCCCGCACCAAGATGGCGGCGGCCGCCTCGCGCCCAGGTGCCCGGTGGGCGGGGGGCAAGGGAGGGGCGCGGGGATGGTGGCGGGGCGTCTGTTGGGGGGGCGGGGGCGGGGGATGTGGAGGGGCGGGGCTGGCGCGCCGCGAGGCAGGGGGCGGGGCTGGCGCGCTGGGGGCGGGGCTGGAAGAGCAGTTGAGGGGGGTGAGGTTGGGCAGCCCCGTGGGGGGAGGGGGGATCTGGGGAGGGTTTTTCCCCAAGGGGGAGAAATAGAAGCCCTGTGGGGAGCCCTGTGGGGCTGGGCTGGGGAGTGACCCCTGTGGGGTTGGGAGGTGACCCCTGTGGGGGTGGAGGTGGAGGTGGGGCTGGGCTGGGGAGTGACCCCTGTGGGTTGGGGGGTGACCCCTGTGGAGGTGGAGGTGGGGCTGGGCTGGGGAGTGACCCCTGTGGGTTGGGGGGTGACCCCTGTGGGGGTGGAGGTGGAGGTGGGGCTGGGCTGGGGAGTGACCCCTGTGGGGTTGGGGGGTGACCCCTGTGGGGGTGGAGGTGGAGGTGGGGCTGGGCTGGGGAGTGACCCCTGTGGGTTGGGGGGTGACCCCTGTGGGGGTGGAGGTGGAGGTGGGGCTGGGCTGGGGAGTGACCCCTGTGAGTTGGGGGGTGACCCCTGTGGGGGTGGAGGTGGGGCTGGGCTGGGGAGTGACCCCTGTGGGGTTGGGGGGTGACCCCTGTGGGGGTGGAGGTGGGGCTGGGCTGGGGAGTGACCCCTGTGGGGTTGGGGGGTGACCCCTGTGGAGGTGGAGGTGGAGGTGGGGCTGGGCTGGGGAGTGACCCCTGTGGGTTGGGGGGTGACCCCTGTGGGGGTGGAGGTGGGGCTGGGCTGGGGAGTGACCCCTGTGAGTTGGGGGGTGACCCCTGTGGGGGTGGAGGTGGGGCTGGGCTGGGGAGTGACCCCTGTGGGGTTGGGGGGTGACCCCTGCGGGGGTGGAGGTGGGGCTGGGCTGGGGAGTGACCCCTGTGGGGTTGGGGGGTGACCCCTGCGGGGGTGGAGGTGGGGTTGGGCTGGGGAGTGACCCCTGTGGGGTTGGGGGGTGACCCCTGTGGGGGTGGAGGTGGGGCTGGGCTGGGGAGTGACCCCTGTGGGGTTGGGGGGTGACCCCTGTGGGGGTGGAGGTGGGGCTGGGCTGGGGAGTGACCCCTGTGGGGTTGGGGGGTGACCCCTGTGGGGGTGGAGGTGGGGCTGGGCTGGGGGGTGACCCCTGTGGGTTGGGGGGTGACCCCGGTGGAGGTGGGGCTGGGCTGGGGGGTGACCCCTGTGGGGGTGGAGGGGGGGTGACCCCTGTGGGCTGGGGGGTGACCCCTGTGGGGGTGGAGGGGGGGTGACCCCTGTGGGCTGGGGGGTGACCCCTCTGGGGGTGGAGGTGGAGGGGGGGCTGGGTTGGGGGGTGACCCCTTTGGGAGGAGGGGATAAGGGAAACCTGGGGGGATGGGGGAGACCCTGGTTGTGCTGGGGGGCCCCCCCCGACTGCTCTGTGCCCCCACCTCCCTACAGGGTCCGTGCGGAGCCAGAGCCTGGAGCGCCCCCCGGCGGCAGCTGCCCTGGCGTGAGGGGCCCAGCACCTTCCCCCCACCTCGGGCAGGTGAGAGCCGCTGGGCTGCCCCATAGCAGGGTCCCCCTTCCCTGGGGATTGCCCCACTGCTTGACACCCCCCGGTGGGGGCTGGAGCAGTCTCTACACCAGCTCCTGCCCCTGGCTGGGCCTGAGCCACAGGGCCAAGGGAGCCTGGGGTGTGGGGGTGACCTCCAGCTGCCCAGGGTGATAAAACATTGGGGGGTCCAATATGGTCAGGACTCCTGGGTTCTCTCCCCAGCTCTGGGTGCGGGTGGGGGCTAGCGGTTAGAGAAGAGGGGGCTGGGAGCCAGGACTCCTGGGTTCTCTCCCCGGCTCTGGCAGGGGAATGGGGGGGCTAGTCATTAGAATGTGGGGGGGTTGGAAGCCAGGACTCCTGGGTTCTATCCTGGCTCTGTGTGTGTGTGTGTCAGAGCCCCTCTACTGCTCTGAGCTGGGGGCATTCCTGTCCGTGTATGGGTCTATGGCTGTCTGTGTGTGTCAAAGCTTCTCTACCGCTCTCAGCTGGGGGGATTCCTCGCAGTGAATATGTGTGTGTGTGTCAGAGCCCCTCTACTGCTCACAACCAAGGGGGATTCCCCAGGCGACAAGCCGGCAGTTCCCAGTCCTTTTGGCTGTGCTCTTCCCCAGCGAGGGCGCGGCCGCCCCATGGCGGAGAAGGGCCCCTGCCCTGGGCTGGACGCCTCCCTGCGCAGCGAGGACCTGCTCAGCGACATGGAGCCGCTGCCCCTCTCGGCCCCGGCCACTCCAGCCCAGCCCTTCGGCTCCGAGGTGACGGCCCAGCTCTACGCCTCCCTGCACCGCAGCCGTCAGGCCGAGCTGGACGCCTGCTCCCAGCTGCAGCCGCCCGACCTGGAGGCCCTGGCCGAGGAGCTGAGCCGCACGCTCTCAGCCGGGGTGGAGGCTAGCGCCCGCAGGAAGGTGAGGAGGAGGGATGTGGGGCGGGGTGGCGGGGCCGGCCGTGGGGCCGGGCGGCGTTGACGGCGGTGTCTGGCTCCTCCAGCAGGGCGGGGAGTCGCGGCATGTGGCCGAGATGGAGACCGTGAGGTCGCGCCTGCGGACCATGCTGCAGGATTCCCGCGAGCTGCCCCCTGGTGAGTGGGGTGGGGGGCACTCTCCCCTGGCAGTCAGGGCTGGAGTCAGAACAGCCGCCCCGCCCCAGAGGTGGCCGCATCTCAGAGAGGGGTCCCTGGATAACCAGCCGTCCCGCCCCAGAGGTGGCTGCATCTCAGAGAGGGGTCCCTGGATAACCAGCCGTCCCGCCCCAGAGGTGGCTGCATCTCGGCGCCGGGCGAGGGGTCCCTGTGTCACCGGCCGCCCCGCCCCAGAGGTGGCTGCATCTCGGCGCCGGGCGAGGGGTCCCCGTGTCACCGGCCGCCCCGCCCCAGAGGTGGCTGCATCTCGGCACCGGGCGAGGGGTCCCCGTGTCACCGGCCTCCCCGCCCCAGAGGTGGCTGCATCTCGGCGCCGGGCGAGGGGTCCCCGTGTCACCGGCCGCCCCGCCCCAGAGGTGGCTGCATCTCGGCGCCGGGCGAGGGGTCCCCGTGTCACCGGCCGCCCCGCCCCAGAGGTGGCCGCATCTCAGCGCCGGGCGAGGGGTCCCTGCACGTGCAGTAGGTTGGGGGTGGCTTATGGTTACAAGACTCACTAGGTTACCTTGGGCCATCAAATGTTCCCTTTCATTCCCCTTCTGCTCCACAGCCTGGGGGGTTCTCCCCAAGAATCCCTTGTGCCCTCTCCAGCCCCCCCACTCTTTCTCTCCGCTTGCAAAGTGTGGCAGGGCCTGCAGGGGGCCGCTGGGCCTGCTCCCTGTGTGTGACAGGGAACAGTGCTGCCCTGCCTGGGCCCTTGGCTAGGCCACCAACCCCCACTCCCCTCCCAGAGCCAGGGAGAGAACCCAGGAGTCCTGGCTCCCAGCTCCCCCCTGCTCTAACCCACCAGTCCCCACTCCCCTCCCAGAGCCAGGGAGAGAACCCAGGAGTCCTGGCTCCCAGCTCCCCCCTGCTCTAACCCACCAGTCCCCACTCCCCTCCCAGAGCCAGAGAGAGAACCCAGGAGTCCTGGCTCCCAGCTCCCCCCTGCTCTAACCACTAGACCCCACTCCCCTCCCAGAGCCAGGGAGAGAACCCAGGAGTCCTGGCTCCCAGCCCCCCTGCTCTAACCCACCAGCCCCCACCCCCCTCCCAGAGCCCATCCTGCAGAGAGGGTGTCACTGAGCAGAGGGCCCCTTTCTCCAGCAGGGGGCGCCCTCGGCCTGGGGACAGTGGAGCGGAAGGATGATGACGACTCCTTTGAGAGTGACAGCACCACCGCCCTCCTCGCGTGAGTGCCGTGCGGGGGCAGGTTAAAGTCAGGCCGTGATTGAGCCGCCCCGCCCCAGAGGTGGCCGCATCTCGGCGCCAGGCGAGGGGTCTCTGGGTCACCAGTCGCCCCGCCCCAGAGGTGGCCGCATCTCTGCTCCGGGCGAGGGGTCCTGTATAAGCAGCCGCCCTGGAGGGAGCTGAGGAGGGGGCGGTGGGTGCCGAGCTGTGCCGGCATCTCTGGGAGCCCCCCAACCCCTTTGCCCTGTTTCAGCGCCAGGCCCCTGCAGGAGCTGTCCCCGCCGGGCTCGGCGTGTGGCCTGGAGGAGCTGTTTCCCCGCTACGCCAGCCTGCGCCTTGGCACACCCCGGGAGCCCGTGCCCGCCACGGAGCCCCTGCTGCTGAAGGAGGCGCTGGCCAAGGAACGGGCCCGCAGGAAGGTGAGGGGCCGGGCTGGTCTCCCAGGATCCTTTGTGCCCAGCTCCCACGGTGAATGTATTTCCGGGGAGCGGTGTACCCAGTCTGTGTGTGTACCAGCGGTGTGCACACATGGAGGGCAGGGTGTGTGTTGATGTGTACCTGGGGGAGGGTGTGCCCTGTGCGTGCTGACCTGGTGGGTGTGAAGGGGTGTACACCTGGGGAGGGATGTACCCAGAGCGTGTGTATGGGTGTGTAAACGCGTGCCGGAGGGGTTGTGGGTGTGTACCCGGGGTGGTGGTGGGTGTTTACCCGTACCGGGGCTGGTTGGGCGGGTGTACCTGTGAGGGGTGTATCCGGGGTGCTGTGTGTGTTTACGCGTGCTGGGTCTACCCAGGCTGTGTATGTGTGTGTGAGTACTTGGAGCGGCGTGGGGCTGGCTAAGGAGATGGGGTGGGATGCTGGGCTAGATGGGCACATTGGTCTGATCTGGGGTGGGGCTGGGGTGAGAGGGACCCCCAGCTGGACGGGCCCATTGCTCTGCCCGTGGGGGGCTCAGGATCAGGTCTCCTGGGTTTCCCCCCCAGCTCTGGGAGGGGAGTGTGGGGGCTAGTGGTTAGAGCAGGGCGGGGTGAGAGGGTGGCTTGGAGCCAGGACTCCTGGATTCTCTCCATGGCTCTGGGAGAAGACTGGGGTCTGGTGGGTCAGAGTGGTTTGTCTGGGAGCCAGGACTCCTGGGTTCTCTCCCCGGCTCTAGGAGGGGAGTGGGGGCTAGTGGTTAGAGTGGGGGGGCTGGGAGCCAGGACTCCTGGGTTCTCTCTCCAGCTCTGGGAGGGGAGTGGGGGGCTAGTGGTTAGAGTGGGGCCGGGGCAATGGCAGGCTGGGAACCAGGACTCCTGGGTTCTCTCTCAGATCCTCCAGGGGTCCGTGGCTTTTCCATGTGTTTCTTTGCTACTCTATGAATCCAGACGGGATGGATTTAAAGATCTCCTCGTTAATTTTACAAGCTGTGATTAGATCTCAGGAGTCCTGGCTCTCACCCTTCCCCCCATGGGGGCGGGGAGAGAGGGGTGCTTTATGGCCCTCGCTACCCTGAAGTGCTGTCTCTGGGGAATGGTCGCCTGCATTTTGGGTGCGTCACATGCCCCATACTGCTAGTGGCTTGGGGGATTCCCTGGGCACTGGTGGGTTTGGTGCGGTGGGTCTCGGCTAAGCCGACAGGCTCTGGCTGAACCTGTGGCATGGCCCGCAGGGAGCTGGGGGGCGATTCCCCCCCCCCGATACTGACCCCTACTTTCCTTGCAGCACTGTGAGCGGCACGTGCAGGGCCTGCAGAGCCGAGCCCTGGACCTGCAGCAGCAGCTGGCCGCAGCCATCTCCGCTGACATGAAGAAGGACAGTATGATCGAGCAGCTGGACAAGGTGAGCAGGGGCTGAGGGTCGGGAGTGAGGGGCACCGGCCGGGCTGGCGGGGGGCAGCGGCTCGGGAGTGAGGGGCACCGGCAGGGCCGCCCCCAATGGCGCACTCCTTTGCCCTCTCCCTGGCAGACGCTGGCCAAGGTGGTGGAGGGCTGGAACCGGCAGGAGGCGGAGCGGACGGAGCTGCTGCGGGGGCTGCAGGCGGAGAAGGAGGCGGCGCAGCGGGCGCTGAGCGAGCAGCGGGAGGTGAGTGGCGGGCGGCGCTGGGGAGCGGTGGGGGCCGAGCTGCCCGCCCGGCGCCACCCTGAGCCCCGGTGCGTCTCCCCCGCAGAGGGTGTCGCAGCTGGAGGCGCGGCTGGAGCAGGCGCTGGAGGACCTGAGCCGGGAGCAGCAGGCGGCGAGCCAGCAACGCGAGGAGGCAGCAGCGCTGGTAAGGGTCCCCTGCCTGAGCTGGAGCCCCGCGGCCGGGGGCTGGAAAGGGGCCCCTGGAGTTGGGTGCCGGAGCCCATGGTGACCGCAGCTCCCAGCGTGCCCTACTGCCTGTAGAGCCAGGCACTGGAGCCCCCGGGGACTGCAGCCCCCTGCGTGCCTTGCTCCCCCTAGAGCCAGGCGCCAGAGCCCCCGGGGACCGCAGCTCCCAGCATGCCTTGCTCCCCCTAGAGCCAGGCGCCGGAGCCCCCGGGGACCGCAGCTCCCGGCATGCCTTGCTCCCCCTAGAGCCGGGCGCCGGAGCCCCCGTGGACCGCAGCTCCCAGCATGCCTTGCTCCTCCTAGAGCCGGGCGCCGGAGCCCCCGGGGACCGCAGCTCCCGGCATGCCTTGCTCCCCCTAGAGCTGGGCGCCGGAGCCCCCGGGGACCGCAGCTCCCAGCATGCCTTGCTCCCCCTAGAGCCGGGCGCCGGAGCCCCCGGGGACCACAGCTCCCAGCATGCCTTGCTCCTCCTAGAGCCGGGCGCCGGAGCCCCCGGGGACCGCAGCTCCCGGCATGCCTTGCTGCCCCTAGAGCTGGGCGCTGGAGCCCCCGTGGACCGCAGCTCCCGGCATGCCTTGCTCCCCCTAGAGCTGGGCGCCGGAGCCCCCGTGGACCGCAGCTCCCAGCATGCCTTGCTCCTCCTAGAGCCGGGCGCCGGAGCCCCCGGGGACCGCAGCTCCCGGCATGCCTTGCTCCCCCTAGAGCCGGGCGCCGGAGCCCCCGTGGACCGCAGCTCCCGGCATGCCTTGCTGCCCCTAGAGCCGGGCGCCGGAGCCCCCGTGGACCGCAGCTCCCGGCATGCCCTGCTCCCCCTAGAGCTGGGCGCTGGAGCATGCTGGGCCAGGTGGCCCCTCTCACCCTTGCGTCCCCCCCCACCCCGCAGGAGGAGGAGAAGGCGGGGCTGCTGCGGAGCCTGGAGGCGGAGCACCAGCGGGGGCGGGGGCTGCAGGCGGAGCGGGAGCAGGGGCAGCACCAGCTGGAGGCGCTGCGGGCCATGCTGGAGGAGCAGCAGGCGGGCTGGGCGCAGCGGGAGCGCCAGCTGGAGCAGCGGTGCCAGGCCCTGCGGGACGAGAGCGCCGGGCAGCTGGAGCGAGAGAAGGTGAGACCCCCCGCCCACCCCCCCGGGAACTGGGAGCCGTGCCCTCTGCCCCCCTCCGCTCTGCCCCTGCCTGCTGGGTGCCCTGCCGCTCTGCCCTCCCACCCCCGGCGCCCTCTGTCCTCGCCCGGCGCCCCTTGTCCTCTGCCCCCCTGCTGCCCAGGGAACTCCCCTGATGCCCCTCACCGGGCCCTCCCTCTGTGCCCCCTGCCCTGGGTGACCCCGTCTTCTAGGTGCCCGGTTCCGTTGCCGCGACCCCCCCACCCGTGCCCTCTGGCTCCTCCGTCCTGCCCCCACTGCCTTCTGTGCCACAAACCCCACCTGTCTCCCCCACACATCTGGGGTCCAGCTCTTCCTCCACCCCACCACTCCCTCAGCCCCCTCTGGGGGAGTGGGGGCTGGGGGGTTAGAGCAGGGGGCGCTGGGATCTGGGTGTCACGGAGTCCCCGGGCGATGCTCTGGAACTGCTCCCTACGAAGCCAGGCAGGACTCTGGGGCAGTCGCCTTTCTGGGAGCAGCCTGTCTGCAGGACACCCAGCTCACACAGCTTCCACCTTCCTGGGTCTGACCTCAGAGCATTCAGCCTCCCCTGACCCTCCGTGTGCTTCCCACAGCGAGTCCACCCATGTGGGGTCCTGGGGAAGCCAGAGGGTCCTGCCCCCCAACTCCGCAGTCAGACGTGACTCTCCGCCAGCCAGTAAAACAGAAGGTTTATTAGACGACAGGAACATGGTCTAACACAGAGCTTGTAGGTGCAGAGAATGGGACCTCTCGGCTGGGTCCATTTTGGGGGGCAGTGAGTCAGAGAACCACATCTGCCCTTCACTCCATGTCCCAGCCAGCCCCAAACTGAAACTCCCTCCAGCCCCCTCTCCTCTGGGCTTTGTCCCTTTCCCGGGTCAGGAGGTCACCTGATTCCTTTGTTCTCCAACCCTTCAGCTCTCACCTTGCAGGGGGGATGGGCCCAGGCCATCAGTTGCCAGGAAACAGGGTGTCGGCCATTGTCTGTGTCCAGACCCCTGCACACACCTGCCCTGTAGGGCTCTGCAATGATCATACACCCTTACCCCACCCCCTAGATACTTAAGAACTGCATAGGGGAAACTGAGGCATCCCACAATATTCGGAGGAAACATTAAGAACAGTCCCACTTCGTCACACTGGGACTCCTGGATTCTCTCCCCTGGTGCTAGGAGGGGAGTGGGGTCTATTGGTTAGAGCAGGGGGGTTGGGAGCCAGGACTCCTGGGTTCTCTCCCTGGCTCTGGGAGGGGAGTGGGGGCTGGTGGGTTAGAGTCGGGGGGGCTGGGAGCCAGGACTCTTGGGTTCTCTCCCTGCTGGAGCTGGACAGCATGGGGCAGTGGTTACGGGGGGTGTCAAGATTCCTTCCCCACTCTGAACTCTAGGGTACAGATGTGGGGACAGGCATGAAAACCCCCCTGCGCTTATTTTTACCAGCTTAGGTTAAAACTTCCCCAAGGTACAAACTATTTTACCTCTTGCCCTTGGACCTTATCTCTGCCACCACCAAGCCTCTAACAAATATATAACCAGGAAAGAGCCCTCTTGGAGACGTCTTTCCCCCCAAATCCTCCCCAAACCCTACCCCCCCTTTCCTGGCGAAGGCCTGATAAAAATCCTCACACATTTGCATAGGCGACCACAGACCCAAACCCTTGGATCTTAAGAACAATGGAAAAGCAATCAGGTTCTTAAACGAAGACTTTTAATTGAAGAAAAAGTAAAAGAATCACCTCTGTAAAATCCGGGTGGTAAATACCTTACAGGGTAATCCGATTCAGAACAGAGAGAATCCCTCGAGGCAAAACCTTACGTTACAAAAACAGGAATCTCCATTCCCTCCGGCACAACTTACTTTCTCAGCCATTTAAAGAAACAATCGAATGCGTCTCTAGCTGGATTCTTTCCTAAGTTCTCAGACTCCATTCCTGGTCTGTCCCCGGCAAAAGCATCCCACAGACTGACCCAGACCCTTTGTTTCTCCCCCCTCCAGCTTTGAAAGTATCTTGTCCCCTCATGGGTCATTTGGGTCAGGTGCCAGCCAGGTTACCTGAGCTTCTCAACCCTTTACAGGTGAAAGGGTTTTTCCTCTGGCCAGGAGGGATTTTAAAGGGGTTTAGCCTTCCCTTGATATTTATGACAGGGGGGGCTGGGAGCCAGGACTCCTGGGTTCTCTCCCTGCTGCTGCCGGGCCGCGCAGGGCAGTGGTTACAGGAGGAACTGGGGGCCAGGACTCCTGGGTTCGCTGCCTGCTGGAGCCGGGCCGCACTGGGCAGTGGTTACGGGGGGCTGGGAGCCAGGACTCCTGGGTTCTCTCCCTGCTGCAGCCGGGCCGTGCAGGGCAGTGTTTACGGGGGGAACTGGGGGCCAGGACTCCTGGGTTCGCTGCCTGCTGGAGCCAGGCCGCACGGGGCAGTGGTTACAGGGGACCTGGGGGCCAGGACTCCTGGGTTCGCTCCCTGCTGGAGCTGGGCAGTGCAGGGCAGTGGTTACGGAGGGGGACTGGGAGCCAGGACTCCTGGGTTCGCTGCCTGCTGGAGCGGGCAGCGCGGGGCAGTGGTTATGGGGGTGTCCCGTTGCCAGGCAGCCGTGCAGCGGGAGGCCCAGCGCGCTGCAGACGCCCAGCAGGTCCTGGCCTCAGCGCAGGCCGACTCCCAGCGCCTGGAGAGTGAGCTGGAGGCGGTGCGGAGCGAGCGGGACGGGCTGCAGATGGAGATCAGCCTGGTGAAGGTACTGGGGGTCTTTCCCCTCTTGGGGGCGCCGGCTCCCCTCCGGCCCCAGGGCGGGGACTAGCTGGCTTAGTGGGGCGGGGAATGGGGCAGGTGCGTGTCCCCTCTAGGGGGCGCTGGCTCCCCTCCGGCCCCAGGGCGGGGACTGGCTGGCTTAGTGGGGCGGGGAATGGGGCAGGGGCCTGTCCCCTCTAGGAGGCGCCGGCTCCCCTCCGGCCCCAGGGCGGGGACTGGCTGGCTCAGGGGGGTGGGAATGGGCACGGGGCCTGTACCCTCCAGGGGGCGCCGGCTCCCCTCCAGCCCCAGGGCGGGCACTGGCTGGCTCGGGGGGCTCCCTGGCTGCCAGCCCCCCTGTGCCCCCAGGCGCGGTGCGAGGCCCAGAAGGCGAAGCTGGAGGCGGAGCTGAAGGTGGCCCTGGAGCAGCAGGTGACGGAGCGGCTGGCGCGGGTGCACGAAGACAGCCTGCGCCAGACAGGCGCCATGCGGGAGCAGCACAGGTACCCGCCCAATTCCTTGCCCCACGGGCGCCCCCCCAGCCCCCCCTTGGTCCCAGCTCCCCTGTGGGTGTGGGGGGGCCGTGCCCGCTGCTAAGCCCGGCTCCTCCCCCCCCCCTGCAGGAAGCAGCTCCTGGAGCTCAGCGGGCACCACGAGCGGGAGCTGGGCAGTCAGCTGGCACAGTTCCGGGCCGAGCTGGCCGAGCGCGAGGAGCGTCAGCGGCGCCTGGTCGAGGACTACGAGCTGAGGTACCGGGTGGGCACGGGGGGCTGGTGACCCAGGGACCCCTCGCCCGGCGCCGAGATGCGGCCACCTCTGGGGCGGGGCGGCCGGTGACCCAGGGACCCCTCGCCCGGCGCCGAGATGCGGCCACCTCTGGGGCGGGGCGGCCGGTGACCCAGGGACCCCTCGCCCGGCGCCGAGATGCGGCCACCTCTGGGGCGGGGCGGCCGGTGACCCAGGGACCCCTCGCCCGGCGCCGAGATGCGGCCACCTCTGGGGCGGGGCGGCCGGTGACCCAGGGACCCCTCGCCCGGCGCCGAGATGCGGCCACCTCTGGGGCGGGGCGGCCGGTGACCCAGGGACCCCTCGCCCGGCGCCGAGATGCGGCCACCTCTGGGGCGGGGCGGCCGGTGACCCAGGGACCCCTCGCCCGGCGCCGAGATGCGGCCACCTCTGGGGCGGGGCGGCCGGTGACCCAGGGACCCCTCGCCCGGCCCGGAGATGCGGCCACCTCTGGGGCGGGGCGGCCGGTGACCCAGGGACCCCTCGCCCGGCCCGGAGATGCGGCCACCTCTGGGGCGGGGCGGCCGGTGACCCAGGCCAGGCTGGGCCCATGGGGTGCCCCGCAGTAGAGCCCCGACGGCCCCATTCTCTGCAGGCTGGCCCGGCAAGAGGAGGCGGCGCGGGAGCTGCAGGCCGGGAAGTGGCGGCTGGAAGCCCAGCGAGCTGACATGGTGGCCCGGCTCCAGGCCATGATGCAGTCGCACTGGAACGAGGCCCTGCGCGTGCTGACCGGAGATCCCTCCTCGCAGTCCCCCGCCAAGGGCCCCCGCCAGGTGAGTGCCGGGGGACCCAGGAGTCCTCCTCTGCTCTAACTACCAGCCCACACTCCCCTCCCAGAGCCAGGGAGAGAACCCAGGAGTCCTGGCTCCCCGCCCCCCCTGCTCTAACCACTAGCCCCCACCCCACTCCCAGATTCAGGGAGAGAACCCAGGAGTCCTGACTTTCAGCCTGCCCTGCTCTCACTCTTCAGCCCTCACTCCCCTCCCAGAGCCAGGGAGAGAACCCAGGAGTCCTGCTGTGATCCCCAACCCTCATGTGGCCCTCTGGCTGGTCTCTAACCCCCCCCATCTCTTTGCCCCCCCAACAGCCTCCTGTCTCCGATGCCGCCTCCCTGTCGGAGCCGGAGCGCCTGGGCCAGCCCCCCAGCCCCGCCCTGCCCGGGAAGCTGGAGAGCTGGCAGGGGGACCCCTGCAGCGGTGCCGGGGACAGCGAAGCGGGGGGCTGGGCCTTCGCCCAAGCAGTGCCCCTGCAGCCCGTCTCCCAGCGCAGCTCCCTGCCGGCGGCGCGGGGCCCCGAGCGCTTCCTGCCCCTGGCGCCCAGCGGGTGCGTCTCCGCCGAGCTGGCAGAGCTCCTGAACCAGAGCCTCCGGAGCCAGCCGGGCTTCCAGCCACTGGAGCCGCAGCTCGACGACTCCGCCGGGCCAGGTACGGAGCCGGGGGGCGCCCCCCAGCCCGCCGCCAGCTCCTGGGAAGCACCACCGGCGCCCCAGCGGGGCGGGGGGGGGGCTGGGAGCGGCTCCCCTTGGCCTCCCTCGCCTGGCCGCTGGCTGAGATGCAGCTGGCTCTGGGGTGGAGCGCTGGGCTGTTGGTACAGGGATCCCCTGCCCAGCATGAGAGCGGTCCTCCCACCCTGCGCCACAGCGCCCCCTAGTGCCACCATGGGGCCAGCCTTGCCTGCGAGGGGAGAGCGCCCCCTGCTGAGCCCCCTGCTCCGCTCCCTGCCCCACAGCACCCCCTAGCACCGCCCTGGGGCCAGCCCTGCCTGCCAGGGGAGAGCGCCCCCTGCTGAGCCCCCTGCCCCACAGCGCCCCCTAGCGCCGCCCTGGGGCCTTGGGACTGGCATCTGAGGTTGGGTGGGCACTGGGTTGTGCTGCTGTGACCCCTTCTTCCCGCCCAGGGCTAAGCTTGCACCCCCCTCACCTGGCGGAGCACCCCTACCTTGAGGACGAGGGGGGGCCCAGCGATGGCGAGACCCCCCCGAACAGCAGCCTGGAGAGCGGGGGGCAGGTGCCCCCCGGCCAGCTGCACCCGGAGCTGCAGTACTATATGGCACTGGTAGGAGGCTGGCCATGGGGGGTTCTGGCCAGGGAGGGGTGGGCAGAGCCGGGGGGTGGGGCTGGGGGCTGGCTGGGTGTGTGGGTCAGGTGGGAGTACCCAGCTGCTCACTTCTTCCCTCACCCCCATCTTTCTCTCAGCTGCTGGAGCAGATGCCGAGTGACCCCCACAGTCAGGAGAGGCCGGGGGGTAAGAGCCCCCCCCGCCCCACAGGCCAGGCCCAGCCCCAAGGCCAGCCAGGTAAGGGTGAGGGAGGGAGGGGGGTGGGACATGCTGCTCGTCTAGGGCTGGGGGGGAGTGGAGATCCTGGCTCAGCCTGCCCCACGTGGGACCCTGCCCCCCAGCAGCCCCAGGCCTGCCCCACCCAGTTCCTGCCCCATGCAGGTCCCGCCCCTCCAGCGGCTCGGGTCCCGTCCCACGAGGGTCCAGCAGCCCAGGGCCGGCCCGGGTCCTGCCCCCCGTGGGTTCTGCCCCCTGTCCCAGCAGCCCAGGGCCTGCCCCACGCAGAGGCATGGCTCAGCCCCCATGTGACCCCCCCGCCCCCATCTCCTCTGCCTGCAGGCTTGGCCCGGGAGGACCATCCCTCTCTGTGGGAGACACTCCGGCCCCACGGCCCCCAGCGTGCCCCCCCCACCGCCGCCGTGCAGAAGACCAAGGTGCCGCTTGCCAAAGCCAGCTACGGGCAGCGGATCCTGGAGCCGCCGAGCCCCCCGCAGCGCCCAGCTGGTGAGCCCCCCGCCCCGATCCTCCCCCATGGTGCCCGGCTGGGGAGTCCTCCCTCCCCAAGGCAGTCTGCCCCACAGCGCCTCCTGGTGCCACCCTGGTGCCAGCCCTGCCTATCAGGGGAGAGCGCCCCCTGCTGAGCCCCCACCCCGCTCCCTGCCCCACAGCGCCCTCTAGCACTGCCCTGGGGCCAGCCCTGCCTGCCCGGGGAGAGCACCCCCTGCTGAGCCCCCTGCCCCACAGCGCCCCCTAGCACCGCCCTGGGGCCAGCCCTGCCTGCCCGGGGAGAGCGCCCCCTGCCCAGCCCCCTGCCCCACAGCGCCCCCTAGCACCGCCCTGGGGCCAGCCCTGCCTGCCCAGGGAGAGCGCCCCCTGCTGAGCCCCCTGCCCCACAGCGCCCCCTAGCTCCGCCCTGGGGCCAGCCCTGCCTGCCCGGGGAGAGCGCCCCCTGCTGAGCCCCCTGCCCCACAGCGCCCCCTAGCTCCGCCCTGGGGCCAGCCCTGCCTGCCCGGGGAGAGCGCCCCCTGCTGAGCCCCCTGCCCCACAGCGCCCCCTGGTGCTGCCCTGGGGCCAGCCCTGCCTGCCCAGGGAGAGCGCCCCCTGCTGAGCCCCCTGCCCCACAGCGCCCCCTAGCTCCGCCCTGGGGCCAGCCCTGCCTGCCCAGGGAGAGTGCCTCCTGCTGAGCCCCCTGCCCCACAGCGCCCCCTAGCTCCGCCCTGGGGCCAGCCCCGCCTGCCCAGGGAGAGTGCCTCCTGCTGAGCCCCCTGCCCCACAGCGCCCCCTGCCCCACAGCGCCCCCTAGCACCGCCCTGGGGCCAGCCCTGCCTGCTTGGGGAGAGCGCCCCCTGCTGAGCCCCCTGCCCCACAGCGCCCCCGGGTGCTGCCCTGGAGCCAGCCCTGCCTGCCCGGGGAGAGTGCCCCCTGCTGAGCCCGCTGCCCCACAGCGCCCCCTAGCACCGCCCTGGGGCCAGCCCTGCCTGCCCAGGGAGAGTGCCCCCTGCTGAGCCCCCTGCCCCACAGCGCCCCCTGGTGCTGCCCTGGGGCCAGCCCTGCCTGCCCAGGGAGAGCGCCCCCTGCTGAGCCCCCTGCCCCACAGCGCCCCCTGGCACTGCCCTGGAGCCAGCCCTGCCTGCCCGGGGAGAGCGCCCCCTGCTGAGCCCCCTGCCCCACAGCGCCCCCTGGTGCTGCCCTGGGGCCAGCCCTGCCTGCCCAGGGAGAGTGCCCCCTGCTGAGCCCCCTGCCCCACAGCGCCCCCTAGCACCGCCCTGGGGCCAGCCCTGCCTGCCCGGGGAGAGCGCCCCCTGCTGAGCCCCCTGCCCCACAGCGCCCCCTGGTGCTGCCCTGGAGCCAGCCCTGCCTGCCCGGGGAGAGTGCCCCCTGCTGAGCCCCCTGCCCCACAGCGCCCCCGGGTGCTGCCCTGGAGCCAGCCCTGCCTGCCCAGGGAGAGTGCCCCCTGCTGAGCCCCCTGCCCCACAGCGCCCCCTGGTGCTGCCCTGGAGCCAGCCCTGCCTGCCCAGGGAGAGTGCCCCCTGCTGAGCCCCCTGCCCCACAGCGCCCCCTAGCACCGCCCTGGGGCCAGCCCTGCCTGCCCGGGGAGAGCGCCCCCTGCTGAGCCCCCTGCCCCACAGCGCCCCCTAGCTCCGCCCTGGGGCCAGCCCTGCCTGCCTGGGGAGAGCGCCCCCTGCTGAGCCCCCTGCCCCACAGCGCCCTCTAGCCCTGCCCTGGAGCCAGCCCTGCCTGCCCGGGGAGAGCGCCCCCTGCTGAGCCCCCTGCCCCACAGCGCCCTCTAGCCCTGCCCTGGAGCCAGCCCTGCCTGCCCGGGGAGAGCGCCCCCTGCTGAGCCCCCTGCCCCACAGCGCCCCCTGGTGCTGCCCTGGGGCCAGCCCTGCCTGCCCAGGGAGAGTGCCCCCTGCTGAGCCCCCTGCCCCACAGCGCCCCCTAGCACCGCCCTGGGGCCAGCCCTGCCTGCCCAGGGAGAGCGCCCCCTGCTGAGCCCCCTGCCCCACAGCGCCCCCTAGCCCCGCCCTGGGGCCAGCCCTGCCTGCACAGGGAGAGTGCCCCCTGCTGAGCCCCCTGCCCCACAGCGCCCCCGGGTGCTGCCCTGGAGCCAGCCCTGCCTGCCCGGGGAGAGCGCCCCCTGCTGAGCCCCCTGCCCCACAGCGCCCCCGGGTGCTGCCCTGGAGCCAGCCCTGCCTGCCCGGGGAGAGTGCCCCCTGCTGATCCCCCTGCCCCACAGCGCCCCCTAGCACCGCCCTGGAGTCAGCTCTGCCTGCCTGGGGAGAGCGCCCCTTGCTCTAGACCCCCGCCCCGCTCCCTGCCCCACAGCGCCCCCTAGCCCCGCCCTGAGGCCAGCCCTGCCTGCCAGGGGAGAGCGCCCCGCCCTGGCTCACCCCGTCTCTCTCGGCAGGGGGCGAGGGGGGCGTCCTGTCTCCCCGGCAGGTGGCCGAGGTCTCCCGCCTGCTGCGGCTGTACCAGGCCAAGGGCCGCGTGGCCCCCTCCTCCGAGGAGCTGTTCGCCTACCTGCGCTCCGGCGACAGCAGCGGGTAAGGCTGGCGCCGCGCCCGCCCCAGGGCTTCCGGGCTCCACCCTGCTCCGAGGGACCCATGGGGGTGGGACATACGCCCCCAAGGGCGGCCAGAGGGAACTACGACTCCCAGCGTGCACTGGGAGGTGTAGTCGTTGACCCGCCCATTGACACGAGGGTACGAACCTTGGGATATGGGTCCAGGCGTGGGAGGATCCCCCCCATCTACTCCCCTGTCAGCTGGGTTTAGGGCTTGGCTGGGGGAGGGCTGGGAGCCAGGACTCCTGGGTTCGATTCCTGGCTCTCGGAGAGGTGTGGGGTCTAGTGGTTAGAGCAGGGGCGGGGGCTGGGAGCCAGGACTCCTGGGTTCTCCTGGCCCAGAGTTCCATTCCTGTCTGTTACTCCCAAGGCCCGACGTGAAGGGCGACGGGGGCCATGTGAACCCGGCTGCCCGCAGGAACCTTGACCCCAGGCTGCCTGAGGCCGGCAGGAGAGAGGTGAGTGCCGGGGGAGGCGGGGGGGGGGCGTTAGGGGGCAGGGTGCTGTCACTGTTGGATGCCATGGGGGGCTCTGGGGCTCTGTGGGTGCTGGGCACAGTGTCGGGGCTGTGAGACTGGGCTCTGTGGGTGATGGGCTCTGGGTGCCGTGGAGATTCCTATGGGGCAGGGTGCTGACGGGGACGGGCGCTGGGCACCCTGAGGAGTCGCGCCCTTCCCCCACCCCCTGGGGCTCTGCTGCCGAGGCCCCGTTCCCGGCCGCTCACTCTCCCCCCCTCTCCCGCAGGTGGGTCCCCACCGGCGCCCGTCCAGCGGCCGGCCCGGCCCCGAGAAGACGCACGGTCCCAGCAAGGGCGGGCGGAAGGCGGCCCAGCTTGGCCCCCGCGCCGGCAGGGGGGGTGGTGTGTGGAGATGAAGCAGGGTCCCCGTGGGCGTCCTGATGCCTTCACACCCTGCACCCCGGGGTAAAGCACCCCCTGGGCCCAGGGGTCTCCCCATTCTCACCCCCAGTTCACAGGTTATGTTGGTACCAGGCTGGCACATGGGGCAGCGGGGCGGGGCTGCCCCCCATCCGCACTGTGTTGCGTTGCTCTAAGTTATTGCCCCCCTGTTGGGGCGCAGTTGGTTATTTTTCTAAATAAAGAAGAGTTGGTTTTGCAGCACATCCGGTGCCGTGACTGAGGGGCCCTGCCCGCCAACCCTTCGCTGCCGCGCCGCCCTCTGGGCAGGGCAGGAGCATGGGCCCAACTACCCCGGCATTCCGCCTCCTCCCTGCCACCCGGCTCAGACCGTGGGCCCATCTACCCTGGCATCCTGCCTCCTCCCTGTTGCTCCGCATCAGCCCCATGGGCCCATCTACCCCGGCATCCCGCCTCCTCCCTGTCGCCTGGCTCAGACCATGGGCCCATCTACCCCGGCATCCTGCCTCCTCCCTGCTGCTCCACATCAGCTACATGGGGCCCATCTACCCTGGCATCCTGCCTCCTCCCTGCCACCCGGCTCAGACCACGGGCCCATCTATCCCAGCCTTCTGCCTCCTCCCTGCTGCCTGGCTCAGACCATGGGTCCATCCACCCCAGCATCCCGCCTCCTCCCTGCTGCCTGGCTCAGACCATGGGTCCATCCACCCCAGCATCCCGCCTCCTCCCTGCTGCCCGGCTCAGACCACGGGCCCATGTACCCCAGCCTCCCGCCTCCTCCCTGCTGCCTGGCTCAGACCACGGGCCCATCTACCCCGGCATCCCACCTCCTCCCTGCCCACGCCCGAGTAGCGGAGCCTGTGCAGCGATCGGCAGAGCTGGCTTTGTCGGGGAGAGGGCGTCCCCCCACGCCCAGCCCCTCCCCCAGGCTGGGCACTGCCATCTGCTGCCCCCGGGCAGCGCAGGGCGATCAGGCCGCCGTGATTAGCTCTAATCTGCTTTTGTGCGAACGCGGCTTACACAGTCCTGCGGGGCCCCCCTGGGGGCACGTCCACACAGGGAGAAAAGACCCGCAGCCGGCCCGGGTCAAGGGCTCCGTCTCCCGGGGCTCGGCCGGCGGGGCTAAAAAACTGTGGTGATTTTTCGGCCCCACGGCCTGGGTCAGGTGCAGGTTTCTGTTGTCCCGGTGTGGACGCCCGGGGCCGGACGCGGGGCCTTTGCAACCACCCGACCCGTCCCCCAAGTCGCTCCCGGTGCAGACCTGACCGAAATCCCGCCCCTCGCGGCGTCCCGGTTCACGCCTCTGGTCGGGGAAAACACCGGCGTCTTTCCGGTGCGAGCGCGTCTTCAGCCCCCAGACGCCGGGTCGCGTCGGCCCGTTCGTCTGCTGAGCCGCCAACAACACCGATTTCAGGGGCCTGGCTTCCCGGAGACCCCCCCAGCCCCGGCCTGGAGCGCCAATCCGCCGCCTTTGCTCCCGGATGGCTGTGTTTACACGGAGCCGGGTTAAAATGAATTGTTGCTCGGTCAACCGGATGGGCGACCCTGCTTCTTTTATTTCCCACTCCCGCCCGCTGCCAACTTTCTCGGGACCAAATGAGCTGGGGTGGGGGCGTCCACCCAGATAATGCCCGTGCCCACCCCTACCCCGGCGTTCCTTTGCCTTGTGCCGCTGGAGTGGCTGCCAGCAGTAGTAGCTTGTTATCCCCTTGGTGGAGGGGGATGGCTGGTGCCAGTCACTCCCCTTCTGCTCCCCGGGCTCCTCCACCAGTCTCTGCCCTCCTGTCCCCTCGGTTCCCAGTCCCGCTCCCCTGCCCCCCAGGCTGTGTTCCTCCTGCGTCCCCTCTGCCCCACAGCCCCCCCCCGCTCACCTGGGCACCCTTGCTCAGTGGGAACCCGCGCCTGCCTCACCTCACAGCCTGGTGTGGGGCTAGTGCCAGGGGCTCCTCCCTGGGGCTGCTCAGCCCGCACCCGGGGTCCTCCGAGTTCCCTCCCAGCCAGCTGGGGTCAACATGCCCCCCCCACTTTCCCTGTCAACGGGGCTGGGTGGTGGAAGGGAACAGCCAATCCATGGAGACACCCCTCTCTCCCTCCCTGACACCCCCCCAAACACACAACCCCCCCCACCTCACACAACCTCTCTCACAACTCCTTGCAACCCAATGCGCAGACCGCACCCCCCCCACACCCTGTCCCACGCATGCCTACCCCCCCATCCCTGCTTGTCTCCCCATACAACAGGTATCTGCATAGCCCCCCCCCCCGACCACAGACAGCCCCCCCAGCACAGGTACACCCCCCCCCATTGTACTCCCTCCGCACACAACTCCACAGGTGCACCCTCCCCCTTGCAACACCCCCCAGCTCTGGACCCTGCCCTCCTCCCCCCCCCCCGACGTGCGCATGGACACTAGGCCTCTACGCATGCTAACAACCGCGCTCCTACCCACCACTCAGCCTCTCCACACAATCTCTCCACGCAACACCTCCACACACACAACTTCCACGCACAAATCCCAACACACAACCGCTACACCCCCATACAACCCCAACCTACACACACACCCCTTCACCTCCCCAACACACACAAATCCCGACACACAACCTCTACATACACCCTACACCCACACACCTTCCACAGACACCCCCACACAACCAATACATAACCTCCACACACGCATCCCAACATGCAACCCACACACACATTCCCTCCTACAGCCCCCATCGCCTCTGTGCACCGCCATTGCCCCATAGATGCTGGCACCTCCAACACAAAACCTCTGCACACACCCCCTCTACGCACACACCCCCTCTACACACACACACACACACACACAACCTCCACATACAAATCCCAACACACAACCTCTACATGCGTCCCTACACACGCCCTCCACAGACACACACATTCACCCTCCGTGCACATCCCAACATACAACCTCTCCACAACCGCCACACACAAATCCCAACACACACCCCCCTCCACCCCCAGACACACACACAACCTCTGCACAAATCCCAAAACACACACCCCGTACAACCTCCGTGCACACCCACACCGAACCTCCACCCCCCCCCACAGCCTCCACGTACAGATCCCAGCGCGCAATCTCTACACATAATCTACACGCACACACCATCCACAGACACCGCAACATACAACCTCCATGCACAAATCCCAACACACACGCCCCCACGCCTCCCACGTGCCTTACGCACACGCCCTCCATGCACAAATCCCAACACACACCCTCTACACCCCTCACGCCCTCAACACACGACCTCTACGCACACACCACACAATCTTCATGCATGCCCCCACACAAAACACACACAACCTCTACACCCACCCGCACATCCACCCACCGCCTGCTCTCCACCCCCCCCCCCCCCCATGCACAGCTTGCTCTAACACACACCAACACACAACCTGGTCTCCCCACACACAGACCCACACCCAACCTGCCCAGTGCGCGCACCCCCACGTCCCCCACAGCCTGCAAGTGCGGCCAGCTGCACGGCTCCCGGCTAGCACCCTCTGCGTGTGCCCCCGTGATCCCCCATCACCCCGTGCGCTGCCATTGCCCCATAGACGCTGGCACCCCCACATACCCTCGGCACCCCATCTCCCTCCTGCAACCCCTCTGCCCCCCCATCTCACCCCCACGGCCCCTGGCAACCCATTAGTCACCATCTTCCCCCTAGCACTCCCCCCCCCGCCCCGCCAGCACTCCCGTCTGCTCGCGCTGCTTCCCCGGCACCGTCTGCCCGGCTCAGCCGGGAACCGGCCACCGCCGTGCTCCTGCCCCCCCCCCCCAGCCCGTCCCAGCTCCCCCCACCCCCAGGACCCATAAGCTGATTAGCTCGGCAAAGACACAGGGTGAGGATTATGGGTGTTAACCGCCCCCCCGCCCCCCCCCCCCCCGGCCCCATCCCCAGGTGCTGGCAGCCCCGTCCACACAAGCCGCACAGACCTGCCGCTCTCGGGGGGCCCAGCCGGTGCAGGGGGACCCCACGGCCAGAGACCAGCTCTGCAGGACCTGGGGCTCTGCGGTGTGGGCACCCTGTTTAACCCGGGGACCTCCCAAGGACAAGCAGTGCCCCCCCAGGATTGGACGGGGATCCCCACCCCCACGCTGCTATTTCTTTGCTCACCCCCATTTTGGGATTCTCCCCCAACAGCCCCGTCCGGGGCCTGGAATATTTCGGACAGCGTCCGTGAGTCGCCCGGACCACAGAGCCAGGTAAGGGACTGGGGCGAGGACTCTGGGGTGTGTTGGGTTGGAGTGGGGTGGGGCTGGGAGCCAGGACTCCTGGGTTCTCTCCCTGGCTCTGGGAGGGCATTGGGGTCTAGTGGTAAGAGCGGGGCAGGGGGCTGGGAGCCAGGACTCCTGGGTCCTTTTCAGTTACTTGCTGGGTGAATTCTGGTTATTCGCTGGTTTTGCCAGATTTCCCCGGTAGAAAACAAGATTTGGAGAGGGGGGCATCCCTGCTTCTTGTGCCTGTCGAGTGCTCTGGGTGCCAGCCTGGGCGGAGAGCCCCCCAACACACTTCAAGGGGGGGCACAGTCTAACTTCCCAGAGGGGGGGCAGCAGAGAAGGGGCTTGGAGCTAGGAGACACAGGGGGTGCAGTGGGGAGCTGTCTGCCCCAGGGGGAGGGCGCAGAGTTTGTTGGGGGGGCGGGGGATAGAGGACAGGGGCCGATCCTGCCCTGCCAGTGGGTGGAGGGAGTTGGCTGCCAGCGGTGGGGGGATTAGGCCGGCTCACACCTGTCCGTCTCGATAAGCGGCTCTGCTGGGCCCCTGGGGGGTGTGGGTGAGTGTGGCCTGGGAAGCGCAGGGTTAAATGTTAAAGCCAATTAATAACACAGCCGGCCTGCCCACTGGTGGAGAGAGCTGGGGGCCTGCCCCGGCCTGGGCAGGATGGAGTGTATGGGGGGGATGCAGATAGGGGTGAAAGAGGAGGGATGGGGTATATGGGGGGGATGGCTGGAGGGATGGGGGATGGGATGTATGGGGGGTGTTATTGTAGGGTCTCTGGGGTCGCTGGGGCTGTGTGAGCTGGTGTGTGTGTTGTGGGGTCTCCGGGGGGGCGGTGGCTGCGTCTGCGGGTGTGTTATTGTAGGGTCTCTGGGGGTCCTGGGCCTGCGTGTGCGGCTGTGTTATTGTAGGGTCTCTGGGCCTGCGTGTGCGGCTGTGTTATTGTAGGGTCTCTGGGCCTGCGTGTGTGTGTGTGTGTGTGTGTTGTTGTTTTTGTAGGGTCTCTGGTGGCGCTGGTCCCCTCAGTATGTTACTGTAGGGTCTCTGGGCCTGCCCCACAAGCCTGCATTGCTCCGGCCCTTGGGGTGGGGGGAGGGTATGCTAGCCATGGGCCCCAGACCAGAGATACCCCCTATGTATCCCACTCTCCCATTTGCTTTCAGAGTAACGTGGTGTGTGTGTGTGTGTGTGTGGAGGAGCAGCATCAGCCAATCGGCTACCGGAGCACTGGGGGGATTGTATGCCGGGGGAAGGGGGGATGGTCCCCTGCATGGGATGTAGGCTGCTCTGTGTGTGTGTGTGTATCTAGGCCAGTCTGCTACCGGTCCCTAACCCTGTGAACTGGAACTGGGTGGATTTTTTTTTTTTTTTTTGGCGGGCGAACACCACTATTTACCTCTCTCCATTCAGAAAACTGACCATTTATTCCCACCCTTTGTTTCCTGTCTTTTAACCAGTTACCGATCCATGAGAGGACCTTCCCTCTTATCGCACGACAGCTTACTTTGCGTAAGAGCCTTTGGTGAGGCACCTTGTTGACGGCTTTCTGAAAATCTAAGCACACTATAACCACTGGGTCCCCCCCCGACATGCGTGTCGACCCCCTCAAAGAATTCTAGTAGATTGGCGAGGTGTGATTTTCCTTTACAAAAACCACGTTGACTCTTCCCCCGCAAGAAATCGTGTTCATTTCTGCATCTGATCATTCGGCTCTTTACTAGAGTTTTACCAATTTCCCTGGTACTGAAATTAGGCTGAAATCCCTGCTTGTAATTGCCAGGCGCCATCCTGGCTGACCTCTTTGATCTATTTCTGGGCGGATCATGTCCGGTAGACATCACAGCCCTTCAAATACGTGGGGGTGATCTTTTAGCCGCTTTGCGGCAGGAGGCCACGGTGCCTCGTCGGCTCTGGAGGCGTCTTTTGGTCTTGCTTGTGGGTCTGTTGTGTGAATTGTTTGGCCCGGGTGTCGTGCCAGGAGCTGTGAGCGGTGGCGTCTGTACTATTGGCAGTTTCCGCCAGGAAACGTTTCCGTGCAATCTGCACTGTCGCAGCGGCGTTCAGGTCATGCCAGCGTTTGGTTTTCGTTTAGCTTTGGCTGCGATTTTGCTTTCTCCCCTTGCGTAAAGCCGAGGGAGTCCTTGCAACCTCGTGTCATGGCTGGGGCAGATAGAGGGGGCCGGGATCAATCAGGGGCTGCGAGGAAAGCTGTCAGTCTGGACTTCTGAGGCGGGACTTCCTGTGACTCCACAAGAACTATGCGGTGATGCGTTTGGCCCTACCGTGGCTGCCCGGTCCCATGCCCTGAATGCCCAATAGATAGCGGCGCATCAGCCAGTTGGGTTCTGTGCGTCTGTCTCATCTCGGTCCCCGGGGTTCGCCTGAGCGTTTCTTTTTGCTGCATTGGTATCACGCGTCCGCCCTTTGGGCAGGATTGACAGGGGCTTGGGCGCTAATTTTGCGTCCATCTGCAGCCGGGCTTCCTGAGCGTGCTCGCCTCTTTCCTCTCCGTTATTCACCCAGCGCGAGTTAGTTCCTCTCTGGGAGAAGAGTCGTTCAGGAGGGCCAGGCGGAGCCGAGCTGGGGGGTGAATTGGTGCTGGGAGACGTTAATGGCGGCCATCGACCGGTGCTTTGAGCTGTAGACAACTGTAGAGGTGTCGGAAGTCGGGGCTGCCCTAACCGGCTGTCAGTGGCTTGGCATGTCCCCCGTTTTCCCACCATTCCCCCTTCCAATTTTCCCCCCAAATGAATAGGATTAAGAACATAAGAACAGCCATACTGGGTCAGACCAAGGTCCATCTAGCCCAATGTCCTGTCTACCAACAGTGGCCAATGTGAGGTGCTTCAGATGGAATGAACAGAACAGGTCATCATCAAGTGATCCATTCCCAGCTTCTGGCAAACAGAGCTAGGGATGCCATCCCTGCCCAGCCCGGCTAATAGCCACTGATGGACCCATCCTCCATGAAAGTATCTAGTTCTTTTTTGAACCCTGTTATAGTCTTGGCCTTCACAACATCCTCTGGCAAGGAGTTCCACAGGTTGACTGTGTGTTGTGTGAAGAAATACTTCCTTTTGCTTGTTTTAAACCTGCTGCCCATTAATTTCATTGGGTGACCCCTAGTTCTTGTGTTATGAGAAGGAATAAATAACACTTCCTTATTTACTTTCTCCACACCAGTCATGACTTTATAGATTTCTGTCATATCTCCCCCCCCCGTAGTCACCTCTTTTCCAAGATGGAAAGTTCTAGTCTTATTCATCTCTCCTCATACAGAAGAGGACCCCTAATCATTTTTGTTGCACTTCTCTGAACCTTTTCCAATTCCAATATATCTTTTTTTGAGATGGGGTGACCACATCTGCACGCAGTATTCAAGGTGTGGACGTACCATGGATTTACATAGAGGCAACATGATATTTTCTGCCTTATTATCTATCCCTTTCCTAATGATTCCCAACGTTCGGCTGGCTTCTTTGACTGCTGCTGCACATTGAGTGGATGATCTCAGAGAACTATCCACAATGACTCCAAGATCTCTTCCTTGAGTGTTATCAGCTAATTTAGACCCCATCATTTTATCAGTATAGTTGGGATTATGTTTTCCAATTTGCATTGATCAACATTAATTCTGCCCAGGGAAGCCTGGAAGAGTCCCTGAAATTTTGGAGGAGGTGGGTGCGGCATTCAAAAGCGGTCGCATCCCACCCCTAATGGAGAAATGCCGTCCCGTTGAGCGCAAGGCCTGTGGTTGACCAAGATGCTTGAGTCAGATGCCTCGGCAGCCTGGCAACACGCTGGTCTGTCACTTCTCCGGATATTTCGCCTCACTGGCAGAAGAGTGATCCGTTGCTCATCGACTTCAAGGCCAGGATGCAGGCCAGAGAACAGCCCCCTGATAATTCCCAGAGCAGATCTTCTAGAAAAAACAGCCAATCTGGATTCAAAACAAGTGCCAATGACGAAGAATCCGCTGGGACCTTTGGCAAATTCTCCCCAGGAGTTAATTACTGTCAGTCACAGTTAAAAATTTACACCTTATTTCCCATCTGAATTTGTCTAGCTTCAACTCCCAGGTGTTGGACCATAATCTACCAACCTTTCTCGGCTTTATTAAATGTGTCCCCCCCGCAAACTGGGGTCAAGTCACCCTATAAAAGTCTCTGTAAGCTAAATAGCTGGAACATGTACCTGGAGCTTATCATGAATAAGGCCGGTTTTCTAACCCTTGAATCATTCTCGTGGAACTTCTTTGATCCCCTCCGCAAATTAGCCACTTCCTCCTTGAATTGGGGCCACCAGATCCGGACACAGGATCCCGGCGGTGGCCGCACCAGGGCCAAATCCAGATGTAAAGTCACCTCTCTGCTCCTACTCCAGATTCCCCAATTTATACACCGCAGGGTCACGTTAGCTCTTTGGGCCGCAGCGTTGCGCCGGGAGCTCGCATTCAGCCGATTCTCCGCCACCAACCCCTGAATGTTTTCCCGAGTCCCTGCTCCCCAGGAGGGAGTCCCCCAGCCTGGAGATCTGGCCAGCATTCTCTGTTCCTAGCTATAGTTACACTAAGCTCCTTTCATGTAGGGCATTTTTTTGGGGGGGGGTGGGTTGAGACGGTCTTCTCCCGCTCGGCTTATGACCTGGCTGATGCTGTCGGAACAGCTGGGCGCCTGTACCCGGAACAGCTCGCCATTCGGCCCGCTCCTTTCCCTGTCAACCGAGAGCCTCCGGGTGGGCTAATCGCTTCGATGGGTTAAGGGTTGACTCGCATGGCGTGTTAGTACCGGGGGCTGTACAGAGCCACAGTCAGTGTGTTGCTGGCCGAGGTCCGAGCTGCCACGGGACGAGAACACCTCGCTGCTGGCAATCTCCCTCCCCTTAACCTCTGGGGGTGCCTCTGGACCTCCCCTGGCCCCACTGCAGGGTGGGGGCAGCCCAGCCCCTATGCGCTCCACGGTAATTTCGGACAGCCCCCCCCCCCCCCCCGCACACACTGCCTGGACCCACGGGACCCTGCTGGGGGGCAGCCAGTGGGAGTGAGGGGGGCCTGCGTTCAGTGCTGCCCAAGGCTGGGGATGGGCATGGCAGCTGAACGGGGCAGTGGGGGAGGGAGGCAGCTGGGGAAGGGGCTCTCCTCTTTGCCTGTGGCAGGGAGCACCCCGGGGGCTGGTTCTGCACAGGCCCAGCTGTGAGCAGGGGTCAGATAGAAGGAGCTGGGGGTGACTCGGGGGGGGGGGGGGGCTGCGTGCCCCAGTGGGTCCCGTCCATCCCCATCCATCACCCTGTAGCTGTACAGCTGTCTTTTCTCCATCTGTATGTCTGTCCATCCATCCATTCATTCATCCCCTTCACGCCCCTTTCTCCGTCCATCAGTCCATCCATTCATCCCCCTCATGTCCCTTTCTCCATCCATCCATCCATTTCCCTCACTCACCTTTCTCCATCCGTCCGTCCATCCATCCCCCTCCCCCTTCTCCTTCTGTCTGTCCATCCGCCCGACCCCCTCACTCCCCCTTTTCCATCCGCCCGTCCCCCTCATGCCCTTTTCTCCCTCCGTCCACAGTGGGGTGAAGCATGATATTTAAAAGAGCTGTTTCTCTGGGGCCCCACCCAAGCAAAGTCTCCCCCAAGGAGTGGTGGCCCATGTTTTTAACTGTAGCTGCCAGCCTAGAGATCTCCCGGTTGTGGTGTTGAATCTCGAGTTTGCCTTTTATCTCCCAAAGTTCTGAGCCTTTGCAGCTCAGCTTGTAAAGAGGGATGAGTTAATCGTCCGTGAATGGCTGTGAGACCCACTCCCAGTGAAATGGGGGAACCCCCTTGGGGAGCTCAGGATAGGCTTTCAAATGTTGAACAGTCCATGTAGGCACAGGAAATTTAACATCACAACTAACAATGGTGTTACAGAAACAGCGATTAACGTACGGCCCTGTGGGTTGATTACAGTGTCCGTTAATTGATCCAATATTGCGTCTCGTTCTTACTCACACACAAGCTTTACCCACTAGACAATAACAGACTCCTCTTCCTGGATACCATCGAAGGAGCTGTGAGACTTATTCCCAGGTTGTGGGAAGAAGCATTTGTCCTGTTCCTCCAATGTTTGGTTTTCACAGATAGAGCCCAAACCTTCTTTTCTCCACCACCCCTTTACATTTACTGTGTTCCACACATTATTCTGTCTGCCAGGCCCATGTGCTAGGATCTCTGGAGTCCATTGCTGAGTTATCATTCATCTGTAATCGCAGTGGGCCTACTGGGTGGATTACTCTAATTTCTTTGCCTGCCCCAGTTATCAGGAATAACTGCAAGCTTTGCTGGTGGTGATTGTACGAAGCGTTAACTAGTCTTTCCCCCCGGGCCGGAGGACTAATTCTTCCTCCGTCACATGGGGCCGAATCAAGTTGATTGCCTCCAGGGGAATTTGTCCTGCTATGGCTTGCCGAATCATTCCCATGACTACGTTTTGGGTGAAAACCTGAGCTTGTCCCATGCTGAGGTCAATGAGACGTTGTTCTGGAGGGACTGTACACCAGACATCATTAACTCTTCATCTTTTTCTATGCGTCTTTCCCACCCGGGAAATACCTTACTGATTAACTGCTCTTCCTTACTTAACTGTTTCAAAGATGCTGTTAATGGAGTTCCCATCTTCCCTATATTTTCGGTGGCATATGATAGTTTATTAGCCAGAACTTCTATGTGGCATCAACCAAAGAGATTCCTGTTCCTACAGGTGCAATCCAATCACTTAATTCCCTTTTTTACTCTGTTTACATGGTCGGCCCCTTGCCACATTCTTACCCATTCATCCCAACCCTTATGGCTAGTTCCAGTCAAGGGAGTGCATACAGGTGCTATGTGAGAGATATTCATGCCTTCAGAGTGGATTTGAACCTCCTTCAGAGAAGTCTGAGGTTGAAGAACCAAATCTTCTTGTTGATCCAGTTTCAACACACGGGGTCCTGAAATTGGGGCTCTTAAACATCGGAGGGGAGCGAGGTTTGTGATCAGAGAATCAAAATTTAAAACTGTTTTTTGTTGCTGGCCCAGTTCCATTCTGTACAATCTGGGCTCATGGAATCCCTCCGAAATGGCAACGTGCCCATAGAATTTAAACCAAATTGTTGGCTTGAGCTTGTCGCAATGTATGCCCTTTAATGGAACTACCCAGTCTGGGGGACCTTGCTGAATCAAGTCCTGTCCAGCTAAAGTCCAGTTCGGCGGCTCCCAGTTTACGAGGAACCGTGTGATATTCTTGCCTGCTGGCGTGATCAGAGACAGCTACAGTTCATCTCCGGGTAACGGAGGTGTCTGGGTTCCGACGCTAATGACGACACGTAGGGACATGGTTGCTCTTGTGACGTTGCACTCCATAATGTTTTATGGAAATATGCTTATGAGTGTGAATATGATGTAACTGGAATATGCTTTAAGCAAAAGGTCTCTTGTAAGGTATCATTGCAAAGCTTATCTACTGAGCGTGTTCATCCTGTTTGTATGAATGTATCACTCTTGTATTTGAAACTAGGAATATGAAGGATTACTCTGTGGTCCTATTGTAATTATGCAAAGTGTGGGCCATTAATGGTGGTGTGGAATCTTGATGGCTCCCACTGACTAGGACAATTGGTTGTAAATAGCTCTGTTTACTTGCAAACCTTCCTGGGTAGGAAGAATGAGGTGTTAGTGACATGTGACCATGTCACGTGACACTGCAATCCATCTTAAACCTGGTGCTTTTCCATTTAGAAGTAGGGGGTGGGAACCTAGAGAGAGAGAAAAAATTCCCACCTTGTGCCAAAGATACTAAAGGGGGTGGAAAAATACGGGCGGGGTCCCAGTCATGAGAACACCCCTGCTTTCCACCTAAGATACCTGCTGGAACTAACAAGGACGGTACCAGGGGAAAGGATTGGGTCCAGACTCGGAAGGAGTCTAGTCTGTGAAAGAAGCTTATTGGAAGATCTCTGAGGGTGAGATTTTACCTGTAAACAGTTTCTTAACGTATTAGGCTTAGACTTGCATGTTTTTGCTTTATTTTGCTTTGTGACTGACTTTGTTCTGTTAGTACTTGAAACCACTTAAATCCTACTTTTTACGCTTAATAAAATCGCTTTTGTTTATTAATGAACCCAGAGTAAGTGATTAATACCTGGGGGAGCAAACAGCTGTGCAGATCTCTCTCTCTCTTTCTCTCTCTCTCTCTCTCGCTGTCTCTCTGTGTTATAGAGGGCGAACAGTTTGAGTTTACCCTGTATACGCTTTGTACTGAGTAAAACAGATTTATTTGGAGTTTGGATCCCATTGGGAACTGGGTGTCTGGGTGCTGGAGACAGGTGACCTGCTGAGCTGTTTTTAGGTAAAGTCTGCAGCTCTGGAGGCATGGACCAAACCCTGGGTCTGGGTTGCAGCAGGCTGGCGTGTCTGGCTCAACAAGGCAGGGTTCTGGAGTCCCGAGCTGGCAGGGAAAACGGGCTCTGAGGTAATTCCAGCATGTCAGGTGACAGTCCCAAGCGGGTCTCTGTGACCGAACCCATCACAGCTGCCCAAACAGTGGAGGAAACCAGGACTATCCTGCACCTTCTGTCACCCGGGAGGCTGTCACTGGTTGCGTTTAATGGTGACCACACCGGCTTAGAGAAGAATGGGATGGAGTCTGGCGTGGTCTTAGTTTCCTAACAAAACCTGAGCGATTCTGCGTGCAATTGGCAACGCTTTCCCGGGGGCAACCCGAGGAGTTGCCGACAGCTTAGAACTGGTAGCGATGCTGTAGGGCCAGGGGGTTGTTCCCATTTTCACAGAATCCATGAATGTGGCCCAGCAATTCTACATCCTGGGCTCCAGTTGGCAAGCACCTCCAGAGGTTCAGCGGGATCACAGGTTCAGCAGAGAGCCGGGACAACGTTTCCCCCGGGTAGTTACTGCCTCTGTTTGTTAGACCTGGTCTGTGGCTCTGGTGTGGTTTTTAGCAGCAGCAGCTTTGGCTAAAGCCATCAGCTTGGTTGTTCCATTTGCTTCCTCTGAGTGATTTTTCTGATGCCCCTTTGTGTGAGTCACCCAGGTGTCCCCAGTTTTTTCCTTTATCCGGGGTCTCCCTCTGGAGAGCCACCAAGGACTTCGAATATTTATGGATGCTCCGGTGTCCACTAGCACTTGGGCAAATATCCCTGTAGCCCTCACCGTGGGTCTGCCCCACACGTCGCAGTGAAGTCTTGTGAACAGCTGAGGAGGCTTGCAGGGACCTGGGCACCCCTCCTGCTTGGCCGACTCCCTCGAGAGTCTCCACTCAGAAGAGGGGGCAGGGATGTGGCTTTAGACAGGGAGTGGGCTTGGGGGATGCACTCCGTACTGGGGCAGTGGGTCGACTGGCAGAGTGAGGACCATCATTCGCAAATGTGATAGCCTGTACTGGCTCTGAGGTAGTCTTTTTGCTGATTTATCTTTTTAAGACGCCCGCCTCTCGCAGCAAATCCCCTGTCTGTTGGATTTTTGCCACTAGTTCATTCCAGGTTAAGTGTTCTAGACCCATAGCCCCCATGGCCTTTTTGTCTCAGAATTTAGTCCCGAGTAAGTGCTCTGTACTAGTTTGGGTCCCTGATAATGGGAAGTGATAATCCCATTCTCTTCTGGCTGGGGTAATGAATTCGAGAGAGCTGCCAGCATCTTCTTTCAAATTAGGTAAGCTGCAGGGGCCTCTCCTGGCTTCTGCTCTTTATAGAATATCAGGGTCGGAAGGGACCTCAGGAGGTGTCTAGTCCAACCCCCTGCTCAAAGCGGGACCAACCCAACTAAATCATCCCAGCCAGGGCTTTGTCTAAGGATGGAGATTCCACCACCTCCCTGGAGAACCCATTCCAGTGCTTCACCACCCTCCTAGTGAAATAATGTTTCCTAATATCCAACCTAGGACCTCCCCCACTGCAACTTGAGACCATTGCTCCTTGTTCTGTCATCTGCCACCACTGAGAACAGCCGAGCTCCATCCTCTTTGGGACCCCCCTTCAGGTAGCTGAAGGCTGCTATCAAATCCCCCCTCACTCTTCTCTTCTGCAGACTAAACAAGCCCAGTTCCCTCAGCCTCTCCTCGTAAGTCATGTGCCCCGGCCCCCTAATCATTTTTGTTGCCCTCCACTGGACTCTTTCCAATTTATCCACATCCCTTCTGTAGTGGGGGGACCAAAACTGGACGCAATACTCCAGGTGTGGCCTCACCAGTGCCGAATAGAAGGGAATAATCACTTCCCTCGATCTGCTGGCAATGCTCCTGCTAATACAGCCCAATATGCCGCTGGGTCTTCTTGGCAACAAGGGCATATTGCTGACTCCTAGCCAGCTTCTCATCTGCTGTAACCGCCAGGTCCTTTTCTGCAGAACTGCCGCTTAGCCAGTCGGTCCCCAGCCTGTAGCGGTGCCTGGGATTCTTCCGTCCTAAGTGCAGGACTCTGCACTTGTCCTTGTTGAACCTCATCACATTTCTTTTGGCCCAATCCTCTAATTTGTCTAGGTCCCTCAGGACCCTATCCCTACCCTCCAGAATATCTACCTCTCCTCCCAGCTTAGTGTCATCTGTGAATTTGTTGAGGGTGCAATCCACACCATGTCCAGATCGTTTTTGAAGATATTGAACGAAACCGGCCCCAGGACCGACCCCTGGGGCACTCGGCTTGATACTGGCTGCCAACTAGACATTGAGCCCGACGATCTAGACAGCTTTCTATCCACCTTGTAGTCCATTCATCCAGCCCATACTTCTTTAACTTGCTGGCAAGAATACTGTGGGAGACTGTATCAAAAGCTTTGCTAAAGTCAAGGTATATCACGTCCACCCCTTTCCCCATATCCACAGAGCCAGTTATCTCATAGAATCATAGAATATCAGGGTTGGAAGGGACCTCAGGAGGTCATCTAGTCCAACCCCCTGCTCAAAGCAGGACCAATCCCCAATTAAATCATCCCAGCCAGGACTTTGTCAAGCCTCATCATAGAAGGCAATCAGGTTGGTGAGGCATGACTTGCTCTTGGTGAATCCATGTTGACTGTTCCTGATCACCTTCCTCTCCTCCAAGTGCTTCAGAGTGGATTCCTTGAGGACCTGCTCCATGGTTTTGCCGGGGACTGAGTTGCGGCTGACCAGTCTGTAGTTCCCCGGATTCTCTTTCTTCCCTTTTTTAGAGATGGACACTACATTTGCCTTTTTCCAGTCATCCGGGACCTCCCTCAATTGCCACAAATTTTCAAAGATAATAGCCAGTGGCTCTGCAATTAAATCAGCCAACTCCCTCAGCACCCTCGGATGCATTAGATCTGGACCCATGGACTTGTGCACGTCCAGCTTTTCTAAATAGTCCTTAACTTATTCTTTCTCCACTGAGGACTGCTCACCCCTCCCCATACTGCGCTGCCCAGTGCCGCAGTCTGGGAGCTGACCATAAACTGAATTTATGGCCACTAAATTGGGCACACAATTTACTAATCTCTGCCTCACATTCCTGATGGCCTGCTGCTGCCTTATTCTCATCTACAAGGAAGCGAGCTGCTGCTCTCGCTTCTTCTAACAAAATTTTTGTGTGTGTTAACTCTTTCCTATACTTTTCTGCGTTCCTGTTCACCTTGTCTCCCTCGTCTTGCATATTTCTAACTACAGTCACCATTTTAAGCTTTTCTGTTATAAATTCACACCCGTCTGTCTCACATTTGTTCAAACACTGTTGTAACTGCTTGTTCTCCAGCTCCAGTTCCTGCCTTCCCTTTACCATTTCCACCCTGTCCAGACATGCGTAAAATAATGCCCATGCAGACACTGCATCCTTCGCGCTACCCCATCGCTTAAAGGTTGTGCAACATTGTTCAAAGCTCAGAAGCACTTTGGTCAGGGGATTCTCACCCTTAAAGCACCCCCTTTCCCAGGGGCATTTCCCCTTCTTCATTACCCCTCTCTCCAACCTGTTGGTTTTCTCCTGACTCAAACGAGGAGCCAAGCGGTTTTTTTTCCAGCCATCTCTATTCCCTTATTTTAATGATCCCTACCAAAAGCCCTGTCATGCAGTCAGAGTATTGCTCTAAAATCTTTACTTTTAAGGCACAACTCTTTAACTCCTTATTGCACGGTCCTACAGCTATTCTAAGCATGATTCTTAACTGAAAAGTTACAGGACGTTACAAAATATTCTATGAGAGAGAAAGAGACCTCGCTAAAGGAGCTTAGTCTGAAAAAGGAAGAGAGAGTTTGCGCAGGTCTGTGCCTCGGTTTCCCCACTCTACAGCAACTACTCAACAAGTAACACGTGATTAGGGTCATGGGCTGCTCGCATTCTCCACCAATTTATTACCAGTTTTGCCTGTTACTTTGGGGTATGCTCATTTATTACGGTTACTCTTCTGGGGGGTGGGGGGCATTTCTGTACTTCTATCAATGTCCTGCTTGTGTCACTTATGTTCTCATAGGGAGCTCTACTTCTCCCTGCTGCAAATACCCTCCCTATGGAGCTATCCTGCAGGACCTAGGTTTCCCAGGACTGGGTTCTTCCAGCCCCAGAATTAGATGAACACACATTAACAGAGTGCCTCTGAGAGGACCGGGTTAATCAGCACTCCCAAGCTGACCCCTGGACTCAGCCGGCTGGCTTGAACAGTACGGCCAAGCTGTCACCCTCATAGGCCCCTGGTTCAGCATGTCCCTATCCCCATTTTCGCGTTCTGGTAGTAACCCACTTGATGAGCAAACCCCACAGGATTTTTGGGCGCTGCAGGGACCTTTTAGCTTAGGTATGAGGAGTGTTGCTGCAGAGCGAATGAGGAAACCGAAAAACACCCATGGCGGGGGGGGGGGGGGGAAGAGAGAGAGAGAGAGAGATGGATTCTCACCACTCTGTGAAGCTTGAATTGATGGGGGGTCCCTCAGGGAAACAACAATGGTTCGAGGGAGAACACTAGATTTGTTCGTGGGTAAAGTGATGGCTCAAGGGAGGATCCCAAAGTTGTTTTGTTCAGGCTAGACCGCGGGAGCTGATCATTCCTGGCTGTGGGCAGTGTTCCTTGGAGGGAGCGCACAATGCAGTTAGGGAGCTTCACTATTTTGGATATCTATAAAGGATTTATTACTAGAATTGGTCTGATAACTACTGAGCTGGGGGTGTGAAGGCATGGGCTTATTCGCACCTGGAGCAGAGATCCCCCATCCTGCAGTGCTTCCCCGCTTTTCTGGTCCCAGAGTTCCCTGCGGTTCTTGCCTTGGAATCTCTGTTCTCCATTCTGTAAGCTAATGGGGATGCCTCCTTGTCCCATCTTCCATGCAAATGAGGCGAGGGGAGTTGCCTTAATCCTGTCACCCTTATCCCAGCGCTTTAGGTAGGTCTCCCACCGCCTTTTCGTTGCTTTTTGTACGTCTTTCTTCTGATTGGTTTTGGTTCAAGCAGAGGCTGGTGGGAGATAGTGGGGGAAAGGTCTTTGGTGAGTCAGACAGGCTGGGTACTGCTCCCTGGTTCCCCAAGAACACAGAGCTGATAGGTAACAATCCCCCTCACTCCCCTTTTTCCATCTGTCCATCCAACCCTCCCACCCCTTTCTCCGTCCATCTGTCCATCCATCCCTCCGTCCATCCAACCCCCTCAGTCCTCTTTGTCTGTCCGTCTGTCCATCCCCCTCGCTCCCCTTTCTGTGTCCATCCATCAGTTCCCCTGTGACGTTCCCCTTTGGTGTTATCTGGACGCGTGATCTGCTGGGCCTCTCCAAACCTTGACTCTGGGAGCCAGCCTGACCCTGCTCTGCTGTGAGAACCCCCACTCCTGGTCACACACGGCCTCTGGCATGTCAGCTGCTCCTTGGACTGTGCAACCAAATGACATTAGCCAATCTCTCCAGTCCCAGACACAACCCTGGGAACCTCCGTCTTGCAGTGTCCAGTTATGCCCACTGGACTCTGCAAGCTTATATGAGTTCATTAATTTAACAAAGAAACTGATATGTACCTAGCTTGTTATCCCAAGGGGAGTCTCGGACATGCTTCAAACCAAACACACTGCTTCAGGTAGAATAAACAAACAGATTTATTAACTCCAAAAAAATAGATTTTAAGTGATTATAAGTCAAAGCATAAGAAGTCAGATCTGGTCAAATGAAATAAAAGCAAAACGCCTTCTAAGCTGATCTTACAACTTTCAGCGCCCTTACAAACTTAGAAGCTTCTCACCAGAGGCTGGCTGGTGGCTCTTCAGCCAGGCTCTCCCCTTTGATCAGCGCTTCAGTCACTTGGTGGTGATGTCTGTAGATGTAGGTCGAAGACAGAGAGCATGGCAAACATCTCTCCCTTTTCTCATTTTCTTTCTTCCCTCTTGGTTTTGCTGCCCCCCTGCCCCCTTCAGAGTCAGGTGAGCATTACCTCATCGCAGTCTCAAACTGCCCAAAGGAAGGGGGGTAACTCACTTGAGAGTCCAAGAGATCCTTTGTTGTTGCCTAGGCCAGTGTCCTTTGTTCCTGTGAGGCTGGGCTGGGTTTGTCCCATACCTGCCCTGATGAGGTGTGAACTGCCCCTCTGCTCTTGGTGAGTTTTTGCCTGGGCTTATTTTAAGCCACGAAGACACACTTTCAGCCTCATAACTATATACATGAAATTATAACCTATAGCATTAGTTTAACATTACTGTAACAACAATTACTGTAACATCACTATGACCACAGTGCTCAGTGCATCCTGAGCCTTCTGAAGACACCTGCCATGACCAACTTTGCAGTGGATACCACACAATCATTTTACAAGGATGAACATGGGTTTGCTGGGTGTTCCCCCAAAGTACAGAGCATCACACCTCCCCTCCTGGTTTACTGCAAGAGGGTTAGTCACTGACTATCTCAAAGTCAGTTTGTTATAGTTCTCTTGGCATCCAGCCATTAAGGCCATGAGGCAGTGTGCCTCAGTTTCCCCATTCTCACACAGCAAACCAGGTTTTTTATGGTTTCTCTCCTGTGATAAGCTTTAAACCTGTTTACAGGTATTCATTGAAAAGTAGCATTATCATAAAGTTTATCATCTGTGTCAAAATTCTTATCCCCAAAACTTAACATTAATACCAAAATTTTTATCACAGATGGGCATTTACAAGTATCTTTATGATACCACGCCCTCTGTTCAGATAGTAGTTTGAGCTTAGTTTGTTCATTACCCACGGTGTCCTTTGACTCTCTCCCATGTAATCAGTCACTGGCTTGTCAGTGTTTCCCTCTCTGTGGGCTCTTAATTTAATAATGTTTCAGGCATTTTGGTGCCTCAGGGTCTGGCAAGATAGGTGTTCAGGGGGATCCTGCACATTGGCTGGCCCTTTGGGGAGCGATCTCCCAACCCCAGGACTGTACATATACAGAAAATCCAGCTCCCTTTTTGGGGTTACCCTGTGTTTCCCACTCCCAGCACTGAGTCCTCCCCTGCCCCCTAGAGGGCTGTGATCGGTGCTCTCTGGGCTAGGTGTATTTGCTCTTTGATCAGATGCACCTTTTCCCAGAAGCTCTCCCATAACTGCTCCCTGTCTCTCACCAGCCTGGGGGAAAACACCCCCTTCTCTGTCAGTTGGGCCATTTGCATTCTCACAAACTGCCACCTGACAATTTCCAGCTGTCACAGGCGTTGGAGCTGCATCTAGATGTAAAGAGACACAGTTACTTTCCAAAAACTTATCAGAAATAGCATCCCGAAAAACTGGGACCTGGATTGGGGTACCCTCCGCCACCCCTTTCTCTGTCCCTGAGAAGTCAGCGGTGTGACTGCTCCCCTCCAGGAGGTCAGTGACACAGTTCCCTCTCCAACCCTGGGTCACAGGCTGAGTGCCTGGGTGCACAGACGCTGACCCAGCCTCCTCCTAGTGCCCTGGGCATCCTGCCCTAAGTGACTAGTGAGGAGACATTCCTGTACCCCCACTATTTCTTCCCCCGTTTCCTCCTCTGGGCCCCCTCCTAGGATGCATTTCTCTGTGCTCCGTAAGAAGAGATCTATCTCTTGTTCAGCTGCAATACTCTGCCAGCTAGCAACTGGGACAGTTTCCTTAATTACAGACCACGCCTCTCCTGCCCCTGCGCCTGAGGGCATGTTGCCTTCTGCTGGAAAGGAGCTCGTCTCAGCCCCTCCCGTACTTGGAAGCACCCTGCTTCCCTGTGTTACAGAGTCACAGGAATCCTCACCCATCTTGGTGGTTTCTGAGATCCCCTGCTCCTTCTCTGGGCTCTCCTCTGGCAGGCATTACACCCCCATCCCTTCCTGATATGGTGGTGCCTCCCGCTGCAATGCCGGAGTTGGTCTCAACCACCCTCCCACCTGGAAGCATGTGGCTTCCCCCAGCTGCAGAAGAATCAAGGAGACTCTCTCCCATTCTCTCTGAGACCTTCCCCTTTCCCTCGGGGGTCCCACTCCCTCCTGCTGCAGGCAAATACTTTATCCTGAGCTACATGGAAAAAAACATTCCCAAGAAGCAGGTTGACTAGAAGGTGTTCCATTACCCCCACAGTCAAAACACTTTCCAAACCTTCCCACCCCACATGGATTTTAGCTAGTGGTACAAGAAATCTGCTTTCGCCCCCCCCGCCACAATCTCTGCCATTTGGCCAGGCAACGTACTGGCCTTTGGGACCACACTCTGCTTAACCAGAGAGATCTGGGACCGTGTATCCCTCTGCCCAAGTATTCCCTGCCATCAATTTGGACAGCCGTAACATGCTCCATATCTGGTTCTGCAGAGGCTAACCTCCCAGAGCCAATACGGTCGGTTTCAATTGCTTGGGGGGTTTCTGTGCTGAGGACAACAGAACTAACATGAGCTATTGGTTGCCTGCTTCCCCCTAACCCAGGGCGTTTATTCCCCAGGGGATCAGTGGAATTACACTGATCGCACCTCCTGGGCTCGTCTGCTTTTTGGGATGAGGGTTAGAGGAATGTTTAGGCTCCCAACCCCCTTCTCTTTTCCCAGGGGCAAAATGGGATCCTCCCCTCCCCACCAGTTTTAAACCCCTCTTTCTGTGGCCTGCCCTCAATAGATGCTGGAGTCTGTTCCAAGGCATGAGATAAAAAAGCCAAATCCTCCACAGACTCGACACCTTTGTCCCACAGACACTGCGTCGCGTCAGGCTGATGCGTGCTAAGAAATGCTCTTGAGCAACAAGATCCAACGTTCCCTCAAAACTTGCCACCTCTTTACCCCTCACCCATTTTCCCAACAAATCTTTCATTTTGTTCACATATTCCTCATTACTCATCCCAATGTCCCTCTTAAGATTCCTAGATTTAACTCTATATGTGTCAGGGGTGATCTGAAAACTTCCTAAAACAGTATCTTTAAGTTTACAATAGTCTAAAGCATCTTCAACAGACACTCCATTGAACACATTTCGAGCTTTATCAGTTAATTTCACAGTCAGGGTAGGAACTCTCTTATCAGGGATTTCACAGCCTTTCGAAGGTAGTCAGATATTCAGCAATATCCTCCTCTTCACAGTACGTAGGACATAAGTGTTCCCACTTGTGGATTTTTGGAGTGATGGGAGTTGTTGGGGTCGGGGGGGTTCTGGTTCTGCAGGTTCAGCGGGTGTTTTCTCTCTCTTTCTCTTTCCTCTCTCTCTCTTTTCTTTTATCTCTAGTTCTTTCAGTTGCAATAATCTCTGGTGCTCCCTCTCCTTTTCTGCGGCCTGCAGCCGAAAAAGCTCCAACTTCACAATTGCTTCACTGCTTTCACTCATTTTCCTGCTTTTCTGTTCTTACTTCCCTTTCCTGAAATCAGCAAACAGGAAATAACAAAACTGTGACCTCCTCCTGGCTGCTTTTAGCCACTGCACTTAAGACTCACTTAAAATCACAAATATCAGTGCTTAAAGTGTGAACTTCACTTGGAGTAACAAACTGCACATACAGCCTGCTCGATGCGCCACTGTGACACTCCCCTCTGGTGTTATCCGGACTGGTGATCTGCTAGGTCACGCCAATCCTTGACTCTGGGAGCCGGCCTGACCCTGCTGTGCTGTGAGAACCCTCCCCACTCCTGGGCTGTTCACGCACAGCCTCTGGCATGTAAGCTGCTCCTTGGATTGTGCAACCGAATGACACTAGCCAATATCTCCAGTCCCAGACACAACCCTGGGAACCTCCGTCTTGCAGTGTCCAGTTATGTCCGCTGGACTCTGCAAATTTGAGTTCATAATTTAATAAAGAAATTTATATGCACCAGGCTTGTTATCCTAAGGGGAGTCTCTGACACGCTTCAAACCAAACACACTGCTTCAGGTAGAATAAACAAACAGATTTTAAATGATTATAAGCCAAAGTGGAACAAGTCAGATTTGGTCAAATGAAATAAAACCAAAACGCCTTCTAAGCTTATCTTAACACTTTCAGTGCCCTTACGAACTTCGATGCTTCTCATCACAGGCTGGCTGGTTGCCCTTCAGCCAGGCTCTCCCCTTTGATCAGCGCTTCAGTCACTTGGTGGTGATGTCTGCAGATGCAGGTGGAAGAGAGAGGAAGGGTATGGCAAACATCTCTCCCTTTTATCTTGTCATTTCTTCCCTTTTGGCTTTGCCCCCCACCTTCAGGGTCAGGTGAACATTACCTCATCGCAGTCCCAAACTGACCATGGCTCCCTCGAGAGTCCAACAGATCCTTTTGCTGCTGCCTAGGCCAGCGTCCTGTGTTCCTGTGAGGCTGGGGTGGGTTTGTCTCATACATGCCCTGATGATCTAGAGATGGGATGAATTAGTTGGGGATTGGTCCTGCTTTGAGCAGGGGGTTGGACTAGATGACCTCCTGAGGTCCCTTCCAGCCCTGATATTCTATGATTCTATGAGTTGTGAACTGCTCCTCTGTTCCCAGAGAGTTTTTTCCTGGGCTTATTTTAAGCCATGAGGACACATTTTCAGCCTCATAATTATATACATGAAATTACAACCTATAACATTACTAAAACAACAATGCTCAGTGCATCATGAGCCTTTCGAAGACACCTGACATGACCAACTTTGCATTGGATACCACACAGTCATATTATAAGGATGAATATGGGGGTGCAGGGTGTTCCCCCGAGGTACAGAGTGTCACACCCTCACTCCACTTTCTCCGTCCGTCCATCCCCCTCACTCCCTGTTCTTCATCCGTCCATCATAGAATCATAGAAGACTAGGGTTGGAAGGGACCTCAGGAGGTATCTAGTCCAACCCCCTGCTCAAAGCAGGACCAATCCTCGACAAAGCCCTGGCTGGGATGGTTTAGTTAAGCTGGACCTTAAAAACCTCTAAGGATGGAGATTCCACCACCTCCCTAGGGAACCCATTCCAGTGCTTTACCACCCTCCTAGTGAAGCAGTGTTTCCTAATATCCAACCTAAACCTCCCCCACTGCAACTTGAGACCATTGCTCCTTGTTCTGTCATCAGATACCACTGAGAACAGCCGAGCTCCATTCTGTTTGGAACCCCCTTCAGGTAGTTGAAGGCTGCTACCAAATCCCCCCTCACTCTTCTCTTCTGCAGACTAAACAAGCCCAGTTCCCTCAGCCTCTCCTCGTAAGTCATGTGCCCCAGCCCCCTAATAATTTTCATTGCCCTCCACTGGACTGTCTCCAATTTATCCACATCCCTTCTGTAGTGGGGGGCCCAAAACTGGACGCAGTGCTCCAGATGTGGCCTCACCAGTGCCGAATAGAAGGGAATAATCACTTTCCTCCATCTGCTGGCAATGCTCCTGCTAATACAGCCCAATATGCCGCTGGTCTTCTTGGCAACAAGGGCACACTGCTGACTCCTAGCCAGCTTCTCATCTACTGTAACCCCAGGTCCTTTTCTGCAGAACTGCTGCTGAGCCATTCGGTCCCCAGCCTGTAGCAATGCATGGGATTCTTCCGTCCTAAGTGCAGGACTCTGCACTTGTCCTTGTTGAACCTCATCACATTTCTTTTGGCTCAATCCTCCAATTTGTCTAGGTCCTTCTGGACCCTATCCCTACACTCCAACATATCTACCTCTCCTCCCAACTTAGTGTCATCTGCAAACTTGCTGAGGGTGCAATCCATCCCATCATCCATATCATTAATAAATATGTTGAAAAAAACTGGCCCCAGGACCGACCCCTGGGGCACTCCACTTGATACCGGCTGCCAACTAGACATTGAGCTGTTGATCACTCCCCGTTGAGCCTGATGATCTAGCCAGATTTTGACAATCACATCAGTCAACTCCCTCAGCACCCTTGGATGCAGCGCATCCAGCCGCATGGACTTGTGCACGTCCAGCTTTTCTAAATAGCCCTTAACCTGTTCTTTCACCACTGAGGGCTGCTCACCCCCTCCCCATATTGTGCTGCCCAGTGCAGCAGTCTGGGAGCTGACCTTGTCTGTGAAGACCGAGACAAAAAAACCATTGAGTACTTCAGCTTTTTCTACATCCTCTGTCACTAGGTTGCCTCCCCCATTCAGTAAGGGGCCCACACTTTCCCTGACCGCCTTGTTGCTAACATACCTGTAGAAACCCTTCTTGTTACCCTTCACATCCCTTGCTAGCTGTTGGCCTTCCTGATCACATCCCTGCATGCTCGAGCAATATTTTTATACTCCTCCCTAGTCATCTGTCCAAGTTTCCACTTCTTGTAAGCTTCCTTTTTGTGTTTAAGCTCACTGAAGATTTAGCTGTTAAGCCAAGCTGGTCGCCTGCCATATTTACTATTCTTTCTCCACATTGGGATGGTTTGTTCCTGCGCCCTCAATGACGCTTCTTTAAAATACAGCCAGCTCTCCTGGACTCCTTTTCCCCTCATATTAGCCTCCCAGGGGATCCTGCCCTTCAGTCCCCAGAGGGAGTCCAAGTCTGCTTTCTAAAGTCCAGGGTCCGTATTTTGCTACTCTCCTTTCTTCCTTTTGTCAGGATCCTGAACTCGAACATCTCATGGTCACTGTTTCATGGGTTGCCACCCACTTCTACTTCCCCCACCAATTCTTCCCTGTTTGTGAGCAGCCCGTCAAGAGGAGCAGGGCCCCTAGTTGGTTCCTCCAGCACTTGCCCCAGGAAGTTGTCCCCAACACTCCCCAAAAACTTCCTGGATTGTCCGTGCACCTCTGTATTGCTCTCCCAGCAGATGTCAGGGGGATTGAAGTCCCCCATGAGAACCAGGGCCTGTGATCTGGAAACTTCTGTTAGTTGTCTGAAGAAAGCCTCGTCCACCTCATCCTCCTGGTCCGGTGGTCTATAGCAGTCGCCCACCACGACATCGCCCTGGTTGCTCTCGCCTCTAAACTTAACCCAAAGACTCTCAACGGGCTTTTCTCCAGGTTCATACTGGAGCTCTGAGCAATCCTACAGTGCAACTCCTCCACCTTTCCTCCCCTGCCTGTTCTTCCTGAAAAGTTTGTACCCGTCCATGACAGTGCTCCAGTCATGTGAGCTACCCCACCAAGTCTGTTATTCCCATCACATCAGAGTTCCTTGACTCTGCCAGGTCTTCCAATTCTTCCTGCTTGTTTCCCAGGCTCCTTGCAGTCGTGTACAGGCACCAAAGATAACTATCCGATTGCCCTGCTTCCTCAGTATGAATCAGGAGGCCTCCCGTCTTGTACCCTGCTCCCCCTACTCCCCTCTCTCTGTCTGTCCGTCTGTCCCCCTCACTCTCCTTTCTTTCCATTCGTCCATCCCCCTGTCACGGACTCCCAGGTTGTGCCCACTCTTGGCCCCGTGCGGTCCCTGGGGGGAACCCCCTTCAGTGCGACAGCCCTTCTCGGGGGGCCTCTCTCAGGCGTTCAGCCCCTCTGCTTCCTAGAACCGCATCTCTCTGAGTCTTAGCACACCTGTCTCTCGCCGTGGGCCCCTTCAGGGAGTCCACTTGCTCTGGACCCCTGGGGCCTGCACTCCCAAAGGGAATAATGCCCCCCCCCGATCTCTAGCCCGGAGCGACTCTCAGCCAGCGTAAAACAGGAGGGTTTATTGAGCGTCTGAACCCAGCACAGGAAACTCTCCAGGCCCTCAGGCCTGGCCTCCCTCAGCACTGCACATCCCAGTCTCCCCTGCATCCAGGTGGGCTCTGTCTGCTTCCTCTCTCCAGTCCCGCGACCCCCTGCTTCCTAGCTGGGCATCGGGTATCACTGGACCCAACAGCTCCTCCACGTCCTTTGTCTTCCGTCCCAGGTAAACAGGTCACCGGGGTCCTTTCTCCTCAGTCCATTGTCCTCTCACTGGCCAGAACCGGCTGACGGCCAAGCTGACGTGGGCATCCTAGTCACCAGTTGTTTGGGTTCCCCATCTCTAGGCTGTTGTCCGGGGGTCCCGGCAGCCAGACGAGGTCACGCCTGGTTCTCTGCATCAACAAACCCTCTCCCACCACCTTGCAGCACACAGGGAAACTGAGGCGCTCACACACTAATCATGTAAAACACTACAAAAATCCCCAACTTCCTCACATCTCTCCCCCGTTTGAGTCTGAACTGAGCGGGGTCACTTCAGGCGGTGACCTGGGGAAGTTCAGGTCCCCGCTCTCCGGAACACAGCATCAGCTATAGCATCTGCACTCCTCTTAACATGGACCACCCCCAGAGGATCATCTGGTGGATCAGGCTCCACCCTAGGAGTTTGGCATTGGCCCCTTTCATCTGGTGCAGCCACGTCAGGGGCGAGTGGTCAGTGTACACCGTAAAGCGCCCCTCAAATAGGCAGCTTTTTAAGAGCCCATCCCAGGGCCAGGCACTCCTCTATGGCTGCATAGTTCTGCTCCAAGAAGAGCAGCTTCTTGCTCAGGTACGTGATGGGGTGTATCTTCCCCTTCAGATTGGCCTGCGTCAGCACCGTGCCCAGCCCTGTGTCTGAGGCGTGTCAGTGAACACCCTAAAGGGTTTGTCCAAGTCTGGGTTTACCAGCCCCAGCCCCTGGGTTACAGCCTCCTTCAGAACACAGAGTGCCACCCTGGCATTGCTCGATCCAGACCCCCTTGCTAGTCCAATGTACCAATCTTTGTAATGGGAGCTAAAGTGGGGTACAAACCTGCAATGGTACCCTGCCATCCCATTAGAGTCCTGGGCCTGTCTCTTGGTTTGAGGAACTGGCCAATCTCTTATTACCTTCCCCTTGGCTTGCTCTGGCTTTAGGCAGCTGCTTCCCACCTTGTGGCCCAGGTACGACACCTCTGCCACCCTCATCTTACCCTTTCCAGCCTCTATCATCCTATCCTGCATCCTGGAGGTGTCCCAGCTCCCTCTTCACCGGGACACACGGTTCTCCCAGCTCGGGCCGAAGACACAGATATCATAATGTAGCCAGGCACAGTCCTCCACCCCCCTCAGTAACTGATCCCCCCCCGGCCCTGTGAGGTGGCAGGCACCCCTTTGAGATGGTAGGACCAGGTGTGATGTTTCCCTCTGGTGTTATCTGGATCGGTGATCTGCTAGGTCACTCCAATCCTTGACTCTGGGAGCCAGCCTGACCCTGCTCTGCTGTGAGAACCCCCACTCCTGGGCTGGTCACGCACAGCCTCTGGCATGTAAATTGCTTGGATTGTGCAACCGAATGACACTCGCCAACTTTTTCACTAGGAGGGTAGTGAAGCACTGGAATGGGTTCCCTATGGAGGTGATGGAATCTCCTTCCTTAGAGGTTTTCAAGGCCCAGCTTGACAAAGCCCTGGCTGGGATGATTTAGCTGGGATTGGTCCTGCTTTGAGCAGGGGATTGGACTAGATACCTCCTGAGGTCCCTTCCAACCCTGATATTCTAATATCTGCGGTCCCAGACACAGCCCTAGGAACCTCCTTCTTGCAGTGTCCAGTTATGCCTGCTGGATGCTGCAAACTTATATGAGTTTGTCAATCTAACAAAGAAATTGATATGCACCAGGCTCATTATCCCAAGGGGAGACTCTGACATGCTTCAAACCAAACATGCTTCTTCAGGTAGAACAAACAAACAGATTTATTAACTATAAAGATAGATTTTAAGTGATTGTAAGTCAAAACATAACAAGTCAGATCTGGGCAAATGAAATAAAAGCAAAACGCCTTCTAAGCTGATCTTAGCACTTTCAGTGTCCTTACAAACTTAGATGCTTCTCACCATGGGCTGGCTGGTTGCCCTTCAGCCAGACTCTCTCCTTTGATCAGCGTTTCAGTCGCTTGGTGGTGGTGTCTGTAGATGGAGGCGGAAGAGAGAGGAAGAGCATGGCAAACGTCTCTCCCTTTTATCATGTCCTTTCGTCCCTCTTGACTTTGCCCCCCCATTCAGAGTCAGGTGAGCATTACCTCATCGCAGTCCCAGACTGACCAAAGGAAGGGGGGTGACTCCTTCGAGAGTCCAACAGATTCTTTTGTTGTTGCCTAGGCCAGCGTCCTTTGTTCCTGAAAGGCTGGGGTGGATTTGTCCCATACCTGCCCTGATGAGGTGAGAACTGCCTCTCTGCTCTTTGGGAGTTTTTTCCTGGGCTTGCTTTAAGCCATGAGGACACATTTTCAGCCTCATAACTACATACATGAAATTACAACCTATAACATTAGTATAACCTCACTATAACAACCATGCTCAGTGCATCATGAGAACTTCCGAAGACACTTGACATGACCAACTTTGCATTGGATACCACACAATCATAAGGATGAACATGGGGGGTAGGGTGTTCCCATGAGGTACAGAATGTCACACCAGGATCCCAGAGCCCTATACGGGTGGTGGGAGCAGATTTCAACCCAGAAACTGGGTCCAAAGGCATGTGCCAGTAGCCCCTGGTGAGATTCACAGTAGTGAGATAACACCCCCACCCCCTGCCCCCCGTCTAGGATTTTGTTATTCCTAAGCCTGGGGCAGGTATCAAACATGGTGACGGCCTTGAGCTTCCAACTGTGCACCCCGGGTCTGATTGACCTGTCTTGCTTGGGGTCCAGCCCCATGGGTGAGTCCCGGGGGCTGGTGGGCAGCTGGATCACCCCTAATGCCAGCACGTCACTGACCTCTCTTTCCAGATCCTGGGCTGCTTTCCCGGTGACTGTGAATGGGGAACACCTCCCCTCCCCCCAGGCACAGCTAGATAGTGAGCCCAGGCCAGCTGGTGCCCGGCTGTGGGTACAAACGCGCCCCTCTGATCTCAGCCGGCGGGCAGGGGTTAGCTGGCCAGAGAGGGGAAGTTATTCCAGAAGGGAGGTCGGCTCCTGGTTTAGGAGAGAGATTCCCTTTCCCCTCTTCTGGTCCCTGATCAGGCACATTGTCGTACCAGCCCTTTTGCCGTTCCTGAGGCCCGGCTAGGTTCTTCCTGGCCAAACCCATGAGCTCAGTGAGCTTTCCCCAGAATCCACCACCCATTCCCCATTTGTTTCTCATCAAGTCCAGGGGTCCCCTCTTTCTCCTTCCATACCCCAACTCAAAAGGGGGGACCCCTGTGAATTCCCGGGGCAGTAAACGTTCTGCAGCAGCTCTCACTGGGTGCACTGAACCGCCTGATGTTTAGAAAGGAGGGACATCCCCCTGGTGGTACTTCTGGGGGACCACCAGACACCCTCTGACCCCCCACATTCAGTTTCCCTCAGGGAGCCCTTTTTGGTCCCGGGTCGCTTCTCTCACCTGGATTCTTCCCCAGGATCTCGCAACACCCCACAAGGCCCCCGCTTCTTCCAGGAAGGATCCTTCTGCGGCTAGGTCTTGAATTCAGCTGCTGGGTTTGGGGCCAGCCCACAAGGGCTGTGCCTCAGTTTCCCCACCTTGGGACAAGGCCTTGGTCTCAGCCCTGTCCCTGGCAACTCACTTCCCCCCATTGGTGGTTCCACGTCCCCCTGCTGGGTAGATTGCCGGTGCCAGGCCAAGTGGCTCTCCTTGACCTTAGCCACAGGCAAGGACCGGGGCACCGTCTGGCCAGTTCTTCAGTCCATCCCCCATCAGCACCTCTGTAGGCAGCTGATCATGCACCCCAACCTCTTTGGGGCCCCCATTCAGATGCGTCCTTGCTACAGGACCTTAACTGGGGGTCCGACCACCCCCAGCACCTGTGTCCCAGTGAGGGTAGGGAGTGGGCCCACTGCTTTGGTTGCCAGTGGGAGCCACCTCTCCCCTGTGCAGGGCTGTTGTCCCACTCAGCTCCAGGGGCTGGCTACAGATGGGCAGGAAACCGGAGCTCCGCAGTTCTTCCCCTGTGCTACTAGCCAGGGGGGAAAGGACCCCCGTCCCTGCCAGCCCCATTTACGGGCCATTCACATGCTCACTGGCTCCTGCCCTGTCCGCCTGACAATCTCTGGGTTCAGCTCTTTGGCCGTTCCTGGCATGGGGTTTGGATCCTGTCTTAAAGAGACGCAGTCACTTCCCATGAGTACATCAAGGCTGACGTGCTGAAGGACCCCAGCTAAGAGCCCTGTGTCTGCACAGGAACCCCGGGTGGATGGTAGCTGGCCGGGAGCCTCCCCCCAACTTACACGGCCCCCCCTGCAGCTGGTGAGGTTGCATCACACCCTCAAGAGTCTCAGTCCCAGAAGCGCGTCGCTCTGTGAATATCTCCCCACCTGCCGCTCCCCCTCAGGATCAGAGGGGCCTGAGCCCAGGACTCACAAGCAGGCCTATCTGCTGGGCTTGGAGGGTAAGCCTGTCTGCCTTCCCCCTTCCCCTGGCCAGCTCTGCCCCAGGAGCTGGCCGGGTGACCCGTTCCCAGCTCGCTCTCTCAGTCTGGGTTACAGGCTGTCTTCCCTTCACCTGTTAACCCTTCGACGGTTCTCTTGGGCCAAAATTTCCTGTCTCTTTGGGCGTGACACCACCTTGAGTCCTTTTGGGCCATAGTAATTACAGTTCAGGTCCCTCAAGTCCCACGAGGTGGGTCGGCCCTCCCCAGCCTTCACGGGCACCCCTGAGTTGGGCTTCCTGGAGTCCCACCTTTGAGAGGTCTCTGGGGGACTCCCCTTCTGAGTCCCCGATGTGGGTCTCCCTCCTGCCCCCGATCTGCTGTCCACAAGCTCATCCACTACAATGCAGATCTATGGGCTTCTGGTCCACTAACTAGGCTGACCAGACATCGCAATAAGATTGGGACTGTCCCGATATTTAGTTGTTTGTCCTGTGTCCCGACCGATGTACGGTTGGGATGGCATTTGTCCCCATATTTTGCTTCGACAGCACTTCGGCTTTTTTGTTGTTGCTTGGAGCGGCAAAAAACTTAGAGCCGGCCCTGGTCGTGGGGAGAGTCTATGGCTGCCCCGCCATGTGTCCCGATATTTTGTTCTGGTCACCCTACCACTAACCACACCTTAAGGTCTGGAGGGCAGATGTCATACAGCTGCTCCAACCCCACCAGGTTATACAAGTCCTCTGCGGTAGTGGCCCCCACTTACGAAGATATTCCCCCAGCAGGTTGGCGACTTTCTTGTAAATGACCCCTGAGGTCTTGCGTACACTCTGGAATTGTTTCCTATACGCCTCGGGGGTCCGTTCAAACTTCAGCAGCAAAGCCTGTTTGACCAGGTCATAGTCCTCCGTCTCAATACCATCCCTTTGGCTGAAAGTCTCTATGGCCTTGGGACCCAGCACTGGGGTCACACAGCGAAGCCTGTCTGCGGGGTCAATCTGGTTCAGCTCACAAGCCTTCTCAAAGTCTGTGAGATAGCATCAATATCCCCCCCACTCCTTAAACCGGGGCAGCAGTTTGGTGTCTAGATTCCCCACAACACTGGTGTCTTGGGGCCCTTCCCCACTTACCCCCTTGGAGGACCTCTTCGCCCCCTGCTCCTCCAACTCTGACTCGTGCTTCCGCTGTTCTGCACGGTCCACCAGCCTCCGCTCCTCCATCTCCATCTTCTTCGCTTCCAGCTCCAGTCTCCACAGCTCCTCCAGGGAGAAACCTGACTGGGGTCCCCCTGGGCTGACTGGGGAGTTGGGTCTGAGAGACTCCCGGTTGTTACTCCGACCTCCCCCACGGCTCCTTCCCAGCTCTCCGGGCACCCTGAGCTCTGGAGCCTGTTCCTCAGGCTGGTTGTTCTCCACAAGCTGAGCCATCAGCTGCTCCTTCGTGAGCTTCCCCATGCTCAGCCCTCTCTCCTTGCCCAGACGTGCCAGGTTCCTCTTACGGAGCTGGTTCTAGGCCATTTCCGCCCTGGTTCCTTCAATTCCCTCGTTTTATCGCTGGCAGCCACTCACTGCAAAGCCACTCACACAGGGTGCAGCCACCAACCATCCTCTGCTACCACGTTGTCACGGACCCACAGGTCAGGCCCACTCCTGGCCCCGTGCGGTCCCTGGGGGGAGCCCCCTTCAGTGCAACAGCTCTTCTTGGGGGTCCACTCTCTCTCGGAGGTTAAGCCTCTCTGCCTCCTGGAGCTGCACCTCTCTGAGCCTTAGCACATCTGTTTCTTGCCATGGGCTCCCTCAGGGAGTCCACTGGCTCTGGACCCCCGGAGCCTCCACGCCCAGAGGGAATAATGCCCCCCTGTTCTCCAGATTGGAGCAACTCTTCACCTGCATAAAACAGGAGGGTTTATTGAGCGTCTGAGCCCAGCACAGGAAACTCTCCGGGCCCTCAAGCCTGGCCTCCCTCAGCACTGCACATCCCAGTCTCCCCTGCATCCAGGTGGGCTCTGCCTGCTCCCTCTCTCCAGTTCCAAGACCCCCTGCTTCCCACCCGGGCATCTGATCTCACCGGCCCCAAATCCCGCCTCTGTCCTTTGTCTTCTGTCCAGGTAAACAGGGTCGCCTGGGCCTCCTCTCCTCTCAGCTGTCCTTTGTTTCTCCTCTGGCTGGAACCCGCTGGTCAGGTCACCGGGGTCCTCTCTTGGGAGCCCATTGTCCTCCCACTGGCTGGAACTGGCTTGTGAGTGCCGAGCTGGGCCTCCCGGTCACCAGGTCGCCAGTCACTGGGGTCTCCATTCTCCAGGCCATTCACTGACCCTCTGTAACAACAAACTCCCTCTCCCATCACCTTGTTCAACCAGTAACACCCAGGGAAGCTGAGTCCAACGCCCTCTGCGTGCAAACCATTGGAAACAACAAGAAAACCCTTTGCTTCATCACAACTGCTAAAATAGACCCCATCTCTTTGCATGCACTGTTGGGATTGTGGTTTCCCATGTGCATTACTTTGCATTTATTGATGAGCCAACAAAAAATACTCATATCCCCGAAGAAGGATCCGGAATTTTTATTCTCACACCTAACTCCCAATTCCTTGGTTGTGGATGGCGTTAATGACCTTGGGAGGTGGCACCATGCCAAGGTTACTCCCTATACCAAAGATCAGAAGTGTCTTGATCTTGTTGGTTGCCAAAGGTCTCAAGTTGGTCCCAAGCAATGGTCTCACGTTGCAGTGGGGGAGGTCTAGTTTGGATATTAGGAAACACTATTTCACTAGGAGGGTGGTGAAGCACTGGAATGGGCTCCCTAGGGAGGTGGTGGAATCTCCTTCCTTAGAGGTTTTTAAGGCCTGGCTTGACAAAGCCCTGGCTGGGATGATTTAGTTGGGGATTGGTCCTGCTTTGAGCAGGGGGTTGGACTAGATACCTCCTGAGGTCCCTTCCAACCCTGATCTTCGATGAGTCTATGAAAAGCTACTCCTCTGTGACATCATCCCGGAGAGCGAATCAGGCGCTTGTGTCAAAATGCAACTCTGAATTTAACACCTTTACTAACGATTTGCCACCAAAGCACCAGGCCCGATTTTAAGGCCCATCCCGGGTGAAGGTCAACTCTTGGCACAGACGTCTTCGCAGGGCTTCGTAGATGCTGCCGGAACTCCAGCCTGGTCCATTTTCACCATGATTGTGATGGAACGAGCATCTTGGCTCCGGCTCTCTGGCTTTGCTAGAGATCGCAAATGATCTTCAGACTCTACGGACAATTCCCTTCACCCGCCGAAGGAGTCACAGGAAAAGACCTCGCCCACCACACTCGGCTACTTTTGTGGCCGACTGGAGTCTCCGACGCAGAGATGCCAAAAAGAAGCTGGCTTACTGCCACATCTACTTCATCCCAGCTGTCCACATCCCTCAGTACCTGTGCTGATGGCTTGGTTGGGAGTCTGAACCTGCTGCCATAGTCTCAAAGCCTTTGGATGTCACCTCTTCCAGTTCCAGCCTCATTCACCAAGTAGGTTTTGGAGGTCATAATCTCTTGGTTATGCCATCCATTTTACCCCCGTCCCTCCCAACTGCCCTCCTTCCCCATCCCTTCCCAGGGACCCATCTCATGACCAATTCATAGAATCCTAGAAGATCAGGGTTGGAAGGGACCTCAGGAGGTATCTAGTCCAACCCCTGCTCAAAGCAGGACCAATCCCCAACTAAATCATCCCAGCCAGGGCTTTGTCAAGCCTGACCTTAAAAATATCTAAGTAAGGAGATTCCACCACTTCCCTAGGTAACGCATTCCAGTGTTTCACCACCCTCCTAGTGAAAAAGTTTTTCCTACTATCCAACCTAAACCTCCCCCACTGCAACTTGAGACCATTACTCCTCATTCTGTCATCTGCTACCACTGAGAACAGTCTAGATCCATCCTCTTTGGAACCCCCTTTCAGGTAGTTGAAAGCAGCTATCAAATCCCCCCTCATTCTTCTCTTCTGCAGACTAAACAATCCCTGTTCCCTCAGCCTCTCCTCATAAGTCATGTGTTCCAGTCCCCTAATCATTTTTGTTGCCCTCCGCTGGACTTTTTCGAATTTTTCCGCATCCTTTTTGTAGTGTGGGGCCCAAAACTGGACACAGTACTCCAGATGAGGTCTCACCAATGTCGAATAGAGGGGAACGATCACGTCCCTCGATCTGCTGGCAATGCCCCTACTTATACATCCCAAAATGCCATTGGCCTTCTTGGCAACAAGTGCACACTGTTGACTCATCTCCAGCTTCTTGTCCCACTGTAACCCTTAGGTCCTTTTCTGCAGAACTGCTGCCGAGCCATTAGATTCCTAGTCTGTAGTGGTGCATGGGATTCTTCCGTCCTAAGTGCAGGACTCTGCACTTGTCCTTGTTGAACCTCATCAGATTTCTTTTGGCCCAATCCTCTAATTTGTCTAGAGCCCTCTGTATCCTATCCCTACCCTCCATCTTATCTACCTCTCCTCCCAGTTTAGTGTCATCTGCAAACTTGCTGAGGGTGCAATCCACACCATCCTCCAGATCATTTATGAAGATATTGAACAAAACCGGCCCCAGGACCGACCCTTGGGGCACTCCACTTGATACCAGCTGCCAACTAGACATGGAGCCATTGATCAGTTGCTTCATGAACTAACCCCCCCCCCGTGGCTCTTCCCAGACTCCATCTCCAGTTGACCCGCCTCCTCCTGGAACCGTGGGCACCAGAACTGGGCACAGGATTCCAGCAGCGGTCGCGCTGGGAATGGAAGCACGGTGGACCCTTGGCGATTTGTCAACATCTGTCTTGAACAGGCAGATGCTCGGAAACGTGGAGCCTTGAGGGAGATTTGAACCCCTGTCCCCAAAGACAGAAGTGACGCGTGTGGGGGGCACATGTGGGGGCCTTCCCCCTCCCCCAGATTTCTGCCAGATTTTTGCTGGCTGGGCCCTCACCTTGTGCGGCAGCTTCAGGAGCTGGCGAGATGCAAGCTGCGGCCATGGGGACAGGCAGCAGCAAATAGCTGTGTGACGTAATGCGTGTAATAAGGGGACAGGGCCAGAAAGAGTTAATTAACTCTCAGACTGACCTGACCCATGGCCGAACTTTAAAGCCTGGTTAGGAAGAGATGTAAATAAATAGAGCTTTGCAATGCAGCCGGCATTGTTAGAGATAGAAGGGGAGATGTTCGCTCAGGTCTTGTAATGTCAGCAAACAAGTCTTGTCTATTGCTAAGCTTTGGTTCAAAGATCAAAAAAGGAATATTAACATTTAGGAAGACACTTGAGTGAAATAGGTTTATTGTCTATATGTCTCTTTGAAGGTTGTGGTAACCTGTATCTGAACTGTTTAATGGATAAATTACCCTGTGCTAATTGCCATGATGTTTGGGAGAAGGAAAGTTAAGCCAATTGTTTTCTCAGGCCAAAAGGCTGCAGAAAATGTCTAAAAACCTTGGGACCAGGATCCTCCTTCATCTCAGATCTGCTTTGGGTTTCAAGAGGGGGAAACCTTAATCCATAAGGATGGAGATCCCCAGTCACTGACTGGAGTCACCCTGAACATGGACATTGGACTATAACCTCTGGACTATTTCTAAAAGGTCTTTTGGCAACTGCAAGCTCATCTCTGCTCTGTGTCTGAACCTCAAGAATTGAACTCAAGTCTGTCTGTACATTGATCTTTCAACCAACTCTCTCTCTTTTCCTTTTTAATAAATTTTAGCTTAGATAACAATTGACTATAAGCGCGTATTTGGGGTAAGATCTGAGTTACCATTTGACCTGGGTCTGGGGCTTGGTCCTTTGGGGTCAGGAGAACCTTCTCTTCTATATGATGAGACAGGATTTTCAGAATTTATCATCCTATGTTTGACGTGTGTGTCTGGATGGAGGCCGGAGGCTGGATCACTTTAAGGGAACTGCATTGTTTGGACATCTGAGTAACCCAGGAGGTGCTACAGAAGCTGTTTTGGGCTGGCTGGGTAAATCTAAGTCCTGGAATATCCACCAGCATTCGGGGTTGGTCTGCCCCGTTTTGTTTGCAGTTCACCCTGATTGAGTGACCTCAGCTGGTTCCCACGGGCAGCACCCTCACAAGCCAGGAGTGGCAGAGGGGGGCCGCTGAGGGTAAGAGGGGGGCACCTGCCTGGCGGGGAGAGACTCAAGCTGTTCAGGGGCAACCTTTAAATTGTGCTCCCCCCCCCCCCCACACACACACTCTTAGCAGGTACCAGCCGTCTCTGCCCCGAGAGACTGAACCAGTCAGCAATGCTACGAGCTGCTTTGAGGTTGGGAGACAGGGCCAATGGCTGGATTTAAAAAAAAAATGTATTTGTTTTATAACCAGGCTGAATTGGATGCAACTGTGTCACCAGGAGAGGGACTCCGAACGCCTGGACTCTGCTGGCTGCCCGTGGGAAGCTGCTTCCCCCTGCGCTGTGCCTCGGTTTCACCCCCAAAGTACCGGGAGAGCCGCGGCTGAGCAGTGGTTTAGGGATTAGTAAAACAAGGCCCTTTTTGTTTTATTAGGTGAAAAGATGAGTGAAAGAGATGCAAGGGACAAGAGGGAACAAAAATGGCGGAGGGAAAAGTTCAAGAAAAGAGACTTTTTAGGTGAAAAACATTTATGACAAGCGCAGCTCTCGCTGAGCAATGCATGCTGGGAAATCTGGTGAATTCTCCCAGAATGCATCAGCCGGTATGAAGCCCACAGTGAGCAATGCATGCTGGGAAAATCCAGGCAGTTCTCCCAGAATGCATCAGCCGGCATGTAACCCACAGTGAGCAATGCATGCTGGGAAAATCCAGGCAGTTCTCCCAAAATGCATCAGCTGGCATGTAGCCCACACTGAGCAAGGCATGCTGGGAAATCCAGGTGGGTCTCCCAGAGCAGAGCAATGCATTGTGAGATGCACAGAGAGCCGAGAGGGCTGCATGCCGAACGTCTCCGGCTGTGGCAAAAACCACAGCTGGCCTCCTGGTGAGGACTGGCTGTGTGGCCATGGGGCTGGGGGCTCGCCAGCTGGGAATGACTTGGGGCAGGGGGGAGGGTGAAAGATGCATGAGCATACCTAGGGGACCAGAGAGCCTGTCTCGCTGAGCATGCCTTGTCAGCCAGAGATGCAGTCAGCAAGGGGGGCGTGATGGCTGTACCTAAATCCATCGGTGGGAGTCCAGCCCCAGGGCAATGTTGGCACCAGAACGAATGGGGATCAGTGGGCCAGGGATCAGTGGATGCCGGAGAACAGAAGGTTTCTACCCACTGGAGATGGGTGGGCATGGGACAGCCTCCCACGAGGTGCTGTGGGGGCCAAATGGCTTAATTCGTTTTGTGAAAGAGCTGGAGAAATATCTGAAGGGGGTTGAGCGAGGGTGTTGCTCATGAGGATCGGGGGCAGGGCTGGCCAGGCTCTGGGTCCCCCCTTCTCCCCCCGCTTTAGAGCTCACATTCCTAATAGTCATGCTTCAGGGCCCCAGTTGGTCCCCTGCAAGGGTCAGGAAGGGTACTTGCCCCGGTGGCTCCTGGCCCTGTTCATGCGTTGGTGTACCTGCTTCCTCTGAGGCAGCCACACTTGGGCACAGCTGGGACATGGGGCGGGGTTCGGAGCATCCTCTCGCCAGCAGCCTGGCTGGTGGGTCTCGCTCACGGGTTCAGGATCCAGCCAATCGCCTGATTTGGGCCGGGAAGGAATTTGCCCCCCTGGGTCAGAGTGGCAGGGACCATGGCGGGGTGGGGGTGGGGGTTATGGCTTCCTCTGTAGCATAGGGCGCAGCTCCCCCGTGGGGCTCATCTGGGCCCGTCTCATGTAGTCAGTTCCCTGCGGGCACGGGGGGCACCTTGCTCCCGCCTGTTCTCGGCCAGTTGAGTCACCTGTGGGCTGGGATCCCGCGGTTTAATGTCGGGGGTTGGGTGCGTTGGGTAGTTAGTGCTATGGAGGAGGTCACCCTAGACGATCGTGTGGTCTCCTCCAGCCTCAAACTCTCAGTGCCGGGGAGAGCGCCCCCTGCCGAGCCCCCTGCCCCCCCAGCGCCCCCTAGCGCCGCCCTGGGGCCAGCCCTGCCAGCCAGGGGAGAGCGCCCCCTGCTGAGCCCCCTGCCCCGCTCCCTGGCTCTCTTCCCTGCTTAGCCCGAGAACCGTCTGAGGACCAAGGTCACCACTGACTTCCCCTGGCCACCCATCCATTCCCTCCATCCTGCCCCACCTTGCCCGTGGCTTCTTCTCGCGCCCCCCCCCCCCGCCGCCCCGCTCCGGCCCATCCACGTGGGGCAGGCGACATGTAGGCTGGGGCCGCCGGAGCTGCGCTCACACGTGGCTGCCCTGGGCCATTGGGCTGCTTCACACCTAATGCGACGGGGCAGCTGGGGCCAAAGGGTTAATCCCCGTTTAGCTCAGCTGGGGGATTAGGATTGGGGTGGGGGAGGGGAGCAGGCAGGTTTATGGACGTGCCGGGCGCCACGTGTCGCCGTGATTTGGCTAATACCAGCCGAGGCTGATGAGATCAGGTGGATTTAGGCCAGGACAGCTGTCCTCGCCCGCCGCGACCCCTCCCGCTTGGCCTGCCGTGGAAATGGGCCATGCAAGGCCCCATGCGTGTGGGGCGGGAGGGACGAGGGACTGGGGGTTGCCTGCTGTCAAGGCAAGGGTCATGGCGGGCAGGTACAGGCTGTGGGGTCATGCCCTGGAAAGATGGTTGCCATTGTTAGCTTTATAGTCACCCCTGGTGGCCATGTATGGCTGCTGTTATTCACAAATATGGCTGCCGTTAACAGTAGGTCTACAGTTCACAATATGGCCACCGTTGTTAGCAATACGGCCGCTGTTAGTGACCATATGGCTGGCATATTGGCAATATGGCCGTTGTTAACAATTTGTCTACTGTTATTTGCCATATGGCCGCCACTGTTCGCAATATGGCCGCCACTGTTTGCAATATGGCTGCCATTCGCAATATGGCTGCCTCTGTTTGCAGTATGGCTGCCGTTCGCAACATGGCCACCACTGTTTGCAACATGGCCGCCACTGTTCGCAACATGGCCGCTGCAGTTAACAGTTTGGCGGCCGTTGTTGGCGACAGGGTCACCATTAGCGAACATATTGCTGGCATGGTGACAATATGGCCACCATTGTGGGGCTGGCCCTAATTGACGCAACACGCTTTCCTGGTGATTTTCAAGAGCCGCCCGCCCCTTGTAACGCTTTGCGATGCCGAAACAAACCCGCACAAGTCAGGACCCACCCACTAAATGTTGTGTAATTTATGCACAGTCCCTTGGCAATTGGCCACCGAAGTTAAGAATGTGGCCGCCATAGTTAGCATTATGACTGCCGTTTGTGACAATACGGCTGGTGGCCACCGTCGTTAAGAATATGGCTGCCGTTGTGGGCAATACAGCCACCGTAGTTGGCGTTGTGGTCACTGTTGACATCGAGATGGTCTCCATCAGCCGTGAGATGGATGGTCCTAGCCGCAAGACGTCCACCCCTGGAAGTAGGGTGGTTGCCGCTGGCAACAAGAGGGCTGCCCCTGGCAGTAAGATGGCTGCCGTTGGGTAGCAAGACAGTATAGTACACCTCACTCCCCTCCCCAGAGCCAGGGGGAGAATCCTGGCTCCCAGCCTCCCTGCGCGAACCACTAGCCCCCACTCCACCCCCGCCCCCCAGCTGGGGAGAGAACCCAGGAGTTCTGGCTCCCAGCCCCCCTGCTCTAACCCACCAGCCCCCACTCCCCTCCCAGAGCCGGGGAGAGAACCCGGGAGTCCTGGCTCCCAGCCCCCCTTGCTCTAACCCACCAGCCCCCACTCCCCTCCCAGAGCTGGGGAGAGAAACCAAGAGTCCTGGCTCCCATCTCCCCCACTCTCTGCCTCCCATTCTGACACCTGTCTCCTCTCTCTTCCAGGTGCACCGTTCCCCGTAGCTCCGGCGGCAGTGACCTCCCCTCCCGTGATGTCGGGCGCAGCGGCCAGACCTCTTTACACCCGAGCCTCTGGGGCCTGGCCCCCACGGGGCTAAAGAGCCCGGCGACCTCTCCCCCCCTTGCACCCGTCCCCTCCAGGCTCCCTTGAACCATGCCTCCCGCCTGGTTCGGTGTCCACAGCTTTCTGCTGCGCCTCTCCAACCACCCCAGGTGGGGACGCCGGCGGCCCCAGGCCCCCCTGCTCTGGCTCCTGCTCCTGGGCTGGCCCGCCTGGGTCCAGCCTGCCACCTTCAAGGTGGGGGTGATGGGGCCCTGGACCTGCGACCCCATCTTCGCCCAGGCCTTGCCCGAGGTGGCCGCCAAGCTGGCCGTGGGGCGGCTCAACAAGGACCCCACCATGAACCAGGGCTACTGGTTCGACTACGTGTTGCTGAACGAGGAGTGCCAGACCAGCCAGGCGCTGGTGGCCTTGGTCAAGGCCGAGCGCTATGCCTCGGGCTTCGTGGGGCCGCTCAACCCGGGGTCCTGCGGGGCGGCCGGACCGCTGGGCCGGGCCTGGAACAAGCCCGTCTTCTCCTGGGCCTGCCTGAACGGGGACGCCGAGGTCGAGCGGTGGGGCACCTTCGCCCGGCCCCTGCCCCGGGCCTCGGCCATCCTCTACGCTGTCCTCCAGTTCTTCCGCTGGGCCCACGTGGCTGTGGTCACCTCCCGGCAGGACCTGTGGGTGGAGGTGGGGCAGGGCCTGGCCAGCTCCCTGCGCGAGTTCGGCTTGCCCGTGGGCGTGGTGACCACCATGGAGCCCGGGGCCGACGGGGCCCGGAATGCCCTGCGGAGGGTGCAGAGAGCCGACAACGTCAGAGGTACGCCAGTGGGAGAGGGGCAGGACTCCTGGGTTCTCTCCCCACCTCTGGGAGGTTAGGGGAAGAGGGGTCTAGTGGGTTAGAGCAGGGGGGGCTGGGAGCCAGGACTCCTGGGTTCTCTCCTGTTTCCAGGAAGGGAGTGGGGTCTAGTGGTTAGAGCAGAGGAACCAGGATTTCTGAGTCAGGAATATCTGGGAGCTGAAACCGGACAAATTCAGACAGGAAATAAGGGGTCCATGTTGCCCCGGGAGGGGGATCAGCCGCTGGGAACAGCCCCCAAAGGAGGGAGAATGCCCCATCACTGGAAGACTTTCACAGCCAAGGGGGCACGCTGGTTGAGCTGGAAGCTGCGGGTTCGATGGTGGGAGGGCTCAGCGAGGTCCCCTGGGCTCTGGCCAGCCCTGCTGGCCTGGAGACGTGTGCATTTACCAGGGGCTGGGTGCCTAGATAGAGAAGATGGGTGTGGGTATATGGGGATGGATGGGCAGAGAGATGTAGGGGGAATGGGTAGATAAATAAAGGCATAAGAATATTTGTATGGGGGTGGATGGACAGAGAGGTGTGGGGGATGGATGGGCGGACAGACGGAGAGGTGTGTGGGGTGGTTGAATGGACAGATGGACAGAGAGAGGCGTGGGGGGTGGATGGATGATTGGGCCTGTGGGGGATGGATGGACACATGGAGACGTGTGTGTGTGGGGGGGGGGGTAGATGGATGGATGGAGAGCTGTGTGTGAGGGATGGATGGATGGATGGAGAAGTGTGCGGGGGATGGATGGATGGACAGACGGAGAGGTGTGCGGATGGATGGGCAGATGGAGGGGTGTGTGGGATAGATGGATGAATGGACAGATGGAAAGGTATGTGTGGGGGATGGATGGATTGAGGATGGAGAGGTGTGTGGGATGGATGGGCGGACAGACGGAGAGGTGTGTGGGGTGGATGAATGGACAGACGGAGAGGTGTGTGTGGGGTGGATGAATGGACAGACGGAGAGGTGTGTGTGGGGTGGATGAATGGACAGACGGAGAGGTGTGTGGGGGATGGATGAATGGACAGACGGAGAGGTGTGTGGGGTGGATGAATGGACAGACGGAGAGGTGTGTGGGGGATGGATGGGCGGACAGACGGAGAGGTGTGTGGGGTGGATGAATGGACAGATGGAGAGGTGTGTGGGGGATGGATGAATGGACAGACGGAGAGGTGTGTGGGGTGGATGAATGGACAGACGGAGAGGTGTGTGGGGGATGGATGGGCGGACAGACGGAGAGGTGTGTGGGGTGGATGAATGGACAGACGGAGAGGTGTGTGGGGTGGATGAATGGACAGACGGAGAGGTGTGTGGGGGGTGGATGAATGGACAGACGGAGAGGTGTGTGGGGGGTGGATGAATGGACAGACGGAGAGGTGTGTGGGGGATGGATGGAGAGACAGAGGCGTGGGGGGAATAGAGGGTGTGCGGGGATGGGAAGTCAGAGGACTCTTGGGGTGACGGGTGGAACACCGAAGTCCTGGTGCAAGGGGGAAGCCCGATCCCAAGCCGTGGGGGGCTGGGGGACAGAGGGGGGGCCAGCTCTGCCCACCGCTCTAACTTGTCGGGCACTTTTCAGCCTTCTGGTGCGTCTTCCTCCCCTCCCCCCTTGTGTCCCCTTGCCCCCCATGTCCCCGCCCCCCGCAGTGGTGGTGATGTGCATGCATTCGGTGCTGCTGGGCGGGGAGGAGCAGCGCCTCCTGCTGGAGAAGGCCGAGGACCTGCGCATGACGGACGGCACCTTCATCTTCATCCCCTACGACGCGCTGACATACAGCCTGCCCTACCGCCGGACCCCCTACCCCGTGCTGGGCAATAACACCAAGCTGCGGCTGGCCTACGACGCCGTGCTCACCGTCACCATCGATGCCCCCGAGCGCGGCTTCCGCGAGGCTTTCCAGGACGCCCAGCGGGCGCACGAGTTGCCGGCTCACCTGGACCCCGCACAGGTGGGCACCAGACACGGAGGGCACAGGCCGTAGGATCCTGGTCTTGACCCTGGGACGGGCAGAGAGGTAGGGGTGTTGGGACCAGGGCCAAGGGGGAGGCGGGTTGGAGGTGCACAGATGTGACCAGTGAGGAGACAGCACCCTTGGGCAGCTGGAGGGGGTGTGCCAAAACCCACCACCCGCTGCCCCTGACCCCGTCCCCCCGCTGCCCCCAGGTGCACCCGCTCTTCGGCACCATCTACAACTCCATCTACTACCTGGCCAAGGCGGTGGAGCGCACGCAGCAGGCCGGCCGCTGGGTGATGGGCTCCAGCGTCGCCGAGCATGCCCGGGACTTCCAACTGGACGGCTTCTGCCAGCCGCTGGCAGCCGACGAGGATGGCGACCCCGTGGTGAGCTACATCATCCTTGACACGGACGGCAAAGGGAACCACCTCTGGCCCACCTACAGCGTGGCCACGGGGCCCGAGGGGCTGCGCTACATGGGGCATGCCATCCACTGGCCCCACAGTGCCAGCCCCGGCACCGACTCGAGCTGCTGGTTCGACCCAACATCTGTCTGTTCTGGGGGTGAGCGCTCGCCGTCTGTCCTCTGGCCTCCCGATGTGTCCCTCCCTGCACACGTCTGGTCTGTCGGTCTAGCTGGACATCCACCCCTGTGCATGCCCACCCGTCTGTCTCTCTGTCCAGCCATCTGTCCCCAAGCGCAGCCATCCACCCGTCCGTCCATCTCTACAAGCACCCATCCACTCGTCCATCCAGCGATCCATCCCAACATGTATCCATCTACCTGTCCATCTATTTATCCGTCCCCGTGCTCACCCGCCCTCCTGTCTGTCCATCTAACTGTCCCCATGCATACACATCTGCCTGTCCGTCTAGCCATCTGTCCACACACGCACCCATCTGCCCGGCCACCCATCCATCCCCATGTGCACCCATTCGCTCATTCATCCATTCATTCCCAAGCACACCCATCTGCCCATCCATCTATCCATGCATCCCCACGTGCACCTGCCCGTCCATCTCTCTGTTCCTATGTGCACCACCCCCTCGTCCATCCAGCCATCTGTCCCCATGCGCACCCATCCGCCCGTCTGTCCGTCCATCCATCCCCACATAAACCCATCCGCCTATTTGTCCAACTGTCCATCCCCATGTGCACCCATCCACGCATCCATTTATCTATCTGTCTGCAAGAGCACCCATCCACCTGTTGATCTATCCATCCATCCCCATGAGCACCCATCAGCCCATCCATCCAGCCATCCATCCCCACGAGCACCCCTCTGGTCATCCATCCAACCATCCATCCCTATGCACCCATCCACCCGTCCGTCTTTCCGTCTGTCCCCACACGCACCAGTCTGCCCGTCCATCCAGCCATCCATTCCCACGTGCACCAGCCCACCTATCTGTCCAGCCAGTCTTCCCTACGTGCGCCCGTCCGCCCGTCCAGCCATCTGTCCCCACATGCACGCATCTGCCTGTCTGTCCAGCCATGCATTCCCAAGTGCACCAACCACCTGTCCGTCCAGCCAATGTTCCCTACACGCACCCTTCCGCTGTCCCTCCAGCCATCTGTCCACATGGGCACCCATCCGCTCGTCCATCCAGCCATCTGTTCCTACGCACACCCATTTGTCCGTCCGTTCAGCCATCCGTTCCCACGCGCATCCATCCGCCTGTCCGTCCATCCAGCCATTCATTCCCACGCATGCCCGCTTGTCCAGCCATCCATCCCCATGCGCACTCATCCCCCTGTCCGTTTATCCATCTGCCCCACACGCACCCACCCACCCATCTGTCTATCCATCCGTCCCCATGTGCACTCATCCGCCTATCTGTCCAGCCATCTGTCCCCATGTGCATCCATCCACCTGTCCATCTATCCATCCGTCCCCATGTGCACCTGCCTGTCCATCTATCTATCTGTTCTTATGCCCGCCACCCCCTCATCCATTCAGCCATCCGTTCCCATGTGTACCAACCCATCTGTCCCCACTCACCCCCTTCCACCCATTCATCCAGCCATCCATCCCCATGCGCCCTGTAATGATGCTGGCTTTGGTGGGACCCAACTGAGAATACCAATTCAGGACAAATTGCTTAAAGCAGGGCAGTTACAGCCCAAGGCTGGGGTCTCTGTGCACACCAAGGCAAACCAAACCAGCCAAACAGAGCAGACTTTGGTTTTGTCCCACTGGCTAACCACAAGTCACACAAGCAATTCCCTTAGACACGCCGGTTTCCCAGTATCCCCACCAGTGCCACTCATTATGGTGATAGATGGTCATGAAAACCAGTACCCCAGTAAAAGAAAAAAGGTTCCCTCGATCTCAAAGGACCAAGCCCCAGACCCAGGTCAATATACAAATCAGATCTTACCCACAAATCACGCCGTTGCCAACCCTTTAGAATCTAAAGGTTTATTCGTAAAAGGAAAAAGAGAGAGATGAGAGCTAGAGCTGGTTAAATGGAATCAATTTAATATGGATATGAGTTAACAGTGTGCCCTTGTTGCCAAGAAGGCCAATAGCATTTTGGGATGTATACGTAGGGGCATTGCCAGCAGATCGAGGGACGTGACCGTTCCCCTCTATTCAACATTGGTGAGGCCTCATCTGGAGTACTGTGTCCAGCTTTGGGCCCCACACTACAAGAAGGATGTGGAAAAATTGAAAAGAGTCCAGTGGAGGGCAACAAAAATGATAAGGGGACTGGAACACATGACTTATGAGGAGAGGCTGAGGGAACTGGGATTGTTTAGTCTGCAGAAGAGAAGAATGAGGGGGGATTTGATAGCTGCTTTCAACTACCTGAAAGGGGATTCCAAAGAGGATGGATCTAGACTGTTCTCAGTGGTATCTGATGACAGAACAAGGAGTAATGGTCTCAAGTTGCAGTGGGGGAGGTTTAGGTTGGATATTAGGAAAAACTTTTTCACTAGGAGGGTGGTGAAACACTGGAATGTGTTACCTAGGGAGGTGGTGGAATCTCCTTCCTTAGATATTTTTAAGGTCAGGCTTGACAAAGCCCTGGCTGGGATGATTTAGTTGGGGATTGGTCCTGCTTTGAGCAGGGGGTTGGACTAGATGAGCTCCTGAGGTCCCTTCCAACCCTGATATTCTATGATTCTATGATTCTAATTCCATAGAGTAATGGCCAAGTTCTTGGTTCAGGCTTGTAGCAGGGATGGAATAAACTGCAGGTTCAAATCCAATCTCTGGAGAACATCCCCAGCTGGGATGGGGCTTTCAGTCCCTGGTTCAGACCTTCAGTTTGTAGCCAAGTCCCTCCAGAGGCAAGAAGCAGGACTGAAGACAAGATGGAGGAGCTGCAGCTGTTTTTTATATCCTCTGCCCTGTGGACGATCACAGCAGCAAGATGGAGTCTGGCATCACATGGGCAAGTCACATGTGCCCTCATGACTCAGTCTGCTAGGCCGACGCCATTGTTTACATGTTAGTTTGAATGTTCCCAGGAAAGCTCAGATATGGATTGGCATCTCCCAAAGTCCATTGGCCGTTAAGCGTTTCTTGACTGGGCACTTACTGAGAATAGTCCCTTCTCAAGAAGCTGAACAAATGCTTCGCTGAGGCTACTTAGAATCAAAACACACTGAGATACAAGTCCATAGCCAATATTCATAACTTCAACTACAAGAATGATACACACCCAGAGACAGCATAACCATAATCAGCAAATCATAAACTTCCCATAGACACCTTACATGACCACCTTTGTACAATATTTGCTGCAAATATATAACAGTGGTTGCAACAATGATCTACATGATCACAGGTTATGTCAATAATGTCACACGCCCCTGTCCGCCTGTCCGTCCAACTGTCTGTCCCCTCATGCACCCATATGCCCATTCATCTGTCCATCTGTTCCCACATGCACCCATACGCCCATCTGTCCGTCCATCTGTCCCCACACGCCCCCACCCACCTATCTGTCCACCCATCTGTCTGTCCCCATATGCACCCATCTGTCTGTCCATCCAGCCATCTGTCCCCATGTGTGTCCATCCCTCATCTGTCCAGCCATCTGTCCCCACACACACCTTCCCAACCATCTCTGCACCCACCTGTCCTTTTATCCATTGATTCTCGAGTGCATCCACCCATCCGTCTGTCCATCTATCTCTCTGCATGCACATCCATCCACTCATCCATCCATCTTCACACACATCCAACTGTCCATCCACCCATCCCCATGCCCAGCCACCCATCCGTCCTCACGTATACCCACCCACCCGTCTGTCCGTCCATCCACCTGTCTATCCATCTATCCCCAAGTGCACCCTCCCAACAACTTCCCATCCATCTCCCGCGCACCCACCCATCCACCCACCTCCCTCCCCACATAAACCCACCTGTCTGTCTGTCCATCCATCCCTCCGTCCACCCCTTTGCATGCAAACGCATCCATCCATCCATCCATCCATCCATCCTTCTGTCCACCCATCCCACCCCATGCACAACCCCCCATCTGTCCATCCATCCATCCGTCCCATGCACATCTACCCATCTGTCTGTCCATCCACCCATTCCCATATGCGCTCACCTATCTGTCCATCCATTCACCCACCCACCCACCCATCCATCTGTCTGTCCATCCATCCATTTGTCTGTCCCACCCTCCTCACACCCACCCATCTGTCCGTCCATCCACTCACCTCTCCGTCCAATCATGCATCCCCTTGCACATCCATCCATTTCCATACATGCCTCAGACTGTCTGTCTCTGTCCAGTTCCTGTTCATGGTGAAGGACTTTAGTGGTGGCCATGTTGGATCCTGGCACTTCCCGCTGTGCGCTAAGAATGCACTGGGCTGGCTATTTTATTTTGAGCTGACCTTTATTGGCTGGGCACAGAGCCTCTCCCCTGTGTGTCATAGACCCCATACTGCTCCTATTCCTGGAGAATTTCCTTTGGCTGGAGCCTGTGTTTTCGGAGCGGGCGACTCATGGCTCTGCACTGGCCGGGAATTCCTCAGCTGGCCACGGATTTGCCCAGTTTGATGCTTGACGGTTGCCCTGGGACCTCCTGGCTTGGTTCTGGAGCCTTCATTATCCCATGACCACTTGAGCTGTGGCCAATAGTCAGAGAATCCCCTTCCCCTGCCCTCTTTCCATCCGTGGGGTGGCAGGGAGTGAGGGGGGGTCCTTTTGGGATGGAGGAGGGGAAAGAGGAGGAGTTCTGCTGAGCAGAAATGGGGAAAGAGGAGGGGTCCATATGGGTGAGATTGGGGGAGACGAGGGGAGTCCTTTTTGGGGTATTGGAACAGGGAGAAGAAGAGGGTCGGACCCCGGAAACCCCTTGTAAGGGATAGCGGAGGGCAGAGGAAATGGGGGCATTCCTGTGTGGGTTTCAAGGGGAGAGGGAGGGCTGAACCTGAGTGGGGCTGGGGGACCTGGAGGTCTTCCCCACCCGCCATCGCTAACCCCCCCTGCTGTCCCTCCCCTGTAGGGGTGGACCCCAGCTTCATCCTGCTGCTCTTCATCCTGGTTTCCAGCTTGATTGTTGGGGGAACGGTTCTTGCTTATTACATCAGGTGAGAGCTGTGGTGGGCAACTTCCTGCTATGGGCTCATGGCGTCATTGGCGGCTAAATTGGATCCCAGGCCATTCCGTTGTGGGCTCATGGTGTCATTGGCGGCCATGTTGGGTCCCGGCCCATCTCGTTGTGGGATCATGGCGTCATTGGCGGCCACGTGGAGTCCCGGCCCATCCCGTTGTGGGCTCATGGCGTCATTGGCGGCCACGTGGGGTCCCGGCCCATCCCGTTGAGGGCTCATGGCGTCATTGGCGGACACGTGGGGTCCCGGCCCATCTCGTTGTGGGCTCGTGGCGTCATTGGCGGCCACGTGGGGTCCCGGCCCATCCCGTTGTGGGCTCGTGGCGTCATTGGCGGCCACGTGGGGTCCCGGCCCATCCCGTTGTGGGCTCGTGGCGTCATTGGCAACCACGTGGAGTCCCGGCCCATCCCGTTGTGGGCTCGTGGCGTCATTGGCAGCCACGTGGGGTCCCGGCCCATCTCGTTGTGTGCTCATGGTGTCATTGGCGTCCATGTGGAGTCCCGGCCCATCCCGTTGTGGGCTCGTGGCGTCATTGGCGTCCATGTGGAGTCCCGGCCCATCCCGTTGTGGGCTCGTGGCTTCATTGGCAGCCACGTGGGGTCCCAGCACATCTCGTTGTGGGCTCATGGCGTCATTGGTGGCCATGTGGGGTCCCAGCCCGTCCATATTGGATCCTTGTTCCTTATCGCTAGCTGTGGGCTAACAATTGTATTGACAACCATGCCGTCTCCTGGCTTTTCCTGGGACTGGCAGGCAGAGATTGCCAGGGGAGGCCCCACATGCATGCCTGCTGCCCTACTATCTCCATAGACTCCCCCTTTTAATTAATCCTGGGGGGCAGGGGGTCATCTGGTGTTTCCATGTTCCAGTGCCCAGCAGGGGAGGTAGCCCAAGCAAGGTTCCCCCCTCCCATTTCCCAAGCTGGGCTCCCCACATCCTTTCCCAGCAGTCGGGGGGAGGTGCAATGCCCCACACACACTTCGGGGCTTGCACCCCATGCATCTGTGTTTCCACACCCTGCAGGCGCCGGATCCTGCACGCCCAGCTGGTGAAGGGGCCCAACAAGATCATTCTGACCATGGACGACTTGACCTTCATCCACACCCAGAGCAGCAACAAAGTAAGAAGCAGAGTGTGGGGGGCAAAGGACGGTGGGGGGGGACCCCACTGGGGCCAAGGGGCGGGGGCTGTCCAGGGTGATGGGTGGGGCGGAGCTGGGGAAGTGGGTCTTCGGAAGGGGTAGGGAGTCCTTGGGGTCAGGGGTTCGGGACGGTGGGGTGAAGCGGGAGGAGGGTCGGAGGTCAGGTAGGACGGCCATGGTGATGGCATTAGGGGGAGAGGGGCCAGAGGGATCAGACGTGTTTCCTGGGGTCACAGACATGCCTCAGGGTCAGGGACATTGGGCAGTTGCGCCCCCAGGGTCAGAGGGAGAGACACCCCAGGGCTGGGGGATTGGGGTCAGAGATGCCAACTGGGGGTCATGCTCTCTGGGGGGGGGCAGAGGGGCACACCCTAGAGGTCGGGGTCAGAGATGCCAAAGGGAGTTCAGTGGGTGGAAGGGATCTGGGGGTCAGAGGTCCCCTCCCAGAGCCAGGCTGATGCTCTGCCCTTGGCCCCGGCAGAAGATGGACGAGAGCCGCACCAGCCTGGCGGGGAAGAGTGTCTCTGACATGAGGAGCTTCAAGAGCCTGGCAGCTGCCCCTGACAACACCAACATGGCTGTCGCCGAGGTAACCTTCCCCCGGCCCCCCCCGGTGCTCCCCCGGTACCCCCTCCCTCTGCACCGGCTCCAGGGCACAGACCCCCCCACCGGGTAAATACCCCCTGGGCCCAGCCCCCAGGGCACAGACCCCCCTCTCACTGGCTAAATACCCCCTGGGCCCTGCCCTCAGGGCACAGGCCCCCCCACCAGCTAAATACCCCCTGGGCACTGCCCCCAGGGTACAGACCCCCCCTCACTGGCTAAATACCCCCTGGGCACTGCCCTCAGGGCACAGGCCCCCCACTGGGTAAATACCCCCTGGGCACTGCCCTCCAGGTTAATACCCCTGGGCACTGCCCCCATGTGCCCCCACCAGATAATTGCCCCTTGTGCACAGCCCCTGAGTGCTCCCACCAGGTAAATACCCCCGGGGCAGTGTCCTGCAGGTGCACCCATGAGGTAAATACCCCCTGGGCATTGTCCCGCACTGGGTATTTACCCCAGGACACCCTCTGCCAGGTAAATATCCCTTGCTGGGAAAATACCCCCTGCGTAAGTATCCACCTGGGTTTCACTCCCTCCGTGTCTCCCTGGGATGGCTCTTCCCACCACCCCTGGCCGTGCCATCCCCCCCGGGACACCTGTGCTTCCCACCCTGCCCGCCAGCACCATCCATCCCCTCCTCCATCTGAACAGGATCCCCCCTTGCTCCTCCACCTCCGTCCCCTTTCCCGACCCCGCCGGCATTCGGGGTGTCCCCCCTCGCCCCCGCTTCTCTCTCCCCCCACCCCGCCAGGTCACATGATTGACAGCTGCTTCCTGCCATCCTTAGGGAGATGAGAAGCAAAAATGCAACAGCCACGTCCCCTTCCTCCTCCTTTTGTTTAACAACCAAGGGCTAGTGGCAGCCGTGCAGGTAAGCGGCCAAAGGCTCCAGGCACTGCCTTTGGGCTCCCGCATCCTCCCCCTCAGCTTCTTCCCTCCCTGCCCCCCGGGTTTCGCTCCTCTCCCACGGACAGGAGGGAAAGCAGCGGCTATGGCACCTGGTAGCCGCCCCCCACTTCCCCGTCACCTGGCATTCAGTCAGTAAGACCACTGCTGGGCCTGGGTCCAATCTCCGCATCAGCCGCATCACCCGCCTGTCGGATCTGCCTGTCCCTGGAGGGAGAGGGGGATCCCCCTTGCTGGGGGAGGGTATTTTGATTTTTTTTTAATGGTGCGAGAAGTGAGAATTTCTCCCCGCGATGCACATGGCACGCAGTAGGGGGCACCCCGGGGAAGGGGGAGTGGTTCTTACTATTGGTGTTACGGGGCCAGCTACTGCTCACCGGGGCCCCATTGTGCCGGGCGCTGCCCAGACCCTGATCGAGGGCCGGGCTCTCTCATGCCGGGCGCTGCCTGGACTCAGACCCAGATCTGGGCCTTGTTGGGCCAGGTGCTGCCCAGACTCCGACCCAGATCTGGGCTGTGTTCCTCTTGTAATGATCCCCAACTCCAGGAGCTGCGTGCCACCAACATCGCAACCCTCCTGAGCCCACGTTCAGCAGCTGACCCATCCGCCAGTGGGGTCTCCTCGAGGCTGAGACTCAATTTCCTCTCGCCTGGCAGCGGGGTTCGGGCGGGGATGTGTGACAATGTGAAGTCCCACTGGGGACTCTCCCAACACCAGGGGTGACTCTTTGTTGCCCACTAGTGGCCAGTCCGGGTATGGCAATGGGTGAATTTTTGACGGCCGCTGTCCGAATTGCCCTGTTCTTTCTGTGCCAAGCAGGACAGCCTGGAATTTTATCTCTGTTCTTTGACACGAGGCCTCAAATCAACCCCAGCTGGCATCCTTGGCAGAATAACCCTGCGGGTGGAGGACACCCCATCCCGCTTTGCAGCTCCAGGCGAAAGTTCAGGGGGTTGGAAGCCAGATGCGTTCAAACTCTTGCGTGGGACACAATTTCTCCCTGTGCTAAACCGAATGGCATGTTTCTTAGCCATAAAGAAACAGGGAGGGTTTTGTAACCCTGCCATGAGTCCCCCCCCCATGACCCTTGAACCCTGGCTCTAAAATTTTGGGCTTTGTTACCAAAAATACCCCAGGTTTTTTTGTTTCTCCTGCTTTGTTTGAGTTGTGTCAAGCAGAATCTGTTAGCAAAGAGGCAGGACACCTGGGTTCTATTCTTGGTTCGGTGGTGAGCCCTTGGGGAAAGGGCTGAGTTACTCCATGCCTCAGTTTCCCCCGACTCACACACCCCTGGAAAATTGGGTAAATGGTGCTCACTGCCTCTCTGAAGTGCTGGAAAATGGGGTTTGAATCCATCAGGTTGACCACAGCAGTATACAGTTCGATAGCATTCATCACCATATATTTTTGGACAGGTTTCCAAGCCCCATTTAGGGTTTATATCCCACCCTCTATCCCCGTTTCCGTTGGCGTCGAAGTTCGGCACCATTGGCCATTTTGAAAAAAAACCCTGTTGATTATGTTTTATGTTTGAATGGGGGGGGGTGTTGCATGCTTCTGCTTTGATACGTTTGATTGTTTGTTTAGAGAAAAAGGTTGAAAGAATAGCGTGAGAGAGCTTAAAGATTAAATAATCAAATTTTTTTTTCCAAATGGCCGATGGCGCCGAACTTCGACACCAACGGAAACGGGGACGGAGGGTGGGATATAAGCCCTGAATGGGGCATGGAAACCTGTCAAAAAAGACATGGTGATGAATGCTATTCAGCTGTATACTACTGACCACCCTTCCCCCCACCGAAAACAGCTCTGGTCTTTCGGGTCCTGAGGCCCCGATCCTATCAATGAATCTGTCCCACGCAGGATTGGTGTTTTCCACTCTGATTTTGGCTACGCGTCCATCTGAGTGGGACTCTCGGAACTCAATCCATGCGGAAGTGCGCTGGTGAATCGGGGAGTTTTGAATCGAGTTGGTCAGAAATGGATTTTCTGTCTTGCAATTTTTTAATTTTTTTTTTAGATTTTTTTTTGGGGGGGGGGAATCAAACACAATTTTTTTGAGGGGGGTACATTTTCCACCTTCAAAATTTCAGAATTTGAAGGGCAAAACCCAATTTCGAAATAGATTTTGTTTCAGCTGGAAGTCTCTTGTCTCAAGGAATTCCAATGTTTCGTTCAGCTGAGTCCGAACTTTTTCCATGGTTGGTTTGAATTCTCTTTGACGATCGAGTAATGAAAAGTCATTTCACAATGGGAAAAAACCCACCCAAATGTTTCGCCCCCAAATCAGATGTTTTTCACCCTTTTGAAATTGCCCTCTCCCTGCTTGCTCCTTCCCCAATTTTTTGAACAAAATTGATGCCAAAAATTTTGGCATGGCCCAAACGGCATCTGCCAATGGGAAACTGTTTTGCTGAAAATTTTCCTACTGCCTCTACTGGGGAGAGATTGACAAAGACCTGTGAAATGGGGTTTTGAGAAGGAAACCTTAGCCTGGCACAAACCTTGCTCCCCCCACCCTCCCCGAATCATAGTCCCCATAGCGACTGGTGGGACGGTGCCATAGCTGGCTGAGCGGCTGCCTGCTCACGCCGGGTTTGTTCTCTTTCTGGCTGGGGTGGGTGATCGTGGGCCTGGCTTTCCCCAGCTGAGGACGAAGGCATGAGGCCAAAGCTGCAGGATGCAACAATTTTGGTGGTGGGTCTTAGCCAGCTGGGAGGGGCAACTAACAACTCAACCCCCCTCTGCCATCCCCAGACCCACCCCCACGCCAGATGCCAACTCTGTTCAGGGCATGGGGGGGTGGAGCTGGGGGGGTGGAAAAGGAGGGTTGCATTTTTTAAAGCTCTAGCACTAAACACTGAGCAGCCCTGTGCCTGGTGGTTAGAAGGGGAAGGGCTGGGAGCCAGGACTCCTGGGTTCTCTCTCTGGCTCTGGGATGGGAGTGGGGTCTAGTGGTCAGAGCAGGGGGGAGGGCTGGACATCAGGGACTGGCCCCAGAGCCTGGTGCAGTGAGGGATAAAGAACCGAAGCACCTGGTGCTGAAAATGCAGGGGGCAGCCTATCACAGAGTGTGGGGGAGTCTGGGCCCTGCACCCCCCTCTTCCTGGGATTCACTGTGACTCTCAACCAGCCAGTAAAATGGAAGGTTTATTGGACAATAGGAACACAGTCTAAAACAGAGCTTGTGGGTAGAACCAAGACCCCTCAGTCAAGTCCTTCTCGGGGGCAGGGAGCTTAGACCCCAGCCTTGGGGTTCCCTGCGTTCGACCACCCAGCCCAAAACTGAAACCAAAAAATCCCCCTCTGCCAGTCTCACTCCTCTTCCCCCCGGCTCCTCCTCCAGCCTTTGTCCAGTTTCCGGGGCCAAGGTGTCACCTGGGTCCAACCCCCTCCCGGCTCAGGTGACAGGCTCAGGTCTCCTCACTCCAGTGGAGTCACCTCCGGCTCTCCCATCCGCCGTGCAGACAATCCCAGCAGATGTAGACGACATTCCCCAGTCAGTCCACCCCACTCCCTGCTCCCTCACATCTCTCCCACCTTCGAGACTGAACTGAGTGGGGTCACTCTGCCCAGTGACCTGGGGAAGTTTTGGGGCCCCCTCTCCGGGACAGCGCATCTGCTGTCAGGTTGGCACTTCCCTTCACGTGGACCATGTCCATGTCATAATCCTGCAGGGGCAGGCTCCACCTCAGGAGTTGGGCGTTGGCTCCTTTCATCTGGTGCAGCCAGGTCAGGGGAGAGTGGTCGGTGTATACAGTGAAGTGTCACCCAAATAGATAGGGCTCTAGTTTCTTGAGGGCCCACACCATGGCCAGGCACTCCTCCTCGATGGCCGCGTAGTGTTGCTCCCAGGGTAGCAGCTTCTTGCTCAGGTACACGATGGGGTGTCTCTTCCCCTTTTCATCCTCCTGCATTAACACTGCCCCCAGTCCCGTGTCTGAGGCGTCAGTGAACACCATAAAGGGTTTGTCAAAGTCTGGGTTTGCCAGAACTGGGCCACTGACCAGAGCCTCCTTCAGCGCCCGGAAAGCCTCCTGGCACTGCTCGGTCCAGACCACCTTGTCTGGCTTCCCCTTCTTGCATAGCTCAGTAATGGGGGTGGCTATGGCGCTAAAGTGGGGCACAAATCTTCGGTAGTATCCTGCCATCCCAATAAAGGCTTGGACCTGCTTTTTGGTGTGGGGAGCGGGCCAGTCTCTGATCACCTCCACCTTGGCTGATTGGCCGCTCCCCACCCGATGGCCCAGGTAAGATACTTCAGCCATCCCCACCTTGCACTCTCTGCTTTTACAGTCAGCCCAGCCCCCTGGAGTCGGTCCAGCACTTGTCTGACCTGGGACACGTGGTCCTCCCAGGTCTGGCTACAGACACAGCTGTCATCAATATACACCACAGCAAAACTCTCCATCCCCCTCAGTAGCTGATCCACCAGGTGCTGGAAGGTGGCCGGCGCTCCCTTGAGGCCGAAAGGCAGGGTCAGGAACTCATAGAGCCCCAGAGGGGTGATAAAGGCTGATTTCAGCCAGGCATCTGCATCCAGCGGCACTTGCCAGTAGACCTTTGTAAGGTCCATGGTGGTAAGGTACCGAGCTCCTCCCAGCTTGTCTAGGAGCTCGTCAGGCCTGGGCATGGGGTAGGCATCAGATACAGTGATGGCATTGAGCTTCCGATAGTCCACACAGAACCGGATCGACCCGTCCTTTCTGGGGACCAGCACCACCGGCGAGGCCCAAGGGCTGGCAGATGGCTGGATCGCCCCCAAAGCCAGCATGTCCCGGACCTCTCTTTCCAGGTCCTGAGCAGTTTTCCCTGTGACTCGGAAGGGGGAGCATCTTATCGGCGGGTGCGATCCTGTCTGCACCCGGTGGACAGTCAGATTAGTGCGTCCAGGCTAGTTGGAAAATAGCTGTCGGGACGGATGCAGCACCCCCCTGACCTCAGCTTGCTGGGCAGGGGTTAGCCGATCGGAGAGGGGAATTGTTTCCAGGGGGGAACCAGCTCTGGTCCCAGGGAATAGACCTACTAAAGGGTCATCTCCCTGCTCCTCCCAATGTCCACACACGGCCAACATCACATTCCCCCTGGCATAATATGGCTTCATCATATTCACATGGTACACCCGGCAGTGGTGCGCCCGGTTCGACAGCTCCACCACATAGTTTACCTTATTTAGCTGCTTGACAGCCTTTGAAGGGACCTTCCCAGGCGGCCTGTAGTTTGTTCTTTCTCACGGGGATGAGGACCATCACCTGATCCCTGGTGGCGTAAGCACGGGCCCGCGCCGTGCGGTCATACCAGACCTTCTGCTTCCTCTGGGCTCTGGCCAGATTCTCCCTGGCCAGGCCCATGAACTCAGCAAGTCTCTCTCGGAAGATCAGGACATACTCCACCATAGATTCTCCATCGGGAGTGGCCTTCCCCTCCCATTCATCTCTCATCAGGTCTAGGGGCCCCCTTACCCTCCTGCCATATAACAGTTCAAAAGGCGAAAATCCGGTAGACTCCTGGGGTACCTCCCTGTACACGAACAACAGGTGAGGTAAGTACTTGTCCCAATCCTGTGGGTGCTGGTTCATAACGGTTTTCAGCATCATCTTTAGTGTCCCATTGAACCTCTCCCCCAGCCCACTGGACTGGGGGTGATAAGCTGAGGCCCAGTTGTGCCAGACACCACATTTCTCCCACAAGCACCAGAGCAGGGCCGACATGAAGTTGGATCCCTGGGCCTTCCTCCCATCCACCTCCAGGGGAACAAGGCATTCGCTCCACAGGGACAGCCCCTACCCACCCTGTAAATGGAGACCCTTGAGTCTGGGGCATCCAACCCCCCAGAGGAGCTGGCCTAGGGCCCTCCCCCTCCTGAGCAGTTGATAAGCTGCCAGCCCCCCTTGCCTGGGAAGCCTGCCCCTCATCCAGCTGGGTCCCTACCCAGTTAACCCTGGGTGAGTTTGGTCTGCTCAGTCTGTCATTGAGCTTTGGGCATTGGGTCCGTAGATGGCCTCTCTGGCCACAGTAATAGCAGCCCATGTCCCGTTGGTCCCCTCGAGCCAGTTGGTTGGCCCTGACGCTGGATGTTCCCCTTGGGAAGAGGTTCTCCATATTTCCACGCTGGGAGGTCCCATGGTGACTCTCTCTCTGCATCGTGCGGGGCCTGTTCCTTTGGGGCTCCTCCCTGCCAGCCCCTGTCCGGCTTTTCACAAACTTATCGGCCAGCCACCCTGCATGTCGCAGGTTCTCTGGCTTTTTGTCCACCAACCATAGCCTCAGGTCAGGTGGGCACTGCTCATACAGTTGCTCTAGTATGATCAGTTTAACCAGGTCCTCCTTCATCTGGGCCCCTTCTGCCCACTTGGTGGCATATCCCTCCATGTGGGCAGCTAGTTGCAGATATGAGGCCTCGGGTTTTTACGCTGACTCTGGAACCCTTCCCGATACATCTCAGGAGTCCGCCCAAACTCGCGGAGCAGGGCCTTTTTGAATAGTTCGTAGTCCCCTTTCTCCACCCCTTCCAGTCAGCGTACAATGCCATGGCCTTGGGGTCCAGTAAGGGGGTGAGAAACGGGAGCCTATCCACAGGATCAACCTGGTGCAGCTCGCAGGCCATCTCAGAGGCATCCAGGAGTCATCCATGTCCTCCCGCTCCTTATGCTGGGCCAGGATGCACTTATCAAAGCTCTGTGCCGTCCAGGGTCCCCTATCACTCACCACAGCTGGGGGCTCGCTGCTCCTCAGCTTGGCCAACTCCAGCTCATGCTGTCTCTGCTTCTCTTCCTGCTGTCTTTGTTTCTCCTTCTCCTCCAGCTCATGCTGTCGCTGCTTTTCCTCTTCTTCCCACTCCTCCTGCAGTTCCCACTGTCTGAGCTTCAACTCTCTCAGTTTTAGCTCCTTCTCCCAATGCAGCCACCTCAGCTTCAGGGATGGGGAGCTCTGCCGGGAGGATCACAGTGCCCTCAGTATTTGCTGGGCTCCTCCCGGCCCTTCCCCTAGGCATAGGTAGAAGGGGTCTTGGGAAGCCCTCAGCAGCCTCCTGTTCACTCCCCACTGGGACAGACACCGGTGCCTGCACTGCATCTGCCAGGCTGCTTCCCTCCGAGACAGGGATCGGTTCGTTCCAGCGATCTCCCTCCTCCAGCTGGGCAATCAGCTGTTCTTTGGTGGGCCTCCCAATGTGCAGCCCCCTCTGCCTGCACAGCTCCACCAGGTCGCTCTTAAGGTGTTTGCTGTACATCTCCTTGCTGGCCACTCGCAGGCCTGTGCGCTCGCCGCTCCCCACGGTTTCCAGGGAGAACCCCTAGGGTGCCAGCCTTTCTTAAGGTCACCACCTCTTTGCCAGGGTCGAGATGCAGAGGCCTCCGCCCCTGGGACTGCTTGCTGCAATCCCCAGTGGGACTCTGTTACTGCAAAAGTCCTTCTCGCTGGTCACACACTCCCAGGGGTAACCGCCGCCCCTGAAACTGCTCCTCTCTGAGCCTTCAGCACGCCTGGTCCTCGTCAATCCCCCTTCATCTTACTGCTCCCCAGTCACTTACTGCAGGAAGTGCCATCCACGGGGTGCAGTACATCCCACCACTGCCACCAGTTGTCACGGAGTGTGGGGGAGTCTGGGCTCTGCACCCCCCTCTTCCTGGGATTCACCTTGACTCTCAGCCAGCCAGTAAAGCAGAAGGTTTATTGGACAACAGGAACACAGTCTAAAACAGAGCTAGTGGGTACAACCAGGACCCCTCAGTCAAGTCCTTCTGGGGGGCAGGGAGCTTAGACCCCAGCCTTGGAGTTCCCTGCATTTGACTACCCAGCCCCAAACTGAAACCAAAAAACCGCCCTCCCCCAGTCTCACACCTCCTCCCCCTGGCTCCTCCTCCAGCCTTTGTCCAGTTTCCGGGGCCAAGGTGTCACCTGGATCCAACCCCCTCCCAGCTCAGGTGACAGGCTCAGGTCTCTTCACTCCAGTGGAGTCACCCCCTGCTCTCCCATCCCCCGTGCAGACAGTCCCAGAAGATGTAGACGACATTCCCCGGTCAGTCCTCCCCACTCCCTGCTCCGTCACACAGCCCCCATCCCTCCTCATGTTTGCAGCATCTCTGCTGCCCTCTCCTCACTGTTGGGAAGACCAGCTTCTGCTGCTCTTCCCACAGGATACCTCTGGATACCTCCGGAGGGCGTGCTGGGGCCAGGTTGGCCGCATGAGATGGGGCAGGGTGTCTCTGGCTTGGTTTGTTGCAAACCTGGCTGGTTCTGATTCCTGCCCTGGTGTGACTGGCTGTGGGAATCCACCGATCTCCCAGCTCTGGGGTTACCGGGCTGCCCTTCTGTCTCCTCCCCTAGGGTGACTGGGTTTGGCTCAAGAAGTTCCCAGGGGAAAAGCACACAGAGATCAAGCCAGCCACCAAAACCAGCTTCTGCAAGGTGAGTGTGAACAGCAGTGGGGGTCTCAGTGTAATGGCCATGCTGAGACACAGGGAGCATTCCCCTCCCTGGCCACTGGGTGTCACCGCTGCTCTGGGGGGCTGGATACACCCTGTGCATTCCCCTCCCTGGCCACTGGGTGTCACCGCTGCTCTGGGGGGCTGGATACACCCTGTGCATTCCCCTCCCTGGCCACTGGGTGTCACCGCTGCTCTGGGGGGGCTGGATACACCCTGTGCATTCCCCTCCCTGGCCACTGGGTGTCACCCACTGCTCCGGGGGGGCTGGATACACCCTATGCATTCCCCTCCCTGGCCACTGGGTGTCACCGCTGCTCTGGGGGGGCTGGATACACCCTGTGCATTGCCCTCCCTGGCCACTGGGTATCACCGCTGCTCCGGGGGGGCTGTATACACCCTGTGCATTGCCCTCCCTGGCCACTGGGTGTCACCGCTGCTCTGGGGGGGCTGGATACACCCTGTGCATTCCCCTCCCTGGCCACTGGGTGTCACCGCTGCTCTGGGGGGCTGGATACACCCTGTGCATTCCCCTCCCTGGCCACTGGGTGTCACCGCTGCTCTGGGGGGCTGGATACACCCTGTGCATTCCCCTCCCTGGCCACTGGGTGTCACCGCTGCTCCGGGGGGTCTGGATACACCCTGTGCATTGCCCTGCCTGGCGACTGGGTGTCACCGCTGCTCTGGGGGGGCTGGATACACCCTGTGCATTCCCCTGCCTGGCCACTGGGTGTCACCGCTGCTCTGGGGGGGCTGGATACACCCTGTGCATTCCCCTGCCTGGCCACTGGGTGTCACCGCTGCTCCGGGGGGGCTGGATACACCCTGTGCATTCCCCTCCCTAGCCACTGGGTGTCACCGCTGCTCTGGGGGGCTGGATACACCCTGTGCATTCCCCTCCCTGGCCACTGGGTGTCACCGCTGCTCTGGCGGGCTGGATACACCCTGTGCATTCCCCTCCCTGGCCACTGGGTGTCACCCGCTGCTCCGGGGGGGCTGGATACACCCTGTGCATTCCCCTCCCTGGCCACTGGGTGTCACCGCTGCTCTGGGGGGGCTGGATACACCCTGTGCATTCCCCTCCCTGGCCACTGGGTGTCACCGCTGCTCCGGGGGGGCTGGATACACCCTGTGCATTGCCCTCCCTGGCCACTGGGTATCACCGCTGCTCCGGGGGGGCTGGATACACCCTGTGCATTGCCCTGCCTGGCCACTGGGTGTCACCGCTGCTCCGGGGGGGCTGGATACACCCTGTGCATTCCCCTGCCTGGCCACTGGGTGTCACCGCTGCTCTGGGGGGCTGGATACACCCTGTGCATTGCCCTCCCTGGCCACTGGGTGTCACCGCTGCTCTGGGGGGCTGGATACACCCTGTGCATTCCCCTGCCTGGCCACTGGGTGTCACCGCTGCTCTGGGGGGGCTGGATACACCCTGTGCATTGCCCTGCCTGGCCACTGGGTGTCACCGCTGCTCTGGGGGCTGGATACACCCTGTGCATTCCCCTCCCTGGCCACTGGGTGTCACCGCTGCTCTGGGGGGCTGGATACACCCTGTGCATTGCCCTGCCTTGCCACTGGGTGTCACCGCTGCTCCGGGGGGGCTGGATACACCCTGTGCATTCCCCTGCCTGGCCACGGGGTGTCACCTGCTGCTCCGAGGGGGCTGGATACACCCTGTGCATTCCCCTCCCTGGCCACTGGGTGTCACCGCTGCTCTGGGGGGGCTGGATACACCCTGTGCATTGCCCTGCCTGGCCACTGGGTGTCATCGCTGCTCTGGGGGGCTGGATACACCCTGTGCATTCCCCTCCCTGGCCACTGGGTGTCACCGCTGCTCTGGGGGGCTGGATACACCCTGTGCATTCTCCTCCCTGGCCACTGGGTGTCACCGCTGCTCCGGGGGGGCTGGATACACCCTGTGCATTGCCCTGCCTGGCCACTGGGTGTCACCGCTGCTCTGGGGGGCTGGATACACCCTGTGCATTCCCCTCCCTGGCCACTGGGTGTCACCGCTGCTCTGGGGGGCTGGATACACCCTGTGCATTCTCCTCCCTGGCCACTGGGTGTCACCGCTGCTCCGGGGGGGCTGGATACACCCTGTGCATTGCCCTGCCTGGCCACTGGGTGTCACCGCTGCTCTGGGGGGCTGGATACACCCTGTGCATTCCCCTCCCTGGCCACTGGGTGTCACCGCTGCTCTGGGGCGGCTGGATACACCCTGTGCATTGCCCTCCCTGGCCACTGGGTGTCACCGCTGCTCTGGGGGGCTGGATACACCCTGTGCATTCCCCTCCCTGGCCACTGGGTGTCACCGCTGCTCCGGGGGGGCTGGATACACCCTGTGCATTGCCCTGCCTGGCCACTGGGTGTCACCGCTGCTCCGGGGGGGCTGGATACACCCTGTGCATTGCCCTGCCTGGCCACTGGGTGTCACCGCTGCTCTGGGGGGCTGGATACACCCTGTGCATTGCCCTCCCTGGCCACTGGATGTCACCGCTGCTCTGGGGGGGCTGGATACACCCTGTGCATTGCCCTGCCTGGCCACTGGGTGTCACCGCTGCTCCGGGGGGCTGGGCTACACCCTGTGCATTCCCCTCCCTGGCCACTGGGTGTCACCGCTGCTCCGGGGGGGCTGGATACACCCTGTGCATTGCCCTCCCTAGCCACTGGGTGTCACCGCTGCTCCGGGAGGGCTGGATACACCCTATGCATTCCCCTGCCTGGCCACTGGGTGTCACCGCTGCGCCGGGGGGGCTGGATACACCCTGTGCATTGCCCTCCCTGGCCACTGGGTGTCACCGCTGCTCTGGGGGGCTGGATACACCCTGTGCATTCCCCTCCCTGGCCACTGGGTGTCACCGCTGCTCCGGGAGGGCTGGATACACCCTATGCATTCCCCTGCCTGGCCACTGGGTGTCACCGCTGCGCCGGGGGGGCTGGATACACCCTGTGCATTGCCCTGCCTGGCCACTGGGTGTCACCGCTGCTCTGGGGGGCTGGATACACCCTGTGCATTCCCCTCCCTAGCCACTGGGTGTCACCGCTGCTCTGGGGGGGGGCTGGATACACCCTGTGCATTGCCCTGCCTGGCCACTGGGTGTCACCGCTGCTCCGGGGGGGCTGGATACACCCTGTGCATTGCCCTGCCTGGCCACTGGGTGTCACCGCTGCTCTGGGGGGCTGGATACACCCTGTGCATTGCCCTCCCTGGCCACTGGGTGTCACCGCTGCTCTGGGGGGGCTGGATACACCCTGTGCATTGCCCTGCCTGGCCACTGGGTGTCACCGCTGCTCCGGGGGGCTGGGCTACACCCTGTGCATTCCCCTCCCTGGCCACTGGGTGTCACCGCTGCTCCGGAGGGGCTGGATACACCCTGTGCATTGCCCTCCCTAGCCACTGGGTGTCACCGCTGCTCCGGGAGGGCTGGATACACCCTATGCATTCCCCTGCCTGGCCACTGGGTGTCACCGCTGCGCCGGGGGGGCTGGATACACCCTGTGCATTGCCCTCCCTGGCCACTGGGTGTCACCGCTGCTCTGGGGGGCTGGATACACCCTGTGCATTCCCCTCCCTGGCCACTGGGTGTCACCGCTGCTCCGGGAGGGCTGGATACACCCTATGCATTCCCCTGCCTGGCCACTGGGTGTCACCGCTGCGCCGGGGGGGCTGGATACACCCTGTGCATTGCCCTGCCTGGCCACTGGGTGTCACCGCTGCTCTGGGGGGCTGGATACACCCTGTGCATTCCCCTCCCTAGCCACTGGGTGTCACCGCTGCTCCGGGGGGGCTGGATACACCCTGTGCATTGCCCTGCCTTGCCACTGGGTGTCACCGCTGCTCCGGGGGGGCTGGATACACCCTGTGCATTCCCCTCCCTGTCCACTGGGTGTCACCGCTGCTCCGGGAGGGCTGGATACACCCTATGCATTGCCCTGCCTGGCCACTGGGATTCCCCCATTTCCCCCGCCTCCAGCTCCGGGACCTCCGGCATGAGAACGTGAACCTGTTCCTGGGGTTCTTCTACGACTGTGGGGTGTTCGCCATCGTCTCGGAGCACTGCTCCCGCGGCAGCCTGGAGGACCTCATCCGCAACCAGGACATGAAGCTCGACTGGATGTTCAAGTCCTCCCTGCTCATCGACCTCATCAAGGTACAGCCGGGAAGACAGGGGCAGGACAGGGCAGGGATCCTGCCTTGGGGTCTGGGTCTGGGGCGGGAATCGCACCTGGTGGGGGAGGATCCCCGGGGATCCACTGGTGAGTGAATTTAAGGACATGGGGCATCAGCTAGGAGCAGTGTGCGTGTGCAGGGGGGAAGGGATCCACTTTGAAATCACCACACAGAGGGGATCCCGTTCAGATGACCGATCTGTGGAGAGGCCCAGGATATCCACTTGCAGGGATTGCAAAGCCATCCGGGATCCACGGATACATGGCAGATCTGATGGGGGTGGGCAGGGGAATCCAGCTGTCTGAATTGCCAGCCAGGATCTACTGTTCGTTGGGCATGGGGGGGATCCACTTGCTGGATGGCTAGCCAATGGGGATCCCATGACAACAAGTATCTACTGGGAGCTCAGGGATCCACTGCCAGAAATCAGCTAAGTGGATCTGTTCACACAGGGAAGGTCTGCTGGCAGGGCGGGGATCCAGCTCTGTTTGGAGGGGATCGATTTCCAGGTGATGCTGCCTGGAAGGTTGCTGGAAGATCCATTTGAGGAGTGAGCCTGCTGTCACTTCAGGAAGGGATCCCTCTCACACAGAGCGCTAAGCAGAGGGGATCCGCTGGGATGCTGCAGGATCCTGGCAGGGGGATCCATTCACCTGCAGCCCCGGCTTCAGGAAGGGATCCTGATGCCCAAAGCGCTAGGTGGAGGAGATCTGCTGGAAGGGGAATCCACTCACAGCAGGGGAAGGGGATCTACTCCAGGGGCTGGGAGGCTGGATAGGATCCACTCCTAGATTGTGCTCCTTGGTAGGACTGGGGGATCCACTGGGCTAACCAACCACTGGCCAGAGTGGTCTACTCAGTGAGAGGATGGAAGGGATCCAGTGGATCGATCTGCTGGCTGGGGATCCACTGGTACTGTGACGGAGCAGGGAGTGGGGCGGACTGACTGGGGAATGCCGTCTACATCTGCTGGGACTGTCTGCACGGGGGATGGGAGAGCAGGGGGTGACTCCACTGGAGTGAGGAGACCTGAGCCTGTCACCTGAGCCGGGAGGGGGTTGGACCCAGGTGACACCTTGGCCCCGGAAACTGGACAAAGGCTGGAGGAGGAGCTGGGGGGAGGAGGAGTGAGACTGGAAGAGGGGGGTTTTTTGATTTCAGTTTTGGGCTGGTCGAACGCAGGGAACCCCAGGCCTGGGGTCTAAGTTCCCTGACCCCCAGAAGGACTCGACTGAGGGGTCCTGGCTATACCCACAAGCTGAGCTTTAGACTGTGTTCCTATTGTCCAATAAACCTTCCGCTTTACTGGCTGGCTGAGAGTCACGGTGAATCCCAGGAAGAGGGGGGTGCAGGGCCTGGACGCCCCCACGCTCCGTGACAACTGGTGGCAGCGGTGGGATGTACTGCACCCCATGGATGGCGCTTCCTGCAGTAAGTGACTGGGGAGCAGTAAGATGAAGGGAATTGACGAGGACCCGGCGTGCTGAAGGCTCAGAGAGGAGCAGTTTCGGGGGGCACGGTTACCCCGGGAGTGTGTGACCAGCGAGAAGGACTTTTGCAGTAACAGCGTCCCCCAGGGGATTGCAGCGAGCGGTGCCAGGGGCGGAGGAGTCTGCAGCTCGACCCTGGCAAAGAGGTGGTGACCTCAAGAAAGGCTGGTACCCTAGGGGTTCTCCCTGGAAACCGTGGGGAGCGGCGAGCGCACAGGCTGCGAGCGGCCAGCAGGGAGATGTACGCTAAACGCCTTAAGAGCGACCTGGTGGAGCTGTGCAGGCAGCGGGGGCTGCGCATTGGGAGGCCCACCAAAGAACAGCTGATTGCCCAGCTGGAGGAGGGAGATCGCTGGAACGAACCGATCCCTGTCTCGGAGGGAAGCAGCCTGGCAGATGCAGTGCAAACACCGGTGTCTGTCCCAGCGGGGAGTGACAGGCGGCTGCTTAGGGCTTCCCGAGACCCCTTCTACCTATGCCTAGGGGAAGGGCCGGGAGGAGCCCAGCGAATACTGAGGGCACCGTGACCCCTGCGGCCAGCGGGGGATCCTCCCGGCAGAGCTCCCCATCGCTGGATCTGAGGTGGCTGCAATGGGAGAAGGAGCTAAAAGTGCGAGAGTTGGAGCTCAGGGAGCGGGAACTGCAGCAGGAGCGGGAAGAGTATGTCCTGATCTTCCGAGAGAGACTGGCTGAGTTCATGGGCCTGGCCAGGGAGAATCTGGCCAGAGCCCAGAAGAAGCAGAAGGTCTGGTACGACCGCACGGCGCAGGCCCGTGCCTATGCCACCGGGGATCCGGTGATGGTTCTAATCCCTGTGAGAAAGAACAAACTACAGGCCGCCTGGGAGGGCCCTTTCAAGGTCGTCAAGCAGCTCAATGAGGTAAACTATGTGGTGGAGCTGTCTAACCGGGCGCACCACCGCCGGGTGTACCATGTGAATATGATGAAGCCATATTATGCCAGGGGGAATGTGGTGTTGGCCGTGTGTGGACAGTGGGAGGAGCAGGGAGATGACCCTTTAGTAGATCTATTCCCTGGGACCAAAGCTGGTTCCTCCCTGGAAACAATTCCCCTCTCGGATCAGCCCACCCCTGTCCAGCAAGCTGAGGTCAGGGGGGTGCTGAATCCGTCCCGACAGCTGTTTTCCAACCAGCCTGGATGCACTAATCTGACTGTCCACCGGGTGCAGACAGGATCGCACCCGCCGATAAGATGCTTCCCCTTCCGAGTCACAGGGAAAACTGCTCAGGACCTGGAAAGAGAGGTCCGGGACATGCTGGCTTTGGGGGCGATCCAGCCATCGGCCAGCCCTTGGGCCTCGCCGGTGGTGCTGGTCCCCAGAAAGGACGGGTCCGTCCGGTTCTGTGTGGTCTATCGGAAGCTCAGTGCCATCACTGTATCTGATGCCTACCCCATGCCCAGGCCTGACGAGCTCCTAGACAAGCTGGGGGGAGCTCGGTACCTTACCACCATGGATCTTACAAAGGGCTACTGGCAAGTGCCGCTGGATGCAGGTGCCCGGCTGAAATCGGCCTTTATCACCCCTCTGGGGCTCTATGAGTTCCTGACCCTGCCTTTCGGCCTCAAGGGAGCGCCGGCCACCTTCCAGCGCCTAGTGGACCAGCTCCTGTGGGGGATGGAGAGTTTTGCCGTGGCGTATATTGATGACAGCTGTGTCTGTAGCCAGACCTGGGAGGACCACATGTCCCAGGTCAGACAAGTGCTGGACCGACTCCAGCGGGCTGGGCTGACTGTAAAAGCAGAGAAGTGCAAGGTGGGGATGGCTGAAGCATCTTACCTGGGCCATCGGGTGGGGAGCGGCCGCCTAAAGCCGGAACCAGCCACGGTGGAGGTGATCAGAGACTGGCCCGCTCCCCACACCAAAAAGCAGGTCCAAGCCTTTATTGGGATGGCAGGATACTACCGAAGATTTGTGCCCCACTTTAGCGCCATAGCCACCCCCATCACTGAGCTATGCAAGAAGGGGAAGCCAGACAAGGTGGTCTGGACCGAGCAGTGCCAGGAGGCTTTCCGGGTGCTGAAGGAGGCTCTGGTCCGTGGCCCAGTTCTGGCAAACCCAGACTTTGACAAGCCCTTTGTGGTGTTCACCGATGCCTCAGACACGGGACTGGGGGCGGTGTTAATGCAGGAGGATGAAAAGGGGGAGAGACACCCCATCGTGTACCTGAGCAAGAGGCTGCCACCCCGGGAGCAGAACTACGCGGCCATTGAGAAGGAGTGCCTGGCCATGGTGTGGGCCCTCAAGAAACTAGAGCCCTATCTCTTCGGGCGACACTTCACCGTCTACACCGACCACTCTCCCCTGACCTGGCTGCGCCAGATGAAAGGAGCCAACGCCAAGCTCCTGAGGTGGAGCCTGCTCCTGCAGGATTACAACATGGACGTGATCCACGTGAAGGGAAGGGCCAACCTGATAGCGGATGCGCTGTCCTGGAGGGGGGGCCCCGAACTTCCCCAGGTCACTGGTCAGAGTGACCCCACTCAGCTCAGTCTCGAAGGGGGGAGAGAAATTGAGGGAGCAGGGAGGGGGGCGGATTGACCGGGGAATGCCGTCTACATCTGCTGGGACTGTCTGCACGGGGGATGGCAGAGCCGGGGGTGACTCCACTGGAGTGAGGAGACCTGAGTCGGGAGGGGGTTGGACCCAGGTGACACCTTGGCCCGGGAAACTGGACGGGAAACTGGAGGAGGAGCCCGGGGGGAGGAGGAGTGAGACTGGGGGAGGGGGGGTCTTGGTTTCAGTTTGGGGCTGGGTGGTGGAACGCAGGGAACCCCAAGGCTGGGGTCTGAGCTCCCTGCCCCCCAGAAGGACTTGACTGAGGGGTCCTGGTTGTACCCACAAGCTCTGTTTTAGACTGCGTTCCTGTCGTCCAATAAACCTTCCGCTTTACTGGCTGGCTGAGAGTCACGGCTAATCCCAGGAAGAGGGGGGTGCAGGGCTCAGACTCCCCCACACTCTGTAACAGGTACAACACGCTAACTGGACAGGGATCCCCATGAATAGTTGAACTGTCTGCAGTGGAGAAATCCACTGGATCAAAACGGGGTCAATCTTTGATCCACTGGCACAACACACCAGGCAAGATGCCAACTGGATAGATCAACTAGCATGGTTAGAGCGATCCACTGGATCATTCAGACAGCAGGGTTGGGAATCCATTGGGATCTATTAATTAGACACCCCAGGGAAGCTAGTCAGTAGGTCTAGTGACAACAAGGATCTACTGGATCAGCCTGGTGCTGGTCAGGGACCCACTGGGATACACTGGCCAAAAAATCTGGTCAGAAGATCCACTGGATAGATCAACTGGCTGGGGCAGATGGATTTATTGAACCAATCAGGAGGCAGTTGGACCTACTGATTCAATGCATCGATCAGAGAGCAAACTCACCGTATCAATTAATCGATCAAGCTGATGGATCCACTGGATCGATTAGGCACCGGAGCCCGGCCATCCTCAAAGAACATAAGATCCACTCAATCCTGGGTCAGCCAGAGGGATCCACTCGCTCGACCGGGCTTCAGGACCAGAGATCCCCTGGGACCTATTGATGCAAATAAACCAAGGAGCAAACTCCCTGGCTGAGTTGGAGGGATCCACTGGATCCCCCACACGGCCAATCGGGGCTGTCGCACAGTCAGAGTGGATCCCAGTGCTGCCGGCGGCCCTGGGGACCAGCCGGGGATGGGGGAGGTTGATCTCACCCCCCTGTCTCTCTCCCCCCGCCCCCCCCCCCCTGCAGGGGATGAAGTATCTCCATCACCGGGAGGTGGTCCACGGGCGGCTGAAGTCACGGAACTGCGTGGTGGATGGGCGCTTCGTGCTGAAGGTGACGGACCACGGCTACAACGAGCTGCTGGAGGCCCAGAAGGTCCCGCACGACCCGCCCAGGCCCGAAGGTGACGCCCCGGGGGAGTGTCCGGGGCGGGGGCGGCTGGAGGGGTCGCGGTGTCTGGGGGCGGGGAGGGGGCTACAGGCGACTGAGCCGGCCCTGCTTGTTGTTGGCCCCAGATCGGTTCTGGACGGCGCCGGAGCTGCTGCGGGACCCGTCGCTGGAGCGCAAGGGCACCTTCCGCGGGGACGTCTACAGCATCTCCATCATCATGCAGGAGGTGATCTGCCGCAGCGCCCCCTACTGCATGCTGGACATGCCGGCCGACGGTACGGGGGGGAGGGACTGTGCCCCCATTTCCTCCGGCTCCCGCCTCCCCACCCTGCCAGGGGTCCTCACTCCCGACCTGCAGCCCCCTGTCCCCCCAGCCCTGCCGGTGCCCCTCACTCCTGGCCCGTAGCCCCCTGCTAGCCCAGCCCTGCCCCCCCGGCCCTGCCGGTGCCCCTCACTCCTGACCCGTAGCCCCCTGCTAGCCCAGCCCTGCCCCTCCCCGCCCTGCCGGTGCCCCTCACTCCCGACCCACAGCCCCCCGCTAGCCTAGCCCCGGGCTGCCCCCCAGCTCCGGCGGGGCAGTAGGTGGGGGCAGAGCGGGGCGGCAGGCGCCCGCGGTGACCGTGGGTCTCCTCTCGTGGGCAGAGATCATCCGGAAGGTGGAGAAGCCCCCCCCGCTCTGCCGGCCCTCGGTCTCGGTGGACCAGGCCCCGCTGGAGTGCATCCAGCTGATGAAGCAATGCTGGAGCGAGCAGCCCGAGCGGCGGCCCACCGTCGACCAGATCTTCGACCAGGTAGCGGGGGGCCCATGGGGGATGGGGCACAGGGGGGCGCCGGAGCCGGTGGGGATGTTGGAGCCAGTGCCCAGGAGGGGCCGGGATGTTGGAGCCAGAGTCAATAGGGAGCGGGGATGCCGAGGCAGGGAGCAGAGACGCCGGAGCCATTGGGGGGGGGCGCCGGAGCCAGGCGGGAGCCCTCTCTCTCACGCCTCCCCCCCCCCGCCGCAGTTCAAGAGCATCAACAAGGGCCGGAAGACCAACATCATCGACTCCATGCTGCGCATGCTGGAGCAGTACTCCAGCAACCTGGAGGACCTGATCCGGGAGCGGACGGAGGAGCTGGAGATCGAGAAGCAGAAGACGGACAAGCTGCTCACCCAGATGCTGCCGCCGTGAGTCCCAGCCGGGGGGGGGGGGGGGGGCGGGAGCCCGGAGCCATACAGGGCAGACTCACGAGGCCGGCACAGCCGTGCCACTGGGGGGGGCCTGTACACCAGCCAGCCCCCCAAGTCCTCGCAGGGGCCAGGCTGCACCTGACCAGACACTCCCCGCATCCCCAAGCCGGCGGTACCCAGAGAAACAACGTGCGGCCCGGCTGCCAGGTCCCACCTGAGACTGGGGGCTGGGGTAGAGGCTCCGGGGAGGCCGGGGGGTCGGGGTCCGTCCCAGCCCCACTGACACCCTCCGGTGACGCAGGTCGGTGAGGCTCCGGGGAGGCGGTGAGGGACCGGGGAGGGGCCGTCCCAGCCCCACTGACGCCCCCCGGTGGCGCAGGTTAGTGGCGCAGGCTCTGGAGAGGCGGTGGGGGGCCGGGGAGGGGTCGTCCCAGCCCCACTGACGCCCCCCGGTGGCGCAGGCTCCGGGGGGGCCGGGGAGGGGCCGTCCCAGCCCCACTGACACCCCCCGGTGGCGCAGGTCGGTGGCACAGGCTCTGAAGATGGGGACTCCGGTGGAGCCCGAGTACTTCGAGGAGGTGACGCTCTACTTCAGCGACATCGTGGGCTTCACCACCATCTCGGCCATGAGCGAGCCCATCGAGGTGGTCGACCTGCTCAACGACCTCTACACCCTCTTCGATGCCATCATTGGCTCCCACGATGTCTACAAGGTGCTGCCCCCATCCCCGGTCCTGTGGGGTGGGGCCAGGCCTGGGGGATGGGGCCTGGCCTGGGCGGGAGGCCAGGGCATTGACACGGGGGAAGATCTTGACACAGGGGAATTGGGGACCCCGGAGATGGGGGGCAGTGCCTGGTGGCACAGGGGAGCAGGATTGTAGGGGCAAGATTGGGGGGCCCAGCCAGGGGCAGGTGGAGGTTGGGGGGCGGGGGAGCAGAGATTTGGGTGGCAGGGACTGGGGAGTTGGGGGTCTCTGGGTGGGGCACCCCGCAGGGTGAGGACAGAGCTCCCCCTCTGACCCCTGCCCCTCCCCGGCAGGTGGAGACCATCGGAGACGCCTACATGGTGGCCTCGGGGCTGCCCCATCGGAATGGGAACCGGCACGCGGGCGAAATCGCCAACATGTCGCTGGACATCCTGAGCGCCGTCGGCTCCTTCCGCATGCGCCACATGCCCGACGTGCCGATCCGCATCCGCATTGGCCTGCACTCCGGTATGGCGCCCGCACAATGCCATGGCCTCTATGGGCCTCCGCTCATTCATGATGGCCGTGCCCCTTTTCCTCTGCCCTCCCCAGCTTACCGGATCCCCACCTGGAGTGGTACCATAATGGGGTTCTTCATTCCCCTCCACCGGGGAACTCTTTCCACCCCTACCCCTGGAGAGGTTTTGGTGTCAGCAGTGGGATCCCGGTATTTTCCCCGGGGTTTACTTCACCGAGTGGTGGTGGGAAATCAGGGCTGCTCCCTCCCCACAACCTCCCTGTTGCCTTGGGGCTGGCTGGGCCCCCCCAGAGCAGTGTGGTTTGGAGATAACTCCCCACTGAGATTCAGGGGGCACCTCCCCCTGTCAGAACAATGGGTTCAGGCTCTCTGCAATCTCAGGCCACATTGCTGTGTCGGTCCCGCCCAGGCCAGCGCCCTGTCACCCTGTCCGTCCCCACTGTAACCCGTCTCCTCTCCTGTCTCCCCACAGGGCCCTGCGTGGCTGGCGTGGTGGGGCTCACCATGCCCCGGTACTGCCTCTTCGGGGACACCGTCAACACCGCCTCCCGCATGGAGTCCACCGGCCTGCGTGAGTCCCCCCTCGTCCCCGGGGCAGCGCTGGGGCGGGCGGGAGAGACTCTCCTGGGCTGGTGCCCAGGGGTGTTTGTATGTGGGGGGTGAGGGGGGGTGGACAGAGCAGAGGGTGGCGATTTTATTAGGGGTGCTCACCCCCCATGTTCTTGGTGCCCCCCGCCCCCCACAGCTTACCGGATCCACGTGAACATCCGTACGGTCACCATCCTGCACTCGCTAAAGGAGGGATTCAAATTGGACGTTCGGGGCAAGACGGAGCTCAAGGTAACGGCGCCCCTCACTCCCGACCCACAGCTCCTGCTGGCCCAGCCCTGCCCCCCGCCAGCTCTGCCGGTGCCCCTCACTCCTGACCCGCAGCCCCTGCTAGCTCAGCCCTCCCACCGCCCCAGCCCTGCTGGTGCCCCCCACTCCTGACCCGCAGCCCCCCCGCCACTCCAGCCTTGGACTCACAGTCTCTCTCTCTCTCTGCCTCGCCATAGGGCAAAGGTGTAGAAGACACATACTGGCTGGTGGGACGAGACGGATTCAACAAACCCATCCCTACGCCCCCCGACCTGCAGCCGGGGTAAGAGCATCATGGGCCTGGAGCCCCCTCTGACCTCCATGGGGGGATGGGAGGGGCAGGACGGGAGGGGGTGGGTGGCCACTGTCTGTGCCCAGGCCCTGAGGCCACCCTGAGAGGGGAGAGGGCCTTGAGGGAGATGGGAGGGGACGCCTGGAAAGAAGCAAAGTGGGATGGGGCTGGGAGCCAGGACTCCTGGGTTCTCTCCCTGGCTCTGGGAGGGGAGTGGGGGCTGGTGGTTAGAGCAGGGGGGGCTGGGAGCCCGGACTCCTGGGTTCTCTCCCTGGCTCTGGGAGGGGAGTGGGGGCTAGTGGTTTGAGCAGGGGAGCGGCCTGGGCACCAGGCTTCACTCTGCCCCCCTCCTACAGGGCGAGTAACCACGGCATCAGCCTGGACGAGATCCCCGAGGACCGGCGGAAGAAGCTGGAGAAAGCCCGGCAGAACAAGTAGTGAGGGAGACCAGCGAGTGGAAGGCCAGGCTGGGCCGAGGTGAGGCCACGGCTGGGGGACAGGGGAGCTGCGATAACCGCCCCCCTGTGGATAAAGGAGCCCCCAGGAGCAACTCGGCAAGGCCAAGCCATGCTGGGAGACAGAGGCACCTGCCACACCCCTCCTGGCCCCACTTCCTGGAAGGTGGGGCTACCCTGGGCTCCTCCCCCTTAGACACTCCATCAGCGGCCACCAGCAGCTCTTAGCTTCTCCTCTTTCCCTGGGAACAAATCCCTAATCCGCCCCCAACCAGAGCCAGGTCCAGAAACCACAGGTCTATGCAAATGAGCACTGCTCTCATTTACATATTTGATTAATATGCACCGGATCATTTGCATAACTCCACCATATCATTCCCCTTCACCCTCCCTCCGAATTTCCCCTCCAACAACCTCCTACCCCGCCCTGATCACAGAGCGCCCTCCAGGAGCCTGGTTCCATCCCCACTCCTATGGACTGACCCATAACCATAGAGACGGGGCTAGAATGCCTGGGACGGTAGGACCGCTCTAGCCATGAGCTCTATGGTCATGGGTGGCCTACGGGTTGCCCCCACTGAGGTCACCCCAATGCTCCATTCCATTTGGAGTCCTCCAACTCTCCTGAACCATAGAGGTGGGGCCCGGAGCAGCCACCTACATAGAGCCACTCTGCCCACTCTATTGCCCTGGCCCACACCCTATGGTCATGGACAGGCCCAACTCTATTGCATTTAGAGTCCTCCAGCTCTCCCTAGCCATAGAGATGTGGCCTAGAGTGCCTCCCCAATAAAAGTGGGAGCGGGGGGGAAACTGGGGGGAGACCGAGTGGCTCTGACGTGACTAATTCTGCCTCCATCCCCTTATCCAGATCTGCGGCCAAGACCACCTGACACTTTCCGGCCAGTCTCTGTGGGCCTTTCTGCCGCAGGGCAGACTCAGATTGCTCCCCCGCCTCGACCCCATCACACCCTGCGGAAGGAGAATGGGCCGGGGCAGGCGGGCAACTGGTGCCGGTCACCAGAAATGGACTCGTCTTTGTGTGCGCTGGTCCCGCCTCCCCAGGTGCATTGTGGGACTGTGGCCCTGACCTAGGAATCGCTGTTTGCTTTGCAGCCGAAGAGCCAGGTGCATTATGGGACTTTGGCCAACCTGGGAAATTCCATGCACCTCCTACTACAAAGCCAGATGCATTATGGGACTTCGGCCAACCTGGAATTTGCCGTTCACCTCCAATCAAGGTCCCCAGGTGCATTATGGGACTTCAGCCAACCTGAGAATTCACATTCATTCCTGTAAGGGGCAGTGTCCCCTGGGACCAGCCGTTCTCCCCCTTTCTTCAGGGGTTCAGACTGTACCACTGTGAGGAGATGGGGGTGGCTGGGTGGTTTGTTCAGACCCTAATTGCTTTCTGCAGAGAATCCCGGACAGACACGAATGGGGAATGGAGCGACGCCCCCATGGGGTTACTGTAGTTTGCCGGCTGAGTGCCGGGGGATTAGCTCCCTCTAGGGGCAGCAAAGGGAACAAAGTTTTGCTCCCTCTCTGCTAACGGATGTTTTGTGGGGCTGGAGGTCCTGGGTTCAGTTCCCGCCCACGGCCATGCTGGCTGTATGCACGAGGCTTCCCTGTCCAGCACTGTAGTATATGGGCTCTCATATGACTCCAGGGGGCAGGGACTGGAGCATGGGGGGGGAGGGGGAATGGGGCACGGGGCTTTTCTCCTCTAGGGGGTGCCAGCTCCCATCTGGCCCAGGGTGGGGACTGGGGCATGGGGTGGATGGGAATGTGGCACGGGGCCTTTCCCCTCTAGAGGGCATTGGCTCCCGTCTGGCCTCAGAGCCAAGACTGCCCGGCTCAGGGGGCAGGGAATGGGACACAGGCCCTTTCCCCTCTAGGGGGCACCAGCTCCCATCCGGACCAAGGGCCAGGACTGGGACATTGGGGGGTGGGAATGGGGCACGGGGCTTGTCCCCTCTAGGGGGCGCCAGCTCCCATCCGGCCCCAGAGCAGGGACTGGCTGGCTCAGGGGTGCAGGGAATGGGACAAGGGGGCTTTTCCACATCTTCAGGATGGGAGAAGGCGATTGACTCAAGTGGGCTGGGAGTGAATCCGTCGGGGGCCAGGGCTGGATCCACCTGGTAACAATGAAATCTACCGTCTCCTCGCGGATTGCGTTTCCGTCACCGGCCGAGGTCTGGGCTGCGCTCTTTCTCCCGCGGGGGGTTAAAACCACAGACCTTGCCCCCGGACATGCCCATCGGACCCACCCAGGATTGTCTCCTCATGCACCACGCGAACGGTGCCCAAGAGGAATGTGGGGGGGGTCACGGCAGAGCGGCTGTCCTGGGGGATGTGGGCCGACCCCCAACTGGACTTTTCTTTACCCACCTGGCGTTTCAGGGGTTAAAAAAAGGAAAAAAAAAAAAATCTACGCACATGCAGTACACACAGCTGGCCGCTAGATGGCAGTCAGGACCCCCCCCCATCATCATAGAATCATGGAAGATCAGGGTTGGAAGGGACCTCAGGGGGTATCTAGTCCAACCCCCTGCTCAAAGCAGGACCAACCCCAACTAAATCATCCCAGCCAGGGGTCAAGCCGGGCCTTAAAAACCTCTAAGGAAGGAGATTCCACCACCTCCCTGGGGAACCACCCTCCTCGTGAAATAGTGTTTCCTAATATCCAACCTAAACCTCCCCCACGGCAACGTGAGATCATTGCTCCTCGTTCTGTCATCTGCCACCTCTGAGAACAGCCGAGCTCCAACCTCTTTGGGACCCCCCTTCAGGCAATTGAAGGCTGCGATCAAATCCCCCCTCATTCTTCTCTTCAGGAGACTAAACAACCCCAGTTCCCTCAGCCTCTCCTCGTAAATCATGTGCCCCAACCCTTGATCATTTTCGTTGCCCTCCGCTGGACTCTCTCCAATTTATCCACATCCCTTCTGTAGTGGGGGCCCCAAAACTGGACGCAATGCTCCAGCTGTGGCCTCACCAGTGATGAGTAGAGGGGAATAATCACGTCCCTTGATCTGCTGGCCATGCTCCTACTCACACAGCCCAATAGGCTGTTGGCCTTCTTGGCAACAAGGCCACGCTGCTGACTCCTAGCCAGCTTCTCCTTCATGGTAATTCCCAGGTCCTTACTATCCCATTGCTCTTAAAGGTGGCGGCGTGACTTTAAAGGGCACAATCTGTTGGGACAAGTTACCGAGTGGCGTGGGGTGAATACTCCATCCTGGGCAAGATTTCAGTCAAGATGGGGTGTGTTTTTTTGTTTTTAAAGAGCTTCTCTAGCACAAAAAGGGATTATTTTGGGGCAGGTCTTTGGCCTGTGGTCTCCAGAAGGTCAAACTACCTGAGCAAAATGTCCTGGCTGGCCTTGGAAGCTATGAACAAATATTTTTTTGCTCGTTTTTTGCTTCTTTGGGATGGGTAAAGAGGGCCTTCAAGGTTTGTTTTCTAATATATATATATGAATCTGGGTGCTGGGGGATTAGCTCCCTCTTGGAGGAGTGATGGGAACAATGTTCTGCTCACTCCCTGCCAACAGCTGCTTTGTGGGGCTGGAGGTCCTGCAATTGGTTCCTGCCTCCAGCCGTGGGGGGCTGAACGAATGTGGCTCCGTGCCCCCCCCCCACTTGGTTTTTGCCTGGAATGGCTTGGAATAGTAGATACCCTGGAGGGTAGGGATAGGATACAGAGGGCCCTAGACAAATTGGAGGATTGGGCCAAAAGAAATCGGATGAGATTCAATAAGGACAAGTGCAGAGTCCTGCCCTTAGGACGGAAGAATCCCATGCACCGCTACAGACTAGGGACCGAATGGCTCGGCAGCAGCTCTGCAGAGAAGGACCTAGGGGTGACAGTGGACGAGAAGCTGGAGATGAGTCAGCAGTGTGCCCTTGTTGCCAAGAAGGCCAATGGCATTTTGGGATGTATACGTAGGGGCATTGCCAGCAGATCGAGGGACGTGATCGTTCCCCTCTATTCAACATTGGTGAGGCCTCATCTGGAGTACTGTGTCCAGTTTTGGGCCCCACACTACAAGAAGGATGTGGAAAAATTGGAAAGAGTCCAGCGGAGGGCAACAAAAATGATTAGGGGACTGGAACACATGAGTTATGAGGAGAGGCTGAGGGAACTGGGATTGTTTAGTCTGCGGAAGAGAAGAATGAGGGGGGATTTGATAGCTGCTTTCAACTACCTGAGAGGGGGTTCCAAAGAGGATGGATCTACATTATTCTCCGTGATAGCAGATGACAGGACAAGGGGTAATGGTCTCAAGTTGCAGTGGGGGAGGTTTAGGTTGGATATTAGGAAAAACTTTTTCACTAGGAGGGTGGTGAAACACTGGAATGCGTTACCTAGGGAGGTGGTAGAATCTCCTTCCTTAGAAGTTTTTAAGGTCAGGCTTGCTGGCTGGGATGATTTAGTTGGGGTTGGTCCTGCTTTGAGCAGGGGGTTGGACTAGACGCTTCCTGAGGTCCCTTCCAACCCTGATATTCTATGATTCTATGATTCTAAGTCTTTGGCGTTCTCGGCCGTGCCGAATCTTTAGCCGGGATGACTTTTCTCCCCGCGGTTTGTTGGTTGAATGAGTGAAATAGCTGCCCCCCACAGTTGTTATGAAATGGTTGGAAATGCCCTCGCCTCGTGATCAGGTTTCCTCTTGGCGGGGGCCTAACCCACCCAGATCATCAGTCAGCTACAGTTGCCTGTGAAAAACTGGGCCAAAAATAATCGTAATATGCCCGACCTTGCGGTCCAAGGATCCAGTGACCTGTCTGGAAAATTATCGCAATGCCAGCCCGGGTGCACTTGGTTAATATTTGTCTGTGGACAAAAAATATAGTCATAAAGGCTTGAGGCTGATTGGCTAGGTTCTGCCACATGGGTTTTTGTCATTGCTCGACAGACTTGGTCAATAGTGATCTGCAAACAAACACCGCCCCCCCCAACCCAACACGAAACTCCCCTCCCGTAAAACCCACCCAGAGGTGGAGGCCAAGGGGTCACTGTACTCGATCAATATTTCGGTGCAGTGGGAATGAGGTGCCCCATGCACCTGGTCGGGATGTGTCTGTGGCGGGGAGGGGGCGGGGGGGGAACATATTTCTTAAAGAGATGGTCATTTTTTAATCTGTAGATTTGTTTTTCCTTAAAGGGGTGGCCACTTTTGTCTATGCTGCGTTTTTTCATGGTGGTTCGATTTACTTGGAAGATATTTGTCTGCAGACAAAAAAAACTTTCCGGAGGGGGGGCTGTGACTGTCTATCTCTTAAAAGGGTGACCTGTGAATGGCCATCTTTCTCTACCCTGCATTTCTGATGACACTCAATGTGCTTGGTAAATATTTGTCTGCAGATGAAAAAAAAATTTCTTAAAGGGGTGGCATGTAATCATCCATCTCTTAAAGGGGTGGCCTGTGAATGGCCATCTTTTTCTACCCTGCATTTCTGATGACACTCAATGTGCTTGGTAAATATTTGTCTGCAGATCAAAAAAAATTTTTCTTAAAGGGGTGGCCTGTGATCGGCCGTGTTTTAAAGGCCCAGGAGGCTCACAGCTTTGAGGGAGGAGCCGGCCACCCGGTCTGGGGATCTGGTTGTCTATCATTTTTCATAGACTCGTGTACAAATTGTACTTTTTTTTTTGCAACGACTTTTGGGTGTATCTTGGGGGGAGGGAAGCGGCCAGGGTGGCGGGGGAAGGGCAGGGAACTATATCTATATTTATAACGTGTCGGGGTGGGCGGAGGAGATGAACTAGACACCTCACGACTGGGGTCGTTAACGACTGTATGTGACCATGTAAATAAAGGGTCAGGCTAGAGATTTCAAGGCGTGTCCTTCCCTGGGGGGAGTCATTCTTGCCACTCGGGGCTGACCCCGAGTCTGACCCAGGTCAGAACCTGGCCCTGCCCCAGGCTAATCTTAGTTCCCCCTGTGGTGGAGCTTGGGAACATCCTCTCCTTTTGATGAGGGGTAAACTGAGGCACAGTGAGCACAGGAGACTTATGCCTATTGCCTATGGACAATAGAAGCCAGGAGTCCTGGCTCCCCACACACCCTGCTCTAACCCACCAGCCCCCACTCCCCTCCCAGAGCCAGGGAGACAACCCAGGAGTCCTGGCTGCCAGCCCCCCCTGCTCTAACCACCCTCACCCTGCCCAGAGCCGGGGAGAGAACCCAGGAGTCCTGGCTGCCAGCCCCCCGCGCAGTACCCCACTAGACAGAATCAGCCATTCAGAGTGGAACCAGGCTGTGGTTTATTGCTCCCGGGACAGGATCGCAGGGACAGCGGTGCCAGCGGCCACATGGGGCCCGTCCCTGGGGCTCTCCGGCCGGGCTCAGATGGACGTGCTGTTCTCGATTTGGTGGGGATCCAGGTAGCAGTAGGGGATGGGCAGGGACTTGTTCCTCTCTTGGATCTCCTGGGAAATCTGGGCCAGGCGCCCCTGGAAGGCTGCGATCAGCTGCTTGGGCTCCTCCGCGGTGAAGTGCTCGTCGGGGTACGTGCCCAGGGATCTCTGCAAGGGAACGGGAGAGCAGTGAGGGACAGCCCGGAAGGGACCCCTTGCCCGGTGCCGAGACACGGCCACCTCTGGGGCGGGGCGGCTGGTTGTGACCCAGGGACCCCTCGCCCGGCGCTGAGATGCGGCCACCTCTGGGGCGGGGCGGCTGGTTGTGACCCAGGGACCCCTCGCCCGGTGCCGAGACACGGCCACCTCTGGGGCGGGGCGGCTGGTTGTGACCCAGGGACCCCTCGCCCGGTGCTGAGACGCGGCCACCTCTGGGGTGGGGCGGCCGGTGACCCAGGGACCCCTCGCCCGGCGCTGAGATGCGGCCACCTCTGGGGCGGGGCGGCTGGTGACACAAGGATCCCTCAGGCCCTGGGCCGAGAGCACAGGGCAGGTGTTTACCAGCTGTGTAGCAACACTGGGAAGAGTTCAGGCCAGGGAGGGAAGGAGAATCCTGCGGCCGGTTGAAACAACAGGGGGGCATTTGTGGGTGTCCCCCAGTGTGCAACTGGGCCAGGACACCCTGGTTCACCCCCCGGCTCGTGTGAAATGTCAGCGGGTCCTTTACTGCTACCACAAGGGAGGGGACGGAGAACTCAGTGGAACGGGTCATTCAACAGACACCCGCTGCCTAGCGCCCCCTAGCGTCACCCTGGGGCCAGCCCTGCCTGCCGGGGGAGAGCGCCCCCTGCTGAGCCCACCGCCCCGCTCCCTGCCCCACAGCGCCCCCTAGCAATGCCCTGGGGCCAGCCCTGCCTGCCAGGGGAAAGCGCCCCCCCCGCTGAGCCCCCCGCCCCACTCCCTGCCCCACAGCACCCCCTAGCACCGCCCTGGGGCCAGCCCTGCCTGCCGGGGGAGAGCACCCCCCCTGCTGAGCCCCCCGCCCCACTCCCTGCCCCACAGCACCCCCTAGCAACACCCTGGGGCCAGCCCTGCCAGCCAGGGGAAAGCGCCCCCTGCTGAACCCCCACCCCTCTCCCTGCCCCACAGCGCCCCCTGGCACCCGTGTCCTCACCGAGTCCCCTGGCTCGCAGCAGAGGACCCAGAGGATTTGGATAGCGAGGCTGGTGCTGTTGACCTCCGGGATGGTGTCCAGGTAGCTCTCCAGCGAGGTGGTGCCCTTGGCCTGGGGTGGGGGGTTCCTCATGGTGGCCGGGAAGTTGGGCATCCAAGCGCCAAGGTCATACTGCAGCCCAGAGAGACCCCCGCAGTCAGAGCAGCCGGGGACCCCCCAGCTCAGCCAGGAACCTCCCCAAGCCAAGCCAGGGATCCCCTCCTCACCCCGCCCAGGGGGCACCAGCACAGGGAAGGTCTGGCTCAGCCAAGAGACCAGGGCACCCGGGGGTTGGTCACAGTCTCACCCATGGGCAACGGGTAGGAAAGTCAAGGCGGGGGTCGGGGGTGCTGAGCGTGGTGGTGGGGGAGGGTCCCGAGGTGTCCGGGGTCTCATTGGGGTTGGGTTCTGGTTGGGGGATTGGCTGCTAGAGCAGGGTCCTGGGGATTGAGGTGTCAGTGGGGTGCGGTGCAGGGTGGGGATGTTGGTGGCGGGATCCCAGAGCCCCATGTGGGGTGCGGGGATGTTGGTGGCTGGACCCCAGGGCCCCTTGGGGGGCAGGGTGGGGGTGTCCGTAGCCAGACCCCAGGGCCCTGTGTGGGGGGCAGGGTGGGGGTGTCGGTGGCTGGACCCCAGGGCCCTGTGGGGGGGCAGGAAATGGGGCTCCGAGCGCCCCGGCTGGCCTCTCCCTACCTGCCCGTTATTGAGGGCGGCGTGCCGGGCCGAGCAGCAGTAGATCCACATGGTCAGGTACTTGATGAGCTCAGGGATGCTCTGCAGGGACGAGGGGAAGCCTGCGAGACGGAGAACGGGTATCACTGACCTGGCCCTGCCCTGCTCCGCGGCCTCGGCACTGGGACCCCTAGAGCCTGGGTTTGATGCCTCCCTCAGCCGGAGCCTGCCCCGGTGAGATGCTCCCCTGCTCCAGGCCTCAGCTCAGCCACGCATCAGGTCCCCACCCTGCCCTTTCCCATGGCGGGGCCATTTCCAGTCACCCCACGGCCCCGTCCCACTGCCATGACCCAGACCACCCTGTCCCTATGGGGTCAGAGATCTTGCTCCCTGTCCCCTGCAGGGCCACTTGATATGAGCTGGAATCTGGCCCCATTGACTGCAATGGAGAGACGCCCATTGACACCAGCCGGGATCTGGCCCCATTGACGCCAGTGGAGAGACACCCATTGACACCAGCCGGGACCTGGCCCCGTTGGCTGCAATGGAGAGACGCCCATTGACACCGGCCGGGATCTGGCCCCGTTGACTGCAATGGAGAGAGGCCCATTGACACCAGCCGGGACCTGGCCCCGTTGGCTGCAATAGAGAGACGCCCATTGACACCGGCCGGGACCTGGACCCGTTGACTGCAATGGAGAGAGGCCCATTGACACCAGCCGGGACCTGGCCCCGTTGGCTGCAATAGAGAGACGCCCATTGACACCGGCCGGGACCTGGACCCGTTGACTGCAATGGAGAGACGCCCATTGACACCAGCCGGGATCTGGCCCCGTTGACTGCAATGGAGAGAGGCCCATTGACACCAGCCGGGACCTGGCCCCGTTGGCTGCAATAGAGAGACGCCCATTGACACCGGCCGGGATCTGGCCCCGTTGACTGCAATGGAGAGACGCCCATTGACACCAGCCGGGATCTGGCCCCATTGACTGCAATGGAGAGAGGCCCATTGACACCAGCCGGGACCTGGCCCCGTTGGCTGCAATGGAGAGACGCCCATTGACACCGGCCGGGATCTGGCCCCGTTGACTGCAATGGAGAGAGGCCCATTGACACCAGCCGGAATCTGTCCCGGTTGACTGCAATAGAGAGACGCCCATTGACACGGGCCGGGATCTGGCCCCGTTGACTGCAATAGAGAGACGCCCATTGACACCAGCCGGGATCTGGCCCCGTTGACTGCAATGGAGAGACGCCCATTGACACCAGCCGGGATCTGGCCCCGTTGACTGCAATGGAGAGACGCCCATTGACACCAGCCGGGATCTGGCCCCGTTGACTGCAATGGAGAGACGCCCATTGACACCAGCCGGGATCTGGCCCCGTTGACTGCAATGGAGAGACGCCCATTGACACCAGCCGGGACCTGGCCCCGTTGACTGCAATGGAGAGACGCCCATTGACACCAGCCGGGACCTGGCCCCGTTGACTGCAATGGAGAGACGCCCATTGACACCAGCCGGGATCTGGCCCCGTTGACTGCAATGGAGAGACGCCCATTGACACCGGCCGGGACCTGGCCCCGTTGACTGCAATGGAGAGACGCCCATTGACACCGGCCGGGATCTGTCCCCGTTGACTGCAATGGAGAGACGCCCATTGACACCGGCCGGGATCTGGCCCCGTTGACTGCAATGGAGAGACGCCCATTGACACCGGCCGGGATCTGGCCCCGTTGACTGCAATGGAGAGACGCCCATTGACACCGGCCGGGATCTGGCCCCGTTGACTGCAATGGAGAGACGCCCATTGACACCGGCCGGGATCTGGCCCCGTTGACTGCAATGGAGAGACGCCCATTGACACCGGCCGGGATCTGGCCCCGTTGACTGCAATGGAGAGACGCCCATTGACACCGGCCGGGATCTGGCTGACAGTCGTTCAGTCTCCTGAGACACACAGTCCGGAGACGCTCCGCATGACCCCGCATGGAGCCTGGTGACTGGCGGCTGCAGAGCTCTGGGTTCCCGTGGCCCCTACCGGATGCCTCGTTCCCCAGGAAACCTTGATTGAAGATCTCGTCTGCCCAGGCCTGCAGCTCGCAGTCGGCCAGGACATGGGCATCACTGGGGTAATAGTATCTGACGATGCCGGAGACGAAGCTGGAGAGAGCAGAGATGTGTCAGCTTGATGGGTCAATGCAGGCCACATTGCTCCCCAGTGCGCCAGCCACACTCAGCCAGCGACTGCAAAGGGCCCAGTGCTACCATGCATCCTTGCCAGCACCTACTGTCCCTTCCACTTCGCCCTTTTCTAGGTGTGGGAGCATGGCCTGGTGGCCAAGCCTCTGGCCTGACCTCCAGGTGATCTTGGATCTCATCCACAGTCTACTGCAGAGTTGAACTTTTCATTTCAAATTGGACTTGCTCTTGTGGAAGTTAAAACGTTAAACAAGAGTTGCCATTGACACAAAACGCCCTGACTTCACAGAAACAAAGTGTTTCCATTCACCCCCAACAAGACCTTTCCCCGGAATTTGCTTTTGGGAAAAAATTCCCAAACATTTGACTTTTCCTCTCCATTTTTGTGTATTTATAAGTTTTCATTCATTTTCCAAAGCCAACCAATCTACCACACAAAGTAAGTAAAGGGGGTTAGGATAAAGGCAGGGGAGGGAATGTGATCTATCTTTAGTGTCTATATTGATCATAGACTTCTAAAAAGTCAGCCGAAATTGCTTTGAATTTTTCAGGCATTCCCTTTCTCTGATTGCCAGTGATTCGTTAGCTGCGTGATCAGCCAGATCACCAAGCCAGGCATCAATATTTGATGGTTGACTTTTCCATTGTGGTAGGGTTAATTTTTTAGTGCCCAAAGCTGCCTGTTGGCACCACGCCGCCTTGTTACCAGGGAACCTCCAGGTATCAGGAATATAATCTGTGATACACCGTACCTCAAAATAGCTCCCTGTAAAATCCATATGTGTCATTCACGTGTGGTTGTGATATTTCATACAAAGCATGCCTTGTAAGATATCATATGAAAGGTCACGATCTTCTGAAACCTGTTGCTCTTTCCCAATGTGTATATGAAGTGTGTATGAAGTTATGAGATTTTGCTGGGTGGTTGTTACTGAAATATGCTGTAAATTTGCTAGTGACAGTTAAAGAACTTCCCTCCACCCAGGAGGATGTTGAATGATCATTAATAAGCAGGAGAGTTGTAATCAAGGGATTTACAATTCAGTGAGTGCTTCCCAAGCACCACACAATGGGGACTGTTCCACTTTCTGACTCAGTTGCACAAGACCCACCAGAGGGATTGCTCAACCCAGTGACTCAGCAAAGCCCACCAGGATGTGTCTGGACAAGTGTCTTCTAGGCACACGGACTGAGGGTATAAAATAAGAGACAGCAGCATTGTTCCTTGGCCTCTCTCCTCCCTCACCTACGCCGAAAGCAACAAGAATGCTGGGAAGACGAAAACTTTGACTGAGGAGACTGGTCCTAGGCTTCAGGGAGAAGCCTGTGTATTAAGAACTGTAACATCCAGTGGGATGAGAAAAATTGCTTGATCTAAATGCTGCCTAGTGTAATAAGGTTTGAGATTTAGACTGTGTGCTTACCTTTTATTTTCTTTGGTAACTATCGCTCACCTCTAAAAATCTATCTTTCTATAGTTAATAAACCTGTTTTATATTTTACCTAAAACAATTTGGTTTGGTTGAAGTGCTCAGGAAATCTCAGCTCAGGTACAAAGACTGGTGGATGTCCTCTCCACATTGAGCGAGGGGCGGAGTAGGTAATAAACTTAAACTGGGCAGGCTTCTGAGCAGGACAAGATGGGATAGATCTGGTGTGCAAGGCTGGGGAGAATTGGCTGGTGCTCTTCTCTGTGTGATTCATGAGTGGCTCAAGGAGCTTTCATGCAATCTAGCTCGGTGTGTGGGGGCCCGTGTGTTTGAAAAAGTTCCTTTTGGGGAATTGCAGGGTTTTCTTAACTCAGAATTCTTTACGTGGTAGGAAAGCCGTGTTTCCAAGCAACTCTGGGCTGGTGGGAATTTTCCACATGCCATCTGCTGGGGGGGAGGGATAGCTCACTGGTTTGAGCATTGGCCTGCTAAACCCAAGATTGTGAGTTCAATCCTTGAGGGAGCCATTTAGGGGGTTCTGGGGCAAAATTGGGGATTGGTCCTGCTTTGAGCAGGGGGTTGGACTAGATGACCTCCTGAGGTCCCTTCCAACTCTGATATTCTATGAATCTATGCTTCCTCGCTAGCCTCTGCCCCTGCTCCTGCTCCTTACCTCTCAATGGCCGACCAGATCTTCAGCCCATCATCCCTGTAGTAGTAATTGGGGATGCAGTCAACCCCGCGCTCTTGGATGTCATCAGGGAAGCAGAGGGAGGCATAAGTCAGGCAGGACATGCCCTTGGCCATCAGCACCTTCGTCCCCTCGAGCCCCGAGCCCATGCCCTGGGAAGGCACCAAAGAGAGAGCCTTCAACCTCCGAGCCACCGGGCCAAGGGGCAGGTTAGAATGAAACACCGCCGCGTTCTATGTCAGCACAAAACATCGATGCACAATACGCCCCGTGACAAATGTGCCGATGTTTTGCTCTGTGTTGTACCCCAGAAATGACCGATCACTCCCAACACCCGTGTTTTCACAGAACCGTAGAATCGTGGGGCTGGAAGGGACCTTGAGAGGTCACCGAGTCCAGCCCCACCGCGCCAAGGCAGGACCAAGTCAACCTAGACCACGCCTGACCGGTGTTTGTCCAACCAGTTCTTAGAAACCTCTAATGATGGAGATTCCACAACCTCCATGCTTGCTCCAGAGTTTAGTATCTTTAGAGAGGGAAGGCTTTTCCTAATATCTAACCTAAATCTCCCGTGTTGCAGATTAAGCCCATTACTTCTTGTCCTGCCTTCAGCAGGACCAGAGAACAATTGATCACCGTCCTCTTTGTAACATATTTGAAGACGCTCAGGTCCCCCTCTTGGTCTTCTTCTCTCAGGACTCCTTGTGCCCAGTTCTTTTTAACCTGGCCTCATAGATCAGGGTTTCGAAACCTTTTATCATGTTTGTTCCGCTTTTCCGGACTCTCTCCAATTTGGCCACATCCCCCGTTCTCCAGCTGAGGTCTCACCAGGGCCAGACAATAACCTCCCGGGTTTTACACACGACGCTCCCGTTAATACAGCCTAGAATGATATTACCCTTTTTCCGAACCATAACTGCCTGAACTTTTTGAGCAGTACGAACTCCCCACCCCCACCCCGGCTGCCAGTTATGTCCCATTGTGGAGTTGGCACTGGATTTTTCCTTCCTCAGTGGTGCACTTTGCTCTTGTCTTCATTGAATTTCAGCTTGTCGATTTCAGCCCAATTTTCCGGGCTGTCGCAGTTGCTTTGAGTTCTCATCCTGCCCGTTCCAGGTGAGGCTGGTAGCTCGGGCGACAGGCACGTTTTATTCCCAAGTTAGTGGCTCTAGGAGGGGAGTGGGGACTAGTGGTTAGAGCAGGAGGAGCTGAGGGCCAGGACTCCTGGGTTCTCTCCCCGGCTCTGGGAGGGGAGTGGGGGCTGGTGGGTTAGAGCAGGGGGGCTGGGAGCCAGGACTCCTGGGTTCTCTCCCCGGCTCTGGGAGGGGAGTGGGGGCTGGTGGGTTAGAGCAGGGAGGCTGGGGGCCAGGACTCTAGGTTCTCTCCCCAGCTCTGGGAGGGGAGTGGGGGCCAATGCCCCTGACCATGGCATCCTCTCACCTTGTCAATGTGCCCTCCGCGTCTGAGTAGCAGGGTCCTGGCCAGGACGTTGACGTGCAGCGCGTAGCGGGTGTGGGGCAGCAGCAGCTAGGGCGGAGAGGAGACAGAGGGGTGGGTGAGAGCAAGCAGGCAGCCACCCCCCACCCCCATCCCCGCATGTATCCGGGGAGGGGCAAAGACCCGGCCCCACCGAGAAGCCAGCAGCGGCTCCTTCTCCCCCATCATCCACGAGGTGGGGGAGGTGCTGGCGTGGGGCATGCCCAGCCTGGCACACCGGGCACACGCACCCTGCCGGGCACACGCACGGGCGGCTGGGCACAGCTGGATGCCGGGGGCAGGGCCCCTTCCGGCACGCTTCCCCAGCTGGGCTCTTCCCTGCCGCACAGCTGGGCACAGCTGGCCCCCAGCCCCTCTCTCTCACCTTGAAGAGTGGGTGGCACAGGGGCAGCTGGCGCAGGGTGGCCAGGATGAAGGCCTCGTCGATCAGGTGGGTGAGCAGCAGGTGGCTGACGGCCTCGTGCACCAGGAATTCGGCATAGCGCACCCAGGTCTTGGCCAGGGTCCAGTCCCACTCGGAGTCGCTGGGCAGGAAGATGGGGCTGTCGGGGCCCGGGCACTGGCTGAGCTGCGGGGGGGAGGGACACAGGAGGGCGGGGGGGGGCAGGTTGGCACAAACCAGGTGGGTGAATCCTGCTGCTTCCCCCGGAGGGCCCAGGGGCTGGGAGCTGGCTGCCAGGGTGCGGGGACATGAGGGTGCAGCAAATCCAGTGTTAGGAAGAGGAGACTCACAGAGTTGGGGTGTTACACAACTGGGTACATGCAGGCACACAGAAGAGTGTGGGGGGATTAGGGAGCCAGGACTCCTGGGTTCTCTCCCTGGCTCTGGGAGGGGAGTGGGAGCTGGTGGGTTAGAGCAGGGGCGGCTGGGAGCCAGGACTCCTGGGTTCTCTCCCTGGCTCTGGGAGGGGAGTGGGAGCTGGTGGGTTAGAGCAGGTCGGGGCTGGGAGCCAGGACTCCTGGGTTCTCTCCCTGGCTCTGGGAGGGGAGTGGGGTCTAGTACTTAGAACACAGGGGGTTGGGAGCCAGGACTCCTGGGTTCTCTCCCCGGCTCTGGGAGGGGAGTGGGGTCTAGTGCTTAGAACACAGGGGGCTGGGAGTCAGGACTCCTGGGTTCTCTCCCTGGCTCTGGGAGGGGAGTGGGGTCTAGTACTTAGAACACAGGGGGTTGGGAGCCAGGACTCCTGGGTTCTCTCCCTGGCTCTGGGAGGGGAGTGGGGTCTAGTACTTAGAACACAGGGGGTTGGGAGCCAGGACTCCTGGGTTCTCTCCCCGGCTCTGGGAGGGGAGTGGGGTCTAGTGCTTAGAACACAGGGGGCTGGGAGTCAGGACTCCTGGGTTCTCTCCCCAGCTCTGGGAGGGGAGTGGGGTCTAGTACTTAGAACACAGGGGGTTGGGAGCCAGGACTCCTGGGTTCTCTCCCTGGCTCTGGGAGGGGAGTGGGGTCTAGTACTTAGAACACAGGGGGTTGGGAGCCAGGACTCCTGGGTTCTCTCCCTGGCTCTGGGAGGGGAGTGGGGTCTAGTGCTTAGAACACAGGGGGCTGGGAGCCAGGACTCCTGGGTTCTCTCCCTGGGCCGGTCTCTTAGACACAAGGCCCAGCTCTGGGACCGTGCAGAGGTTGGGGCTGTGAGGGGGTCCCGCCGGGCAGTGTGGGGGGGCCGGGGACCGTTACCTGGATGGCTATGGGGATGAGCTCCCCGGAGGGCTGTAGGAGCAGCAGGCAGAGGGGGGCGGCGATATACTGCTGGTAGCCGTTGATCGTGTTGGCCGGGATGCCCTCCAGGATTTGATAGTCAGCGAGGAAGATGTTCCCCTTCTGCAAGGCACAGGGGGAGCAGAGCGGAGTGTGGGGGCTGGGGGAAAGCTGAGACCCCAGCGCTGCAAGCTTCCCTGCAGCAGTGCCCTGGGACTAGCCCCTGGAGCTGAGTGGCCAGTGTGAGTGCGGCCCCTGGCTCTGGAGTTGGGCTAGCTGGACACCTCTGACCCGTGGCTGCTCGTGCCCAGAGCGACGCTGGAGAGGGAGCCGAGAGCCCAGACTGCGGCCGAGTCCCCCCAGGGGTGTCCCCGGCACCCCACTTACCTCCAGCTCGTCCTGCAGGCTGGTGCTCTCCCCCAGGGAGGAGGCCACCATGGCCGGCGTGACGGGGAAGTTGCAGGGCAGCTCCGTGCAGCGCCGGATCACCACTGGGTGGACCCCGTTCAGGAACTGGTACCCGAAGAACGTGTCCTCTCTCCAGTGCGCCCGTACGTACTCTGGGGGGACACGGGCAGGGCAGCCGTGGGGTTAACATGCCGGGCCGGGACTCAGGGGAGACGGGTCCAGCATGAGGGGGGTCTGATCTCAGGGGGGGTCTGGGCAGCACCAGGCACAAGGGGGTCCCTGATTGCTGTCGGGGGGCGGGGTCTGGGCAGCGTCTGGCACATGGGGATCCCCAGTCGGGGGAGGGGGGTCTGGTTAGTGCCTGGCACAAGGGGGTCCCTGGTCGTAGTCGGGGGGGGGGGGTCTGGGCAGTGCCCGGCACACAGGGGTCCCTGATTGCAGTCGGAGGGGTCTGGCACAAGGGGGTCCCTGATCACGGTCGGGGGGGGGGTGGTCTGGGCAGCACCTGGCACAAGGGGGACCCTGGTCGCAGTCGGGGGGGGGTCTGTGCAGTGCCCGGCACACAGGGGTCCCTGATTGCAGTCGGAGGGGTCTGGCACAAGGGGGTCCCTGATCACGGTCGGGGGGGGGGGGTGGTCTGGGCAGCACCTGGCACAAGGGGGACCCTGGTCGCAGTCGGGGGGGGGGTCTGTGCAGTGCCCGGCACTCAGGGGTCCCTGATTGCAGTTGGAAGGGTCTGGCACAAGGGGGTCCCTGATCACGGTCGGGGGGGGGAGCGGTCTGGGCAGCACCTGGCACTAGGGGGTCCCTGATTGCAGTCGGGGGGGGGGTCTGGGCAGCACCTGGCACAAGGGGGTCCCTGGTCGCAGTCGGGGGGGGTCTGTGCAGTGCCCGGCACACTGGGGTCCCTGATTGCAGTTGGAGGGGTCTGGCACAAGGGGGTCCCTGATTGCGGTCGGGGGGGGGTCTGGGCAGTGCCTGGCACTAGGGGGTCCCTGATCGAGGTCGGGGGGGGGGCGGTCTGGCCAGTGCCTGGCACAATCATCACTGGGGTCTCTAGCCGCTTGCATCACACCCATCCCAATCATCCTGCTCTGTGCGTGGGGGCTCCCGAGGGCCCAGGCGAGCGGGGCTCGGGGGGGGGGGGGGGGTCACCCACCTGTGATCGGGGTCTTCTTGAAGCAGAAAACCTTGTTGATGTCGTCCAGCTTTGCCCAGGAGTTTGGTGCAGCTCAGGAAACCCTTCAGGCGCAGCTCCATCTGCCTGGGGGGCAGAGGGAGTGTGTGGGGCCTGGCCGGGGGTTCAGGCCGCTCCCCGGGAATGGGGCGGAGATGGACGGGGAGGGGGGCAGGGCAAGCGTGGGGGAGCAGGCCGGAGGTTCTGGCCCGTCCCTGGGAAGGATGCGGAGCTGGACGGGGCGGGACGTTCCTCACTTGCAGCAGGCAAGTGCGGGCCTGGGTGAAGGTTTAGGGTCAGGCTGCAGTGTATGGGGTGGGGTTAGGGAGCTCGGATTAAGGTTGAGGTTAGTATATTGGGTCAGGGGTTAGCTTAGTCCCTGGGAAGGGGTCTGGGCTGTGGGGCAGCAGCACTGATGTGGTTCACCGCAAGCAGGAGTTTACAGGCTTAGGGTTACTGTACAGGATTGCAGTTACTGTTCAGGGTTAGGGGTAATTTCTAAGGGCAGGCCTAGGGGCTCGGCGCTGGGATCGGGTCTGGCCGTGGGAAGCCGCACTCACGCATTCCCCCTGCGCAGCAGGAAGTTGGTGCTCTTGGTGAAGGAGTACATGGTGTTGCAGTCCAGCTCAATGATGCTCTCCACCGCCAGGCACCGGGGCAGGCCGGGGGCGTACTCCTTCCACCTGGGCAGGGAAAGACCGCCGGGGACGTTAGCCCTGGCCTGCCGCTGCCCCATCTAACCCTCAGCCGGAGTCCCGGGCCTACCTGTCCTGCGGTTCCTACCACCCCTCCGTCCCCGGGACCCCGCGCTGGTCTGAGCCCCGGAGAGCTCCCCCAAACCCCACCTGGGTCTCACTCACCCATAGCACTCGCGTCGGTGCTTGAGCTCGGCCTGCCGCTGCTCCAGCAGCCAAGGGGAATCGGCATCATCGCAAACTGTCTGGCCTGGGCGAGAGGAGAGAAGGTGGTAGAGAGAGAGACAGGGGTGTTTATGGGATAGATAGATAGATAGATTAGATAGGAGGGGTGTACAGGGATGGATAGACAGAGGCGGGTTGTCATATACATACAGATATGGGTAGCATAAAATCCCTCCTGGGTAGCTGTACTGAATCTTTACCTGTAAGGGGTTAAGAAGCTCAAATAACCTGGTTGGCACCTGACCAAAGGGACCAATAAGGAAAAAAGATGCTTTCAAATCTGGCGGGGAGGTTTTTGTTTGTGCTTTCTTTGTTTGTTCCCCCTCTCGACGGAGAGAGAGACCAGGCAGGTAAAACATCTCCTGAAAACATACCTGAAATGATTCATCTAAGATTCAAAAATTGTAAGTAAGGTCAAGGAAATGCATTAGATTATCTTTTGTTTTAGCTTGTGAATTTTCCCTGTGCTAAGAGGTAATTTCATTCCTGTTTTGTAACAGCATCAGAGGGGAATCCTCTGTGTTTAAAATCTTTTTATTTACCCTGTAAAGTTACCTTCCATCCTGATTTTGCAGATGTGATTCTCTTACTTTTTTTTATAAATAAAATTCTTCTTTTAAGAACCTGATTAATTTTCAGTGTCCTAAAAACAAGGGGCTTGGTCTGTGCTAAATTGGTTAGAATGTGGGATTTGGGATCCATGTGTGGTACCGCGTTAACATGGGAACTGTGTTATAGCGGGGACCGCATTAAAATGAACTGCAATTAAAGTAATTAAATTTGGGATCCATTGCTGCGACCGGATTATATGCGAATTTCCGCTATATAGACGCGCGTTCTAGCTAGTGTCCAGTGTATATTATTCTCAAGCCTCCCCAGGAAAGTGGGTGAAGGGGCTTGGGGGGATATTCTGGGGGAATAAGGACTCCAAGTGACCCTTTTCCTAAACTTTTGTCTAAATCACTTGGTGGTGGCAGCAGTACCCATCCAAGGACAAGGAAGGATTTGTGCTTTGGGGAAATTTTTAACCTAAGCTGGTGGAAATAAGCTTAGGGGGTCTTTCATGTGGGTACCCACATCTGTACCTCAGAGTTCAGAGTGGGGAGGGAACCCTGGCAGGGATGTACGGGGATGGATAGACAGAGGGGAGTGTACAGGGATGGATAGACAGAGGGGAGTGTATGGGGATGGATAGACAGAGGGGGCGTGTATGGAGATGGATGGGGGTGTACGGGGATGGATAGACTGAGGGGTGTGTATGGGGTTGGATACACAGAGGGGTGTGTATGGGGATGGATAGAGGGGTGTACGGGGATGGATAGACTGAGGGGCGTGTACGGGGATGGATAGAGTGGTGTACGGGGATGGATAGACAGAGGGGTCGTGTACGGGGATAGCTAGCTCGCTATGACCCCAAGCAGCACCAGGTCGGCCCCCAGGCCCTGCCCCCAGCCCGCAGCCCCCTACCTTTGCCCTCCCGCAGCTCCAGGGTGCGGTAGCCCTCGATCCACTGGTAGCAGGGGAAGCGGTAGCACTGGCCGTGGGGGGAGACGACCTCCACGAAGCTGCAGTACCAGTTGTCGCTGGGGTAGAAGGAGTAGGGCTCCTTGTGTAGCCGCACCAGGATGATGTCCCCCAGCCAGCGCCGGCAGCACAGCTTGAACTCCTCCACCTGCAACGGGGGGCAGGGAGGGGGGCCAGAGCATGAGGGTGTGGGTCAGGGATTAATCCAGCAACTCAGGGGTAACTGGCAGCATCCGTCTCCACCCCCCCCCACCCAAAATAAAACACTTGCTGGCCTCCTGTGCCCCCATTGTGTGGAAGTCTCCAAGAAAACACAGATCAGCCCGGTCACTGTTGCAACTAGTGTTCTACTTGGCACCTGCCTTTCATTCGCCCGGAGGTAGAGGCCAAGGTTTACCGGTTTAGCTACAGCTTGAGGTACCTCAGCGGAGCCTAGGAGTGTCTAGGAGACGGGCGCAATCCCTTTCAAGCCTTGGTGAGCCCTCTGTTGGTGCCCCCCACGTTTCAGAAGCTGCCACAAATGGGTCAGAGCAGCCGGGTGCGTCTGAGCTTGGCCTCAGTTAAAGCAGAGGCCGACGTCCTGCTGTCAGCTAATGTTGGCAGCCACGTCCCCAGCGGCGGCCGTTTGGCGCAGGCGCCCAGGGGAGCAGATCCGCCGCTGGCGGTGAACAGATCCGGGGTGCTTCACTGCGCCGGCAGATCCACGGACTCCAGTGGAGATCACGGGCCCCCCCAGGTCACACACCCCGATGGCGCTCGGGGCCCGGGCTAGCCCTCTCTGTCACTACCCACGCTCAGAAGGGGCCCCGGTGCCCAGAGGCCCCGCCCCCGCTCTGCCTGCGCGCCGCCCTGAGGCCCCGCCCTCCGCTTGCTCCTCTCCACCCTTCCCCCACCCGCTGCTGGCCGCTGCCCCTCCCCCCCCGCTTGCCCCCTCCCCCCACTTGCTCCTCTCTGCCCCTCCCCCAGCACCCACGGCTCGCTCCTCTCTGCCCCTCCCCCCTCTCTCCTCCCTGCCCCTCCCCCAGCACCCACGGCTCGCTCCTCTCTGCCCCTCCCCCTCTCTCCTCTCTGCCCCTCCCCCCCTCCTCTCTGCCCCTCCCCCAGCACCCACGGCTCGCTCCTCTCCACTCCTCCCCCCACTCGCTTCTCTCTCCCCCTTCCCCAGCACCCACGGCTCGCTCCTCTCCACTCCTCCCCCCACTCGCTTCTCTCTCCCCCTCCCCCAGCACCCACGGCTCGCTCCTCTCTGCCCCTCCCCCCTCTCTCCTCTCTGCCCCTCCCCCAGCACCCACGGCTCGCTCCTCTCTGCCCCTCCCCCTCTCTCCTCTCTGCCCCTTCCCCAGCACCCACGGCTCGCTCCTCTCTGCCCCTCCCCCTCTCTCCTCTCTGCCCCTTCCCCAGCACCCACGGCTCGCTCCTCTCCACTCCTCCCCCCACTCGCTTCTCTCTCCCCCTTCCCCAGCACCCACGGCTCGCTCCTCTCTGCCCCTCCCCCCCTCCTCTCTGCCCCTCCCCCAGCACCCATGGCTCGCTCCTCTCCACTCCTCCCCCCACTCGCTTCTCTCTCCCCCTCCCCCAGCACCCACGGCTCGCTCCTCTCTGCCCCTCCCCCTCTCTCCTCTCTGCCCCTCCCCCAGCACCCACGGCTCGCTCCTCTCCACTCCTCCCCTCACTCGCTCCTCTTCCCCCCTGCCCCCTCACTGACTGTTCTCTGCCCCTCCCCCCAGGAGTGGGGGGAAGGCTGCGGGGGTGGGGCCCCGGTCCGGGCTCCGGGGCCCCCGAAGGGTTAATCCGGCCCTGGGGCCGACGTCGGCAAGAGAGACCCGAAACCGAGCTCCGTGTCAGCTCGAGAGTGCCTCTCTGTCACCAGCTCAAGCTGGGCCGATGAAAGGCTTCACCTGCCCTGACGTGTCTCGCTCCTACCCTGGGCCCAACCCGGCTACCCCAGCGCGGCAAACCACGCAGGCCGGCCACGTACATGGGACCGACGAGGTGGAGACCCGTGTCTAGACGATAAAATGACAACGGGATCATCTGGATTGATTTTGCTCGGCCTTGCACCCGGTGTTCAAAGGATTGTCCCGACTCTCGGGCAAAAAAAGTCAAGGGAAGTGTGGGCCCCTTACTGAATGAGGGAGGCAACCGAGTGACAGAGGATGTGGAAAAAGCTAATGTACTCAATGCTTTTTTTGCCTCTGTCTTCACGAACAAGGTCAGCTCCCAGACTGCTGCGCTGGGCATCACAGCATGGGGAGGAGGTGACCAGCCCTCTGTGGAGAAAGAAGTGGTTCGGGACTATTTAGAAAAGCTGGACGAGCACAAGTCCATGGGGCCAGATGCGTTGCATCCGAGAGAGCTAAAGGAGTTGGTGGATGTGATTGCAGAGCCATTGGCCATTATCTTTGAAAACTCACGGCGATCGGGGGAGGTCCCGGACGACTGGAAAAAGGCTAATGTAGTGCCCATCTTTAAAAAAGGGAAGAAGGAGGATCCTGGGAACTACAGGCCAGTCAGCCTCACCTCAGTCCCTGGAAAAATCATGGAGCAGGTCCTCAAGAAATCAATTCTGAAGCATTTAGAGGAGAGGAAAGTGATCAGGAACAGTCAGCATGGATTCACCAAGGGCAAGTCATGCCTGACGAATCTAATTGCCTTCTATGATAAGATAACTGGCTCTGTGGATGAGGGGAAAGCAGTGGACATGTTATTCCTTGACTTTAGCAAAGCTTTTGACACCGTCTCCCACAGTATTCTTGCCAGCAAGTTAAAGAAGTATGGGCTGGATGAATGGGCGATAAGGTGGGTAGAAAGTTGGCTAGATTGTCGGGCTCAACGGGTAGGGATCAATGGCTCCATGTCTAGTTGGCAGCCGGTATCAAGTGGAGTGCCCCAAGGGTCGGTCCTGGGGCCGGTTTTGTTCAATATCTTCATAAATGATCTGGAGGATGGTGTGGATTGCACCCTCAGCAAGTTTGCAGATGACACTAAACTGGGAGGAGAGGTAGATACGCTGGAGGGCAGGGATAGGATACAGAGGGACCTAGACAAATTGGAGGATTGGGCCAAAAGAAATCTGATGAGGTTCAACAAGGACAAGTGCAGAGTTCTGCACTTAGGACGGAAGAATCCCATGCACAGCTGCAGACTAGGGACCAAATGGCTCGGCAGCAGTTCTGCAGAGAAGGACCTAGGGGTGACAGTGGATGAGAAGCTGGATATGAGTCAGCAGTGTGCCCTTGTTGCCAAGAAGGCCAATGGCATTTTGGGATGTATAAGTAGGGGCATTGCCGGCAGATCGAGGGACGTGATCGTTCCCCTCTATTCGACATTGGTGAGGCCTCATCTGGAGTACTGTGTCCAGTTTTGGGCCCCACACTACAAGAAGGATGTGGAAAAATTGGAAAGAGTCCAGCGGAGGGCAACAAAAATGATTAGGGGACTGGAACACATGACTTATGAGGAGAGGCTGAGGGAACTGGGATTGTTTAGTCTGCGGAAGAGAAGAATGAGGGGGGATTTGATAGCTGCTTTCAACTACCTGAAACGGGGTTCCAAAGAAGATGGTTCTAGACTATTCTCAGTGGTAGAAGAGGACAGGACAAGGAGTAATAGTCTCACATTGCAGTGGGGGAGATTTAGGTTGGATATTAGGAAAAAAATTTTCACTAGGAGGGTGGTGAAACACTGGAATGCGTTACCTAGGGAGGTGGTGGAATCTCCTTCCTTAGAAGTTTTTAAGGTCAGGCTTGACAAAGCCCTGGCTAGGATGATTTAATTGGGGATCGGCCCTGCTTTGAGCAGGGGGTTGGTCTAGACACCTCCTGAGGTCCCTTCCAACCCTGATCTTCTATGATTCTATGTGTGCCAGCAATGCCCCTCTGCCATGTACACTGGTCAAACTGGACAGTCTCTACGTAAAAGAAGAAATGGACACAAATCAGACGTCAAGAATTATAACATTCAAAAACCATTCGGAGAACACTTCAATCTCTCTGGTCACTCGCTTACAGACCTAAAAGTTGCGGGAGAAAGCAGGTGGCTGGAAACCAGGACTCCTGGGTTCTATCCCTGGCTCTGGGAGGGGAGTGGGGGTCGAAGGGAGTTGGAGCCCGGACTCCTGGGTTGTGTCTGACAGACTCACCGTGTCACATTTGGCAAATTTCCTGCCTCTTACAATGACTCAGTTTCCCTGTCTTTGAAACAGGTTCTGTAATTTGTACCTGCATCACGCCAGGCGTGTGACCCGCAGTTAATACTCCATTTTTCCTCCCCACCTTATTTCTCTTGTTTATTTGCGCTGTGAGTTTGTCAGCTGAGGGAGTGACTCACACTCTGTGTTGGTGCAGTGGGCTCTGGGCAGCGCCCAGCATGGCGGGGCCCCGATCTCGGTCAGGGGGGTCTGGGCAGCGCCTGGCAGTGCTCAGCACAATGCGGTCCTGTGGGCAGTCTCTCTTATCCTGCTGGAGACGGGTTGTTTTTCAGAAGTCAGCCTATGAATCCGCCAAGAGATATTGGAACTGCTGCAATGGATCAGACCCATGGGCCCATCTACCCTGGCATCCTGCCTTCTCCTTGCTGCCCTGGATTGGGCCTATCTAATCCAGTATCCTGTCTCCCACAGTGTCCAGTCCCAGCTGCTTGAAAGCAAGAAACCCCATCAAGGAGCAAGCCCGTAAATGCCATTTGTCCCTCAGCCCCGGGCGCTTAGGAACTGGCAGGAGAGCAGGGATCTGAGGGCAAACAACCCTCGCCTGTGTTTATTGCAGCAGGTGGAAAGCTGGATGCTGTTCTGGTTGTTCATAGACGTATTTAATCCTCTTGCAAAAGCACCTCTCCAGTCAGTAGCCACGAATCCTGGACCGGGGCGGGTGGGGAATGTAAAGTCCTTGCATCCAATTATATTTTGCCGCTTTCGTTGACTGTCCCGTTTTTGGTTTTTTTCATCATGATGATGGTTATTCCATTGGGGCAGCAGTGGTCCCGGTCATGGACCGGCAGCCAGTTATGCATGGGGCTGTACCTCTTGAGAAAGCGGCACTGAATTCATCCCCGGTTGAGGGCAGTGGGGGATACTCCGTCACTGGTCATTTTGCAACGGAGATTGTCTGGTTCGCTGTAAGTTCCTCTGGCAAATTAAACTCCCTGTGAACAAACTGTCTTATTTGCCCAGTTTCAGCTTCCCGATATTGGATTTTCTTAGACCTGTCTCCACTAGATGGAAGGATCCTCTGTGATCACATTTCTGCTCCCCCACGGAGGTACTTACAGCGAGGGACCAAGTCACCCCTCGCCCTTCTCTTTGTGAAGCTACACGGGCCAAGCTCCTGGCGTCTCTCCCTCGAAGGCAGGTTTTCCAGGTCCTTGATCATTCTCGTGGCTCTTCGCTGACCTCTCTCCAATTTATCCACATCCCTCTTGAACTGGGGGGGGAACCTCAGAACCGGACTCAGGACCCCAGCAGCAGCCGCCCCAGGGCCAAATCCAGAGGTAAAAAATCCCCTTTCCTTACTCTTGTTTGAGATTCCCTGAGCTGCTTCTTTGCTGGATTGTCAGATTTCTTTGCAAGACAAGAACAGAAGTTTCCCCCCATCAAATTCCTCCGCTTCGCCCATTCTTAAACTCTGTGCATCTATGACAGCCTTTGGTCTGGATCTGACGCTGCCAAGAGGCCGACAATCTGCCTCGTCCCTTGGCAGTTTGGTGCAGTGGTTAATTCCCCCAGAATGTTAATTTCCGCCTTGTTTCTAACTTGTGTTTCGCTGGCTTTAACTTCCAGCTGTTGGGGCCTGTTGTGTCTTTCTCTGCTAAGTCCCCGGGAATGTTCTCCCCGTGCAAGTCCTGACACCCCGAAGTCAAGTCACCGCTCTATCTCCCATTTGAGAAGTGAAAGAAATCAGGATCTTTCAGTCTCTCACTTTCTTCCCAGCTCTCGGACCGTTCCAGTGGCTTTTCTCCGCCCCCCTCTCCAATCAATTTGTTTGATTTGATTCCTGGTTTCATTAGCAGCAGTCACATTTTCAAGCTAGTCTATGCCACTGTGAAGACTAGGCACTGGCTCCCCTCACACACACACACACACACACAAAAGCTGAGATTCTCACATGACTCCAGGCGCTTTACATTTTCCTTGCGTTGGAGGTGGGGTTTTTTTTTGAGACATCTGTAATACTTATCTGCTACCCATCACCATCTCACACTCTGTAATTTATTTAGCCTCACCACACCTTCTAAGGCAGGGCTACGCTATTATCTTCATTGTACAGATGGGGAAACGGAGGCAGAGAAGGTCTAAGTAACTTGCTCAAGGTCATGCAGTAAGGCTGTGGCAGGACAGCCGACTGCTCTAACCACTGGACCAGGGGTAGTCAATAAGCCAATCACAGGCCAAATTTGGACCACCAGATCATAGAATCATAGAATATCAGAGTTGGAAGGGACCTCAGGAGGTCATCTAGTCCAACCCCCTGCTCAAAGCAGGACCAATCCCCAATTTTTGCCCCAGATCCCTAAATGGCCCCCTCAAGGATTGAACTCACAACCCTGGGTTTAGCAGGCCAATGCTCAAACCACTGAGCTATCCCTCCCCCCAAGATGCTTTTGAATGGACCTGAAAATCTTTTTATTTACTTTGTATCATTACTGGGGTTTTTTATTATTAATTTCTCTGGAGGCTGGACCTTAACTAGACCTTGACCAAGAAATTTGGACCTTAAGAAAAAATTGGCTACCCCTGCCTGGACCCATCCGCCGAGTACAACTGTGTAAATAATGGATTTTTCAGTCTGAGGCATTCTGAGGAACAAAAATCAAACAATGCCATTTTTGAGTGAAAGCAAAAACTGAAATCTTTGGGAATGAAACAGGAAGGGGAAAAAAATAATTGAAGGGCGAAGTGCCCAAAGCGAAAAGTTTCATTTTGATTTGGGGCATATGAAAAAAGTTTGTTTTGACTTTCTTAAAAATAAAATTCAAGGAAACATCGTTTTGAAATGAAAACAAAAGCAAAGGTTTTGGGGGGGGACATTTTTTCGGGCCCCTCTCCTAACCAAAACAATTTGGTAAAACTGACACAAATTAGCAAAAAAAAAACCATTTCAGGGACATGGAATCTTCATTTTGCATTTAAAAAAAAAGTTTCCATTGAAAATTTTCACAGCAAAGTTTGGAAGCTTTTCTCCACACTACCGAGGACTAAAAGCGTATTTTGTAAAACTAAAGCTGCAATTCTTCCTAGCATGATCCTTTGATTCCAGGAGCTGGAGCTTTAAGAAAAATGTAAGGTATCTCCAGACCCTTTTACCTTCTCCATGTTCATGTTTTTAGGCTTTTCTATCCACCCACGAGGGCTAGAGACAGAATTTTTTTTTTTAACAAAAAAGGGAGCATCTCCCGTCATGATCCCATGACTCCAGAAGCTGGGGATTGATGATCAAACACCCCGCCATATCGACGGGGTGGATCTGTCCACAGAGCCTGGCCCCGTTCTACTAGTACTCACCGCCCCAGGGTTGAAGTCCTTCCCGTAGTTGTCGAGGGGCTTCTTGTCACTCTCCTCGTGGGTCCCCACCAGGGTGATGGAGATGGAGCTGAATGTCCCGGCTAGCAGGAAGTTCCCGGTGGCGACACGAACTTTATAGACGCCCATCTTAGTTGGGGAGGCACAGAGGAGCGTATCTGGCAGGATTCCTTGTCCTGCTGTCTGTCCGTCCTGGAGATCCGGCGTTGTTGTCTCCGGCTCCTGGCCACGCTGTAGTTTTTATATTCGCTGCTCACCCCCAGTGATGCAGCCGGTGACTTGGCTGTGGGTTCTTTGATGGTTCAGTCACTCCCCAGCCCTGAGGGGAGAACAAGGGCGAGGCAAATGGAGGCTGGCTCAGCTAATTAGTACCTCCAGAAACCTGCATGCTGAGTTCCCCTCCTGCCAGACAGGGCTCTCTCTCCGGGGATGGCATCAGTGTGGGAACAAAAATCTGGGGAAACCAGGATACCACAGCAAGGGGTGCCTTCAGCACCCATCTCTCCCCGGGGCTTGTCTCTTCCAGGCTCAGTCGTCTCCAGTCTGGACTCCTGTTGCCTTCCCAGAGTCTCCATCGGTATGGGTCAGTTTCAGCCTTTCCCGACCCATTCTTGCCACCCCAGACATGGGTGTCGACTTTCTTCTTTCCGGGTGGGTGCTCCACCCAAAGGCCCTGCCCTTGCTCCGCCTCTTCCTGCTCCCGGCCTGGTCTACACTAAACTACACTGAAGTCCTCTGCTATGATGATCAACTTACCTTTCAAGATCCATGGGTCCTACAGATGCTTATCACGACATGTGGGCATCAAATGCCCAATAACACCTCTGGGGGTGAAACCAGACAATCCGTGGGCTCTCGAACAAACTCACATGGAAAAAAAAGGATAAAAGACAAAACCATCCTGTTACCGTGGGCGAACACTTCCCACAAAACCATCGCTCCACCTCTGACCTCTCAGTCTTCAAAGGCGCCCAAAACCTGCCAAAGACGAGCTGAAATTCATGACTTGGCAGGACGCTAAACATCATGGACTGGATAAAGACACTGGATTTCTGGCTTCTTACAACAATCTGGAATTTGTCCTGTGACTGCAGAGGTGTTGATGGGCCATTTTGCCTTGAACTGGCCCTTAAAATATTTATTATTATTTGGCGTGTGCAAAAAAAGAAAATGCCGGATGTGAAAATAACCTGTGGCTAGAAAATCATCATCTGGAACCTGGCTGGCCGGAAGACCAAGATTCATCCGATGAAGTGGGCTGCAGCTCATGAAAGATTATGCTCAAATAAATTGGTTAGTCTCTAAGGTGCCACAAGTCCTAGACAAATTGGAGGATTGGGCCAAAAGAAATCTGATGAGGTTCAACAAGGACAAGTGCAGAGTCCTGCATTTAGGACAGAAGAATCCTTTGCACCGCTACAGACTAGGGACCGAATGGCTCGGCAGCAGTTCTGCAGAAAAGGACCTAGGGGTTACGGTGAACGAGAAGCTGGATATGGGTCAGCAGTGTGCCCTTGTTGCCAAGAAGGCCAATGGCATTTTAGGATGTATATGTAGGGGCATTGCCAGCAGATCGAGGGATGTGATCGTTCCCCTCTATTCGACACTGGTGAGGCCTCATCTGGAGTACTGTGTCCAGTTTTGGGCCCCACACTACAAGAAGGATGTGGAAAAATTGGAGAGAGTCCAGCGAAGGGCGACAAAAATGATTAGGGGAGTTATGAGGAGAGGCTGAGGGAACTGGGGTTGTTTAGTCTGCGGAAGAGAAGAATGAGGTGGGATTTGATAGCTGCTTTCAACTACCTGAAAGGGGATTCCAAAGAGGATGGCTCTTGTCATAAATATAAAGGGAAGGGTAAACCCCTTTAAAATCCCTCCTGGCCAGAGGAAAAATCCTCTCACCTGTAAAGGGTTAAGGAGCTAAAGGTAACCTCGCTGGCACCTGACCAAAATGACCAATGAGGAGACAAGATACTTTCAAAAGCTGGGAGGAGGGAGAAAAACAAAGGGTCTGTGTCTGTCTGTATGCTGCTTTTGCCGGGGACAGAACAGGAATGGAGTCTTAGAACTTAGTAAGTAATCTAGCTAGGTATGTGTTAGATTATGATTTCTTTAAATGGCTGAGAAAATAGCTGTGCTGAATAGAATGACTATTCCTGTCCGTGTGTCTTTTTTGTAACTTAAGGTTTTGCCGAGAGGGATTCTCTATGTTTTGAATCTAATTACCCTGTAAGGTATTCACCATCTTGATTTTACAGAGGTGATTTTTTTTTCTTCTATTAAAAGTCTTCTTGTAAGGAAACTGATTGCTTTTTCATTGTTCTGAGATCCAAGGGTTTGGGTCTGTGGTCACCTATGCAAATTGGTGAGGATTTTTACCAAACCTTCCCCCGGAAGTGGGGTGCAAGGGTTGGGAGGATTTTGGGGGGAAAGATGTTGCCAAACTACATTTTTTCAGGAACCCAGATAAAGTTTGGTGGTGGCAGTGGAAGTCCAAGGGTAAAATAGTTTGTACCTTGGGGAAGTTTTAACCTAAGCTGGTAAAACTAAGCTTAGGAGGTTTTCATGCAGGTCCCCACATCTGTACCCTAGAGTTCAGAGTGGGGAAGGAACGTTGACATGGTGGCAGAGTGGTGGGATTAACCTGAAATCCTTTTGAGATCAATTTGAGATTTTTTTGAACCAGAAAAACAGATTTTAAAAAGGAAATTTTTTTTTCCTTTGGGGCTGCTGGAAAGGAGATCCAACTGAAAGCAGCTAGTTTTTTCTCTGCTTTGGGGCCAGAGCAGAGACAAAAGGGGATTATCTTTGTGAATTCCGGGTTTTCTTTGCCTGGAGGCAGAGTAGTTAACCTCCTGCAGGGAAATTCACACTCTTCACAAACCTGAAGAACAACTTTTTTTCCCCCTAAAAGTAAATAGGGGGGTGTTCTACCTATTTGCCTGGAGACAAAAGTGGTAGGGGTTTGGGTTTTTTTTAGGATTTTGATTTTTTTTTTTTTTTTTTTGCAAGGAGCTTAGATTTGAAAAGGAATATTTTTTCCTTTGGGCTGCTGGAAAGCAGGTTTCCAAGTAGCTGGAGGTTTTTTGCTTTGATTTGGGGCCACAGCAGAGACAAAAGGGAATTGTCTTTTTCTGTAGGTTGACAATCACTATCAGAGAATAGGTTTCAGAGTAACAGCCGTGTTAGTCTGTATTCGCAAAAAGAAAAGGAGTACTTGTGGCACCTTAGAGACTAACCAATTTATTTGAGCATGAGCTTTCGTGAGCTACAGCTCACTTCATCAGATGCATACCGTGGAAACTGCAGCAGACTTTATATACACACAGAGAATATGAAACAATACCTCCTCCCACCCCACTGTCCTGCTGGTAATAGCTTATCTAAAGTAATCGTCAGGTTAGGCCATTTCCAGCACAAATCCAGGTTTTCTCACCCTCCACCCCCCCACACAAATTCACTCTCCTGCTGGTGATAGCCCATCCAAAGTGACAACTCTTTACACAATGTGCATGATAATCAAGTTAGGCCATTTCCTGCACAAATCCAGGTTCTCTCACTCCCTCACCCCCCTCCAAAAACCCACCCTCATACACACACAAACTCACTCTCCTGCTGGTAATAGCTCATCCAAACTGACCACTCTCCAAGTTTAAATCCAAGTTAAACCAGAACATCTGGGGGGGGGGGGGGGGAGGAAAAAACAAGAGGAAATAGGCTACCTTGCATAATGACTTAGCCACTCCCACTCTCACAAATCTTGGGAGACAGGCCAGTCCTTGCCTACAGACAGCCCCGCAACCTGAAGCAAATACTCACCAACAACCACATACTACACAACAGAACCACTAACCCAGGAACTTATCCTTGCAACAAAGCCCGTTGCCAATTGTGCCCACATGTCTATTCAGGGGACACCATCACAGGGCCTAATAACATCAGCCACACTATCAGAGGCTCGTTCACCTGCACATCCACCAATGTGATTTATGCCATCATGTGCCAGCAATGCCCCTCTGCCATGTACATTGGTCAAACTGGACAGTCTCTACGTAAAAGAGTAAATGGACACAAATCAGATGTCAAGAATTATAACATTCATAAACCAGTTGGAGAACACTTCAATCTCTCTGGTCACGCAATCACAGACATGAAGGTCGCTATCTTAAAACAAAAAAACTTCAAATCCAGACTCCAGCGAGAAACTGCTGAATTGGAATTCATTTGCAAATTGGATACTATTAATTTAGGCTTAAATAGAGACTGGGAGTGGCTAAGTCATTATGCAAGGTAGCCTATTTCCTCTTGTTTTTTCCTCCCCCCCCCCCCCTCCAGATGTTCTGGTTTAACTTGGATTTAAACTTGGAGAGTGGTCAGTTTGGATGAGCTATTACGAGCAGGAGAGTGAGTTTGTGTGTGTATGAGGGTGGGTTTTTGGAGGGGGGTGAGGGAGTGAGAGAACCTGGATTTGTGCAGGAAATGGCCTAACTTGATTATCATGCACATTGTGTAAAGAGTTGTCACTTTGGATGGGCTATCACCAGCAGGAGAGTGAATTTGTGTGGGGGGGTGGAGGGTGAGAAAACCTGGATTTGTGCTGGAAATGGCCTAACCTGATGATTACTTTAGATAAGCTATTACCAGCAGGACAGTGGGGTGGGAGGAGGTATTGTTTCATATTCTCTGTGTATATATAAAGTCTGCTGCAGTTTCCACGGTATGCATCTGATGAAGTGAGCTGTAGCTCACGAAAGCTCATGCTCAAATAAATTGGTTAGTCTCTAAGGTGCCACAAGTACTCCTTTTCTTTTTATCAGAGAATAGGTATCCTATTCCAGCACAACAAAATTTTACAAGCCAAGTTTTGTTTGTTTTATTTCTAAACCTCGGATGTAAAGTTAGTTAAAAACAGAGAGGTTAGGATGACAGACTCCACGGCTCAACAAAAGCTGGAATTAGCCAGATTTCAGGCTGATGAAAAACAAAAGGAACATGAAAGACAGATAGAACACATGCAGATGGAGAAAGACGTACAGGAGACTGCCTACAGGAGGGAAATGGAGGCAAGGAAGCATGTGGAGGAGGAGAAGGAAAAAGAGAGGAAGCATGAACTGGACATGGAGAAGGTAAAGGCTCAGCAGAATATACTAACAAACCCTAGCAATCCTTCTCCAGGTACCACTTCCCATCCCAGAAAGTTCCCCACCTACAAGGCAGGCGATGATACTGAGGCCTTCTTAGAAAACTTCGAAAGGGCCTGCCTTGGGTACAGCATCTCTACCGACGAATTCATGGTAGAGCTGAGGCCGCAGCTCAGTGGACCCTTAGCTGAGGTGGCGGCTGAAATGCCTAAAGAACACATGAATAAGTATGAACTGTTTAAATCCAAGGCGAGAGTCAGAATGGGGATAACACCCGAGCAATCTCGTCGGAGGTTCAGGGCCCTAAGGTGGAAACCAGATGTGTCATTTACCCGACATGCCTACCACATTGTGAAACATTGGGATGCCTGGATATCAGGAGCAAGTGTTGAATCTCCAGTAAATTTGCCCTTCCTAATGCAAATGGAACAATTCTTAGAGGGTGTTCCTGAGGAAATAGAAAGACACATCCTAGATGGGAAGCCCAAAACTGTAATCGAGGCAGGAGAGATTGGAGCCGAATGGGTGGAGGTGGCAGAGAAGAAGAAAACCGGTCGCAGTTGGAGCGGAGACCAGAAGGGACAACCCCAGACCACACCCTATTACCAGGGGCCGCCCAAAGCCCCACCTACCTCCCAAAGAACCCTCCAGACACCAAATCGTCCCACCACCCCGTTCTCCAGCAACCCACCTCGCCCCCGTGACCCGTCAGCTGGACGATGTTTTAAATGTAATGAGCTGGGGCATGTAAAGGCCAACTGCCCCAAGAACCCCAACAGATTACAGTTCATTGCACCGGAATTACACCAGAGGTCTGCAGGCCCAGATACCTCCCAGATACCCTTGGAGCGGAGGGAAACTGTGAGTGTGGGCGGGAAGAAGGTCACCGCGTGGAGGGACACCGGAGCACAAGTGTCAGCTATCCATGCTTCCTTAGTGGACCCGAATTTAATCAACCCAGAGATCCAAGTGACAATTCAACCCTTCAATCCAACTCTTTCAATTTGCCTACAGCCAAGTTGCCTGTCCAGTACCAGGGCTGGTCTGGAACGTGGACTTTTGCAGTCTATGATGATTATCCCATCCCCATGCTGTTGGGGGAAGACTTGGCCAATCATGTGAAGCCGGCCAAGAGGGTGGGAATGGTCACCCGCAGCCAGGCTAAACAAGCCGTGAGGCCTAGCTCTGTTCCGGAAACTTCTATCAGGACCCGGTCAGAGGTGATGGACCCGGACCAAAGGCCAATGTCTGCAACAGCAGTAGTGGATCCAGTCCCAGAGACCCAGACGGAACCAGTCCCAGAACTGGAACCAGCCGAACAACCAACGCCAGACCCATTGCCAGCACTGAATCCAGTACTTGCAACCCCAACACCAGAGGGCCCCACCGAACCTGAACCGGCAGCAGCCCATAACCCTACACAAGAGGCTCAGCCGGAGCCTGAACCCCAACATAGTGTCCCAGCGGAGAGAGGTTCACAGTCAACGGAAACAGCCCCATTCCCTACATTGCTTCCAGAGGGACCAAGCATAGGTCCACAATCCCATGAGGAACTGATGTCTCCAGCATCAAGGGAACAGTTCCAGACCGAACAGGAAGCAGATGAAAGCCTCCAGAGAGCTTGGACGGTGGCACAGAGCAACCCACCGCCTCTCAGCTCTTCTAATCGATCCAGGTTTGTTGTAGAAAGAGGACTTTTATACAAGGAAACTCTTTCTGGTGGACACCAGAAGACTGGCATCCTCAGAGACAGTTGGTAGTTCCAACTAAATACCGGGCCAAGCTCTTGAGCTTAGCCCACGATCATCCTAGTGGCCATGCTGGGGTGAACAGGACCAAAGACCGTTTGGGGGGGTCATTCCACTGGGAGGGAATGGGCAAGGATGTTTCTACCTATGTATGGTCTTGTGAAGTATGCCAAAGAGTGGGAAAACCCCAAGACCATGTCAAAGCCCCTCTCCAGCCACCCCCCATCATTGAAGTTCCATTTCAGCAAGTAGCTGTGGATATTCTGGGTCCTTTTCCGAAAAAGACACCCAGAGGAAAGAAGTACATACTGACTTCAATGGATTTTGCCACCCGATGGCCGGAAGCAGTAGCTCTAAGCAACACCAGGGCTAAAAGTGTGAGCCAGGCACTAGCAGACATTTTTGCCAGGGTAGGTTGGCCCTCGGACATCCTCACAGATGCAGGGACTAATTTCCTGGCAGGAACTATGGAAAACCTCTGGGAAGCTCATGGGGTAAATCACTTGGTTGCCACTCCTTACCACCATCAAACAAATGGCCTGGTGGAGAAGTTTAATGGAACTTTGGGGGCCATGATACGTAAATTCATAAATGAGCACTCCAGTGATTGGGACCTAGTGTTGCAGCAGTTGCTCTTTGCCTACAGAGCTGTACCCCATCCCAGTTTAGGGTTTTCCCCATTTGAACTTGTATATGGCCGTGAGGTTAAGGGGCCATTACAGTGGGTGAAGCAGCAATGGGAGGGATTTACACCTTCTCCAGGAACTAACATTCTGGACTTTGTAACCAACCTACAAAACACTCTCCGAACCTCTTTAGCCCTCGCTAAAGAAAACTTACAGGATGCTCAAAAAGAGCAAAAAGCCTGGTATGATAAACATGCCAGAGAGCGTTCCTTCAAAGTAGGGGACCAGGTCATGGTCTTAAAGGCGCTCCAGGCCCATAAAATGGAAGCATTGTGGGAAGGGCCATTCACGGTCCAGGAGTGCCTGGGAGCTGTTAATTATCTCATAGCATTCCCCACCTCCAACCGAAAGCCTAAGGTGTACCATATTAATTCTCTAAAGCCCTTTTATTCCAGAGAATTAAAGGTTTGTCAGTTTACAGCCCAGGGAGGAGACGATGCTGAGTGGCCTGAAGGTGTCTACTACGAAGGGAAAAGTGCTGGGGCTGTGGAAGAGGTGAACCTCTCCATGACCCTTGGGCGTATGCAGCGACAGCAGATCCAGGAGCTGTGCACTAGCTACGCGCCGACGTTCTCAGCCACCCCAGGACTGACTGAACGGGCATACCACTCCATTGACAGAGGTAATGCTCACCCAATTAGGGTCCAACCTTACCGGGTGTCTCCTCAAGCTAAAACTGCTATAGAACGGGAGATCCAGGATATGTTACAGATGGGGGTAATCCGCCCCTCTGAAAGTGCATGGGCATCTCCAGTGGTTCTAGTTCCCAAACCAGATGGGGAAATACGTTTTTGCGTGGACTACCGTAAGCTAAATGCTGTAACTCGCCCAGACAACTATCCAATGCCACGCACAGATGAACTATTAGAGAAACTGGGACGGGCCCAGTTCATCTCTACCTTGGACTTAACCAAGGGGTACTGGCAGGTACCGCTAGATGAATCCGCCAAGGAAAGGTCAGCCTTCACCACGCATCTCGGGCTGTATGAACTTAATGTACTCCCTTTCGGGCTGCGAAATGCACCCGCCACCTTCCAAAGACTTGTAGATGGTCGTCCCCCTCTATTCGACATTGGTGAGGCCTCATCTGGAGTACTGTGTCCAGTTTTGGGCCCCACACTACAAGAAGGATGTGGATAAATTGGAGAGAGTCCAGCGAAGGGCAACAAAAATGATTAGGGGTCTGGAACACATGACTTATGAGGAGAGGCTGAGGGAACTGGGATTGTTTAGTCTGCAGAAGAGAAGAATGAGGGGGGATTTGATAGCTGCTTTCAACTACCTGAGAGGTAGTTCCAGAGAGGATGGTTCTAGACTATTCTCAGTGGTAGCAGATGACAGGACAAGGAGTAATGGTCTCAAGTTGCAGTGGGGGAGGTTTAGGTTGGATATTAGGAAAAACTTTTTCACGAGGAGGGTGGTGAAACACTGGAATGCGTTGCCTAGGGAGGTGGTGGAATCTCCTTCCTTAGAAGTTTTTAAGGTCAGGCTTGACAAAGCCCTGGCTGGAATGATTTAATTGGGTATGGGTCCTGCTTTTGAGCAGGGGGTTGGACTAGATGACCTCCTGAGGTCCCTTCCAACCCTGATATTCTATGATTCTATGATTCCTAGTGGGAATGAAAGAATATGCAGTCGCCTACCTTGACGATGTGGCCATATTTTTGGATTCCTGATACCTGGAACATCTACAAAAAGTCTTCGAGCGCATAAGGGAGGCAGGACTAATTGTTAAGGCTAAGAAGTGTCAAATAGGCGTAAACAGAGTGACTTACCTTGGACACCAGGTGGGTCAAGGAACTATCAGCCCCCTACAGGCCAAAGTGGATGCTATCCAAAAGTGGCCTGTCCCAAAGTCAAAGAAACAGGTTCAATCCTTCTTAGGCTTGGCCGGTTATTACAGGCGATTTGTACCGCAATACAGCCAAATCGCCTCCTCACTGACAAACCTAACTAAAAAGAAACAGCTAAATGCCGTTCAGTGGACCAAAGAGTGTCAGAAGGCCTTTAACCAGCTTAAAGCGACACTCATGTCTGACCCTGTACTAAGGGCCCCAGACTTTGACAAACCGTTCCTAGTAACCACAGATGCGTCCGAGCGTGGTGTGGGAGCAGTTTTAATGCAGAAAGGACCTGATCAAGAATTCCACCCTGTAGTGTTTCTCAGCAAAAAACTGTCTGAGAGGGAAAGCAACTGGTCAGTCAGTGAAAAAGCATGTTATACCATTGTCTACGCCCTGGAAAAGCTATGCCCATATGTTTGGGGACGGCGTTTCCACCTGCAAACCGACCATGCTGCGCTACAGTGGCTTCATACTGCCATGGGAAATAACAAAAAACTTCTTCGGTGGAGTTTAGCTCGCCAAGATTTTGATTTCGACATCCAACACATCTCAGGAGCTTCTAACAAAGTGGCTGATGCACTCTCCTGTGAAAGTTTCCCAGAACCGACCGGTTAAAATCGTCCTTGAGATGTGGAAAATATTGTTAGTCTTTATGTACTTGGTAGTATATTTAGAGGTACATGTGTCTTATGAACTCTGTTTTTCCTAAAGCTCCAGGAAGAAATCCCAGCCAGCGTTTCACCCTAACAGTGATTTGGGGGGCCTGTCATAAATATCAAGGGAAGGGTAAACACCTTTAAAATCCCTCCTGGCCAGAGGAAAAGCCCTTTCACCTGTAAAGGGTTAAGAAGCTAGGATAACCTCGCTGGCACCTGCCCAAAATGACCCATGAGGAGACAAGATACTTTCAAAGCTGGAGGGGGGGAGAAACAAAGGGTCTGGGTCTGTCTGTGGGATGCTTTTGCCGGGGACAGAACAGGAATGGAGTCTGAGAATTTAGTAAGTAATGTAGCTAGAGATGCATTAGATCATGATTTCTTTAAATGGCTGAGAATATAAGTTGTGCTGAATGGAATGTAGATTCCTGTCTGTGTGTCTTTTTGTAACTTAAGGTTTTGCCTAGAGGGATTCTCTATGTTTTGAATCTAATTACCCTGTAAGGTATTTACCATCCTGTTTTTACAGAGGTGATTCTTTTTACTTTTTCTTCTATTAAAAGTCTTCTTGTAAGGAAACTGAATGCTTTTTCATTGTTCTAAGATCGAAGGGTTTGGGTCTGTGGTCACGTATGCAAATTGGTGAGGATTTTTACCAAACCTTCCCCAGGAAGGGGGGTGCAATGTTTTGGTGAGGATTTTGGGGGGAAAGACGTTTCCAAATGGCTCTTTCCTAATAAAAAACCCAGTTAGACTTTTGGTGGTAGCAGCGAAAGTCCAAGGCCAAAAGGTAAAATAGTTTGTACCTTGGGGAAGTTTTAACCTAAGCTGGTAAAAGTAAGCTTAGGAGGTTTTCATGCAGGTCCCCACATCTGTACCCTAGAGTTCAGAATGGGGAAGGAAACTTGACAAATATAAGTATTAATTAATGTTGTAGCACAGGGCCTACGGGCCTCAGGCCCGGACAATGGCTATCTTAGCCAAATCAGGCATTCGGCTTTAAGACCGATCAGCACAATACACCCGCTGCACTTGTGTCTACATTTACGACGTGCCGATGGTTTGAAAACGACGGCCACATTTGGACAAGAAGGTCTCTGAAAGCCGGGGGACCCCGCCAGACGTGCGTCGGTCGCCAGGGGGAAATCTCGGAGCCATCCTGAAGGCGAGGAAACCTGTCGCTACAGCGACAAGGTGATGTGAATCGGTGCCAGGCGCCCAGAGAACGAACGAGCTGGCCTGTGAAAAGGCGAGGCACCCCCAAAGTGCACGTTCAAATAAGACAAAGGGGACTAAAACCTTCATCGGTGGGTATGAACTCGGGCCGGCTTCAGTGTAACACTGTAAACACTCTACCCCGACCTGTGTGCGCTGGGGGAGACGCGAGGGTGAGGATGAAGATGAAGGCTAACATTTTGGGCTTTGCCACTGTGTGAGCCATTCATTCTCAACCAGGGGGGACACATACCCCTGGGGGTACACTAAAGTCTTCCGGGGGGCCATCAACTCATCTAGAGATTTGCCTGGTTTTACCACCAGCTACATAAAAAGTGCGAGCGAAGTCGTGCAAACCAAAATTTAATACCATGACTCATTTAGACTGCTCTATAGACTATACAGTGAAATGGAAGGACAAGATTTATATTCTGATCCATGTATTTTATAATGATCTGGTAACAAGGAGAAAGTCAGCCATTTTTCAGTCACCGGTTAATGTGAGACTTCTGTATTTTGCTGTCTGATTTTGTAAGCGAGTCGTTTTTAAGGGAGGTGAAACTTGGGGCTACGAGAGACAAATCAGCCTCCCAAAAGGGGGACAGTCGTCTGGAAAGGTTGAGAGGCCCTGGTCTAGAAGATCCAACCCCACCGCAAGTTCTGGGCTCTGTGCAGAAATCTATTAATCGAATGCGGATGGGGAAAGCAATCATTAAGGCTGTGTTTAAGCTAGAGAGACTATGACGACACAGATGTAGTGTAGACACACCCTACACCTGTGGAAAGGGGGTATCCGTAGGTGGGGGGACATCACTTCCCTTGAGAGAGCTGTGTCTACACTGGGGGTGTATGTTGGCAGAGCTAGGTAGGTCAGGAGTTTGTTTAGTTCACACCCCTGACCGACATAGCTACGTCAACCTAACTTTGAAGCGTGGACCACACCTTGGTGAGTCATCTTGAAAGGTGGCCTGCCGAAGGGAAGTCCAGGTGGGGTTTGTTTCACGGGCCATGTGCCAGGTAATGACAGGAGAGGACGCCGTGATTGTGCAACTGCACCAGTTTTCTGTGTCTTTATGGTGGAGAAAGAAGGTTTGTCTTTTTAAAAGTTGGTTCCGTGGTTTTTTTTTTTTTAACTTTGGAAATATCAGGGCTGTAAAATCTGCTTTCGAACTTTTTGCAACCTCACTGAAGCTGCAAGCGACATCAGATCTTTCATGCTGACTTCCTTTCTCCAAACTGTTAGTTACTCATTGTTATATTGTAAAGCAGCCACCTGCTGAAAGGATCCCTGCCTATCACACGACTGGTCTATATGAGGAAAAGGAAGATGAGACCATGGGTAGTCACACGGGAGGAATATGTGTCCTCTTTTCCCCTGGCAAACTGAAGTTTGTATTGCTCAGTTCCTTTGCAAATACGAAAGGAACACTCTTGGCTTGTGAATAAGATTTTATCTTTTTTGCTGATTGAAAGCAAGCTCTCTCTTTGCAACTGTCTATTATCTGAAGAACTGGGAAGTGAGGGAAACGGATTTTTTTCAGTTCTTTGCCAAGTCTGAAATATTAGAAGACAATCTGGTTTGGAATGAAACAATTTTCCAGATTTCCTGTGAATCAAAAAGCTCAAAACCAAATCTAGCGGGGGTGGGGGGCAGCGAATAAAATGTTTTGTTTCAACAAAATGAAATGTTTTGTTTTGATTGCAAGCTTTTAAAAAGAACAGGGTGGGGGTTTTTTTTGTCATCCAATGAAAGGGCATTTTGAAATGAATCTTTTCGAGCCAAACCACTGAAACGTTCCATGTTTTCATGGGAAACATTCCATGTAAATCGTGTGCCCTTTTTTTTCTTTTTTTTTAAAGAATTTTCAGAAATAAAATGAAAGTCAATTTCGAAACAGGTCGTTTCAAATGGAGAATTGGAAACCCCTTTGTTTGGCCATTTCAAATGATGCAGGATTTGAAAAAGGTGCAGATTTAAATGAACAATTTGGCGAAACTGATATGACTGCATGACGCATTGCCGTGTCACTGAATCTGCATTTTTCACCGAAAAATGGTTTCGGGTGGAAAATTTCACTTGGCTCTAATTATAAGGTGACTTGGTCCTGCATCAATGCCGTGGGCTCGACTCGGTGACGTCTTGGGGTCCCTTTCAGACAGGAGCAGTGGAAGCTTCCTAAAAGTGGAGGGGCCGCCGGCATCTGAGCCGAGGTCCTGCCCCCTGCACCGCCCCTTCCCTCCATTTGGCTGTTTGAGCTCTGAAGGGCCAGAGATCCCCAGAGTTGCCTCCCGGGGCCGCCCTGACAGACGCTTCGAACCGACGGATCACTACAACGTTGCTTGGACAGATTCCTCACGTGACGTCATCTTTATGCAAGGGGACTTTTGCCCCCTTACTAACATTCAGTGCGGGGTGTTTTAATTGCTAGCTCCCAGTACTAAAAAGGGGGAAGGGTCGACGCAGATTCAGGACCCTGAGACTGTCAGGCCCAGGAAAAATGGGGAGAGGCCAATGCTCCAGGTCAGCCTGAATGACAAGGCAGGCAGGCTAATCAGGGAGTCAGCAGGCCAGGGAGGTCCCATCCTCCCTGTGAGCTGGAATTGCCTGGGTCAGACAGAGTGGGGCCCAGCTAAGGAGAGAGCAGGGGCCCAAGCTGAGCTGCGGGGCAGAGCTGGGCCAGAGCCAGAGGGGCCAGAGAAGCAGCCCAGGGAGCAGGTCAGAGATGGGAGCAGAGTCTCAGAAGCAGCCTGCAGAGCAGACCTGTCCTGGGAGCAGAGCTGCAGCATCCAGAGCCAGAGGGGCCAGAGAAGCAGCCCAGGGAGCAGGTCAGAGATGGGAGCAGAGTCTCAGAAGCAGCCTGCAGAGCAGACCTGTCCTGGGAGCAGAGCTGCAGCAACCGGACCAGAGGGGCCAGAGAAGCAGCCCAGGGAGCAGGTCAGAGATGGGAGCAGAGTCTCAGAAGCAGCCTGCAGAGCAGACCTGTCCTGGGAGCAGAGCTGCAGCAACCGGACCAGAGGGGCCAGAGAAGCAGCCCAGGGAGCAGGTCAGAGATGGGAGCAGAGTCTCAGAAGCAGCCTGCAGAGCAGACCTGTCCTGGGAGCAGAGCTGCAGCATCCAGAGCCAGAGGGGCCAGAGGAGCAGCCCAGGGAGCTGGAGGCAGAGCAGCAGAGACCGAGTGGTGGGGCTGGGGCTGGAGCAGTCCGGAGCTGGGTGCGGTGAGCAGCTGGGGGGACCGAGGGGGACCCTGGGCAGCGGGCCCAGCACAGGGAGACGCCTCAGCCAAGGGGCTCTGCAGGCCAGGCTTGGATCATAACCCCGACAGGGCGGGGGCGACACTGGGAAGAAGGGTCCTGCCACTTAGAGCCTGAGAGCGTGTGGCCACCGCCAGAGCGAGTGTCCAACCCGCAGCATCCCTGCAGCACGGCCAGGGCTGGAAAAGGGGCCTGGGACTTACAAGGAACAGACTGTGAACGGCCCTGACGTTCCAGAGACGCTGTTTGTGATGCTCCCTGCCACAGAGCGGGGTGATGTGTTTCCTTTAACCTTTCCCATTTCCCCTTATCCTTTTTCAAATTAATTGTTGATTAAATAACTTGCATTTGCTTTAACTTGTACGTAATGGTCAGTGGGTCAGAGAAGTGCCCAGTGCAGAGACAGCACCCTGGAGTGGGGACACCCTAGCCCCTGCCCTAGGTGACCGCAGCAGCGCTGGGGGTCGAGCCCCCCAGGAATCCTGGGCCCAGCCTTGTTGGGGTTACGAGGACTCTGCCAGACAGGAGAGGGGAAGGGGAGCCCTCAAGGGCAGGGAGGCCACTGGGTAAAGGAAGTGGGAGCGAGGACTCAGATCCTTTCGCTAGCCCATTTCACTGGGGTCGTGCAGAAGCCAGGAGAGTTCCCCACAATAGCAGGACCATTCCCCCACTTGCATTTAATTAAAGGTTCATCTCATTGGAGAGAGCCCAGTGGAGGACAACGAAAATGATCAGGGGGCTGCGGCACATGACTTATGAGGAGAGGCTGAGGGAACTGGGGTTATTTAGTCTGCAGAAGAGAAGAATGAGGGGGGATTTGGTAGCAGCCTTCAACTGCCTGAAGGGGGGTCCCAAAGAGGATGGAGCTCGGCTGGTCTCAGTGGTAGCAGATGACAGAACAAGGAGAAATGGTCTCAAGTTGCAGTGCGGGAGGTCTAGGTTGGATATTAGGAAACACTATTTCACCAGGAGGGTGGTGAAGCAGTGGAATGGGTTTCCTAGGGAGGTGGTGGAATCTCCGTCCTTAGAGGTTTTTAAGGCCCAGCTTGACAAAGCCCTGGCTGGGATGATTTAGTTGGGGTTGGTCCTGCTTTGAGCAGGGGGTTGGTCTAGACGCCTCCTGAGGTCTCTTCCAACCCTAATTGTCTATGATTTCGCTGGCAGCTCATTGGTCTGTAGCTGTTTGCTGGCTTTCGCCTGTAAATAACTCTCCGATCCCTTTGTCCTTGTAAATGAACCTTCAGAAAGTTTATTTCGGGATTGGCTACAGGCAAGACCTAGGGGAACCAGTTGACCTGGGGTAAGGGACTGGTCTCTTGGGACAGGAAGCAATTTGAACGTGGGGCCTAGGCGCTGGCTTTGATTTTTCCCCGTGGATGCTCCGCCCCAAGGCCACACCCCCCCACTCCACCCACTCCCCCTAAGCCCCGCCCTATCTCTCTCTCTCTTCCCGCCCCCTGCCCCAAGCACCTCCTACCACCCACTAAACAGCTGATCGGCGGCTCGGGCTGAGAGCTGTTAAAGTGCTTTGGTTGTTGCCCTGTTCATAACAATTTATGCCACCGCTTTAATCTCCCGCCAGGGAGCCATCAGGCCCAAGGCGCCGAAATAAATGGGTTCTGTCTTTATTAAAACGTGCCCGAGCCAGGAGCTTACGGGCGGATGGGTCCTGAGAAGGTGCGAGGCAGGTGGAATTGCTACAGACGCCGATTTTGGCCGGCGAGCGGTGAGTCATTCCCCACAATCAAAGGAAGGAGGGCAGAGAAGGAAGACGCAGGCCAGGAGCTTTGGCGGTTCGGGACTGAACGCGGGCAGTTCGGGCTGGCACGTTCCGCCGAGCTCACAACAAAGTGGATGGGGATCAAAAGGAAACGGATGCAAAAAAGGATCAGGATCGAAAGAAAACAGAATTGGGGGGCCCAATTTTGGCCAGGCTCTGCACTGTGCCTGGCACAATGGGGGTGCCCCGATCTCAGCTGGGGTCTAGCCCGGCACCCCAATCTCAGCTGGGGCCATCCCTGCAGCGCCCAGCATTAATGAGGCCCTGATCTTCGGGCCGCTAATAAGTGGGTCTGCAGCGTGTGAGGGTGTTTGGAGTTCAGCAGGAAACCCAGAGGAGAACCCAGGGAGAGGTGGATATGGGGCAAAAGGTGGTACACAGGGCCCCTGGTATGGAAGGGAGAATAGGGTACCTGGCGTGGGGGGCAGGGGCAAATGCAAGGCAGCCGGAGCCCCTGCCAGGGGGAGTTGGGGCGAGTCCGTGAAATAGTGGGGGATGGGAAGGGGCACCCAGGGAGGTGTGGGGGGAGAACGAATACAAGGCTCATTCCAGGTTCTCCTCAAGCCCTTGTCCATGCGAGGGGGCCGAGCAGCGACGCATCCTGTCGCAATGCCCCCTATTGCCGGCACTTCTCGCAGTGTGTGTGGGGTCCTCCTGACCCTAGTGCCCCCTCTGCCCTGGACCCCAGCCCCCAGCCAGCCCCTTCCCTCGAGGCCCCACCCCTGCCTGCCTCTTCCCACCCCACCTCCACTCTGCCCCCGCCCCGCCCCTGCCCCACCCCCTCCCCACCTCTTCCTACCCCCGCTCTGCCCCGGATCTTGCCCCCACTTGACCCCTTCCCTCGAGGCCCCACCCCCGCCCTGCCTCTTCCCATCCCTGCCTCTTCCGGGCCCCGCTCTGCCCCAGACCCCACCCCTCAACCCACCCCTTCCCTTGAGGCCCCACCCATACCCTGCCTCTTCCCACCCCTGCTCTGCACCGGCCCCACCTTCACCCTGTCTCTTCCCGCCCCCACCCCCATGACTTCTTAGGTCCATCCCTTCTGGCTGAGAACCATAGGGGGGTTTTTTTATCCCCTCCTTGCCTCCGCTGCTCTTGGGTCACATCAGGACCCCGTTGAAATGCGGGCCCGAAGCCAGGGCCAATCCATTTGCTGCTTGAGTGCAGCAGTGTGTTATAGTATAAAGAAGTTCCCGTCTCCTAGGCCTCCTCCCTCTTTTCCATCCAAGAATATTAAAGGCACTGGCATGTGAAATTGCAAACCCGACAGCAATCCGTGAATGCAGCATCGCCGCACCCTATGACTGGGGAATTGCTAATGTATTACCTATTTTTCAGAAAGGGGTGGAAAAAGTGATCAGGGAAACTGCCGGCCTGTTCGTTTGACCTCAGTTGTACACCAGGACTTGGAACAAAAGTTTGAGGAGAGAAAGCAGTCAAGGACACAGAGGTTAATGGTAACTGGGATAAAGTACAAGATGGTTTTACCAAAAGCGGATTGTGCCAGACCCACCTGATCTCTGTCTTTGAGACGAGAACTGATTTTTTAGACAAAGAAAATGCAACAGATCTAATCCACCTGGATTTCAGTGAGGCATTTGATACCGTTCCATGTGGGAAATTATTCGTTCAACTGGAGACGACGGGGATTGAAAGGAGGATTGAAAAGTGGGACACTGGATGGGGAGGGCTCTGAGTTACTACAGATAATTCTTTCCCCAGTGCCTGGCTGATGGGTCTTGCCCACACGCTCAGAGTCTAACAGATCACCAGATTTGGGATCGGGAAGGAATTTTCCCCTGAGACAGATTGGTAGAGACCCGGGGTGGAGGTGTGGTGTTTCGCCTTCCTCTGCAGCATGGGGCATGCGTCAGCTGCAGGTTTAAGCTAGAGTGAACGGCGGAGAATGAGTGGGCGAGGTTCTGCGGCCAGCAACATGCAGGATATCAGACTAGAAGATCGCAATGTGTCTGAGTCTCAGTGAAGGTGAGGCAACCGTACAAAAACCACAAAGTGTGTAATTATAGACCTGTCTGCCTGGCTCTGCTCCCAGGCAAGATAATGGAACAGCTGACATAGGTAATATCTATAATGCCAATCAACAAAGGTTTATGGAAACTAGATCCCGTCAAACTAACTTGATACCTCTTGATTTTATAACGAGATTACAAGTTCTGTTTGCCAGAAGCTGGGAATGAGCGACAGGGGATGGATCACTTGGTGATTGCCTGTTCTGTTCATTCCCTCTGGGGCACTTGGCATTGGAAGACAGGACACTGGGCTAGATGGACCTTTGGTCTGACCCAGTCTGACTGTTCTTATGATAAAGGTCACGGAGTTGATGCAATCGACCTGGACTTCTGTGCAGCATTTGGTGTGGTACCACCTGACGTCCCGATTAACAAATTAGAAAGTAAGACGGGGCGTGTTCGATGGATTCAAAATTGTCACCAGGGAACCACCATCGAGCGAGGAATTAGCCGAGTTACCTCGAAATAAAACTGATTCCGTCCACACGACCAAACCAGTTTTTTCGATTTAAAGGGCTCTTTGCTCCGATTTCTGTACTCCACCTCGGCAAGTGGAGCAGCGCTAAAATCGAGATCGCAGTTCCGGGTTACAGGTACTGTGGACGCAATTCGACGATATTGGCCTCTGGGAGCTATCCCAGAATGCTCCCTTGTGACTGCTCTGGACAACACTCTGAACTCCGATGCACTAGCCAGGTAGGCAGTAAAAGCCCTGAGAACTTTTGAATTTCCTGTTTGGTCACCATCAGCACAGGTGACCATCAGCACGGTCCACCATCACAGGCGACCATGCAGAGTCCACCATCTCAGGAGACCACGCAGTCCCAGATTCGCAGACGAGCTCCAGCATGGTCCGAATGGGAGGTACTGGATCCCATCGCATGCTGGGGAGACGAATCTGTTATTTCAGAACTACGTTCCAAAAAAGGGTTTCAGAGTAGCAGCCGTGTTAGTCTGTATTCGCAAAAAGAAAAGGAGGACTTGTGGCACCTTAGAGACGAACACATTTATTTGAGCATGAGCTTTCGTGAGCTACAGCTCAAATGAAGCGGGCTGTAGCTCACGAAAGCTCATGCTCAAATAAATTGGTTAGTCTCTAAGGTGCTGTCAAGGTTCCTCCCCCACTCTGAACTCTAGGGTACAGATGTGGGGACCTGCATGAAAAACCTCCTAAGCTTATCTTTACCAGCTTAGGTCAAAACTTCCCCAAGGTACAAAAATATTCCACCCTTTGTCCTTGGACTGGCCGCTACCACCACCAAACTAATACTGGTTACTGGGGAGGAGCTGTTTGGATGCGTCCTTCCCCCCAAAATACTTCCCAAAACCCTGCACCCCACTTCCTGGACAAGGTTTGGTAAAAAGCCTCACCAATTTGCCTAGGTGACTACAGACCCAGACCCTTGGATCTTAAGAACAATGCACAATCCTCCCAACACTTGCACCCCCCCTTTCCTGGGAAATGTTGGATAAAAAGCCTCACCAATTTGCATAGGTGACCACAGACCCAAACCCTTGGATCTGAGAACAATGAAAAAGCATTCAGTTTTTTACAAGAAGACTTTTAATAAAAAATAGAAGTAAATAGAAATAAAGAAATCCCCCCTGTAAAATCAGGATGGTAGATATCTTACAGGGTAATTAGATTCAAAAACATAGAGAATCCCTCTAGGCAAAACCTTAAGTTACAAAAAAGATACACAGACAGAAATAGTTATTCTATTCAGCACAGTTCTTTTCTCAGCCATTTAAAGAAATCATAATCTAACACATACCTAGCTAGATTACTTACTAAAAGTTCTAAGACTCCATTCCTGGTCTATCCCCCAAAGACAGACTATAGACAGACACACAGACCCTTTGTTTCTCTCCCTCCTCCCAGCTTTTGAAAGTATCTTGTCTCCTCATTGGTCATTTTGGTCAGGTGCCAGCGAGGTTACCTTTAGCTTCTTAACCCTTTACAGGTGAGAGGAGCTTTCCCCTGGCCAGGAGGGATTTCAAAGGGGTTTACCCTTCCCTTTATATTTATGACAGGTGCCACAAGTCTTCCTTTTCTTGTTCCAAAAAAAGAAACGCAAATACATACGCTAAAGTCTCCCGGGCTATGACGGAAAGAGGCTACTCCAGGGACACAGAACAGTGTCGTACAAAAGTCAAGGAGCTCAGACAAGTGTACTAAAAAATCAGGGAGGCGAATGGGCACTCTGGGTCACAGCCCCATACACGCCGCTTCTACCGTGAGCTGCATGCAATAAGGATAAGTGCAGGGTCCTGCACTTAGGACGGAAGAATCCAATGCACCGCTACAGACTAGGGACCAAATGGCTAGGCAGCAGTTCTGCGGAAAAGGACCTAGGGGTGACAGTGGACGAGAAGCTGGATATGAGTCAGCAGTGTGCCCTTGTTGCCAAGAAGGCCAATGGCATTTTGGGTTGTATAAGTAGGGGCATAGCGAGCAGATCAAGGGACGTGATCGTTCCCCTCTATTCGACATTGGTTAGGCCTCATCTGGAGTACTGTGTCCAGTTTTGGGCCCCACACTACAAGAAGGATGTGGATAAATTGGAGAGAGTCCAGCGAAGGGCAACAAAAATGATTAGGGGTCTAGAACACATGCCTTATGAGGAGAGGCTGAGGGAACTGGGATTGTTTGGTCTGCGGAAGAGAAGAATGAGGGGGGATTTGATAGCTGCTTTCAACTACCTGAAAGGGGGTTCCAGAGAGGATGGCTCTAGGCTGTTCTCAATGGTAGCAGATGACAGAACGAGGAGTAATGGTCTCAAGTTGTAGTGGGGGAGGTTTAGATTGGATATTAGGAAAAACTTTTTCACTAGGAGGGTGGTGAAACACTGGAATGCGTTACCTAGGGAGGTGGTAGAATCTCCTTCCTTAGAGGTTTTTAAGGTCAGGCTTGACAAAGCCCTGGCTGGGATGATTTAACTGGGAATTGGTCCTGCTTCAAGCAGGGGGTTGGACTAGATGACCTTCTGGGGTCCCTTCCAACCCTGATATTCTGTGATTCTATGTGGGGTGACGACCCCACTACCCCACCACTGTCCATGGACACCTGCCAGTGGGGAGTAGCACGGAGCGAGGAGGATGGGTTTTTGGAGGATGAAGAGGAGGAGGACAGTGCACAGGTGGCAAGTGGGGAATCTGTTTCCCCCCCTAGCCAGGAACTATTCTTAACGCTGGAACCAATAGCCTCCCCACACTTCCAAAGCATGCTCCCAGACCATGACCCTGGAGAAGGCACTTCTGGTGAGCGAGAGCTTGATCGATGCAATGCCATGGGGGTGGGGGGAAACCCAGCCACGCTGGGCTGTTCGCGTTTCGTTTAAAGGGCTCATTCCTGCTCAGAGTCTCATTGGAGCCCCACGGTGTGTGTGTGGGGGGTGTGTGTGGGGAGGGAGGGTGTTTTCTGAAGCGATCATCCCAGAGAGCCCGCAGGCTGCCTGCAAGCTGAATTCTGTAGCCCGGCCACATGTGATGGCTTACTCACACCAAAGTGGCAAGCACTTCAGTATAAGAGGCAAAATGCGACCTTGTACAGAAAGAACATGTGCTGTGTACTATGAATTGCCTGTTTCACTGAGAAAGAGTGTCCCCTTTCTTCTCTAAAAGGTATCTTTTAAAATACGACCCTCCCTTTTTCTCCTCCTGCAGCAGGTTCAAATGTTTCAACGTGGCTCCTATCTACTCCGTCCCAGAGGCTGGTCCAGATTAGAAGGCGGAAAAAACGAACTCGGGACGACATGTTTGCCGAGCTCACGCAGCCCTCCCGCACTGATAGGGCCCAGCTGAATGCGTGGAGGCAAACAATTGCGGAGTCGCGTAAAGCGTTACATGAACACGAAGAGAGGGGGGACGTGCGCGACGAGAGCAGGCAGGATGCTATGGTCAAGCTTATCGGGGAGCAAACTGATATGCTCCGCTGTATGGTGGATCTAATGTGGGAAAGACAGCAAGACCACAGGCTGCCGCTGCAGCCCCTGAATAACCGCCCTCCCTCCTCCCCAAGTTCCATAGCCTCCTCACCCAGACGCCCAAGAACATGGGCGGGGAGGCTACGGGGACCCACACAGTCAACCCCAGAGGATTGCACAAGCAGCAGAAAGCTGGCATATCCTAAATTTTGATTTGGTTTCTGGACTTGTCCTTCCCTCCTCCTCCACCCCCCTAACCCAATACCCCCCCGCCCACCCGTCTGGCTTCTGATTTCTCTCAGTGTTTTGTGCAACAAATAATAAAGAATGGTTTTTAAACAACTGTGAATTTATTTCCTTTCATATTGTAAGCAGTGTCAGGATGAGCTCCACCCTGACATCTGGTGGTGAGGTGTGGCAAGTTGTGGAAAAGAACTTCAGGGGCCGATCTCATTTGCATAGGCACACCCACCCTGCCTAGAATGAGGCCATAGCTGCCCAAATGGTCACTTTGGCTGCTGTGGGATCCCCAGTGTCTCTGTTATTGGGGCAGGAAGAATAAATTGTTATTACCCTGATTATGGGAACTGTGCTTGGAACTGTACTTGGCCTTTTGTTATGATGGAGGGACTCACCATCAACTAAGGAGCACTCGCTAGGCAAGGGTCATGGGTTCCAAAACTCTGTGAATTGAGAGGGGTTGGGGATGAGTATTAATACTTAGTGGCATGGGCCCCTTGGTGAGGGCCTTACATGCTAATTGCACTTCCTCTTCTCTCCACTGTAGAATATCAGAGCTAATTTTGATTTCATTAGAAGTCTAGTTACAGGCTGCTGAGCTCACTGCGGGCTAATGGTGTACCAGCACTGAGGCTCCCCTACTACAAGCTGAATTCACCTAAGAGCTGAAATCACTGAGCTTTGTGTTAAGTAGTGGGGGAGCCTGAAGATATATTGTGGAGCAGTTTGTGGGACAGCTGGAGTACCTTGTGGACAGGCTGGTGGAGCAGTTCATAGGACAGCGGGAGCAGCTGGTGGGACGCGGAGCAGTTTGTGGATTGGCTGGATGGCGGGAGCTGCGTGTGGGCCATGGAGCTGAGCGAAGCAGTTCATGGGGCGGCTGCTGGAGCGGAGCGAAGGCCTATTGAGCTGTGGGGTGGTCAGCTTCAGATCATGTAAGGTGCCTCTTACCTCCGCCCCCATCTCCACCCAGGTTGGGAGGTAAAGCTCTGCAGATAAACTTTCGAACTCTGGGGCTGCCCTGACTAGGGACAGAGACTTTTGGGTCATTGGACTTTTGGGACTTTGGGTGATTTGGGTTTGCTGGACTCAAGAACCAAAGGGAAAGGGCATGCCCCAATTTGCTTGGGGTGGGTTTTTTTGCTCATGGGTTGTGTTATGAATCCTGTTGGTGGTGTTTCCCCAACATAATGCCACATTGTTTCTCTCTGTTATTAAAAGGCTTTTTGCTACACTCAGACTATGTGCTTGCGAGAGGGGAAGTACTGCCTCTTGGAGGCGCCCAGTGGGGGTGGTATATATTTGTCCCAGGTCACTGGGTGGGGGCTCGAGCTGGTTTGCATTGTGCTATTGGAATGGATCCCCTAGATATTGAACCCGGCCCTTCTTGCTGCCAACTCTGACGGGCAGAAGGGTTACAATATATATATATAGGGGGCTGGTAACTTTAAGAGAAACAAACACAACTCTCACACTGTACCCTGTCCAGTCATGAAACTGGCTTTCAAAGCTTCTCTGATACGCTCTTCTAATTGCCCTGTTGTCTGGCTGTGCGAAACTGGCCACTAGGCAAGTTGTCTCAACCTCCCACCCCGCCATAAATGTCTCCCCCTTACTCTCACAGATATTGTGGAGCACACAACAAGCAGCAATTACAATTGGAATATTGGCTGTGCTGAGGTCTAACCGAGTCAGTAAACTGCACCAGCGCGCTTTCAAACATCCAAACACACATTCTACCACCATTCTGCACTTGCTCAGCCTATAGTTGAACTGCTCCTTATTACTGTCTAGGGTGCCTGTGTACCGCTTCATGAGCCATGGCATTAAGGGGTAGGCTGGGTCCCCAAGGATAACTGTAGGCATTTCAACATCCCCAATGGTAATATTCTGGTCTGGGAAGTAAGTTCCTTCCTGCAGCTGTTCAAACAGACCAGAGTTCCTGAAGATGCGAGCGTCATACACCTTTCCCAGCCATCCCATACTGATGTCAGTGAAACGTCCCTTGTGATCCACCAGTGCTTGCAGCACCATGGAAAAGTACCCCTTGCGGTTCACATACTGGCCGCTCTGGTGTTCCAGGACCAAAATAGGGATATGGGTTCCATCTATCGCCCCGCCACCGTCAGGGAACCCCAGTGCATTAAAGCCATCCGCAATGGTCGGCACATTTCCCAAAGTCACTACCCTTGATAGCAGCTGGTCAAAGATTGCATTGGCTATTTGCAGCACAGCAGCCCCCACAGTAGATTTGCCCGCTCCAAACTGATTCCCGACTGACCAGTAGCTGTTGGGCCTTGCAAGTTTCCATAGGGCTATGGCCACTCGCTTCTCAACTGTGAGGGCAGCTCTCATTTTGGTGTCTTTGCGCTTCAGGGCAGGGGACAGCAAGTCACAAAGTTCCATGAAAGTGGCCCTACGCATACGAAAGTTTCTCAGCCACTGGGAATCATCCCACACCTGCAACGCGATGAGGCCCCAGCAGTCTGTGCTTGTTTCCCGGGCCCAGAATCGGCGTTCCGCGGCATGAACCTGGGCCAACACCACCATGCTCTCCCAATCGCCATATGCCGTGCCGTCTGTATCCATGTCCTCATCAGTATAGTAATCGCGCTGTCGTTGCTTCCTCGCCTGGTTTTGCGGGGACTGTACATACTGCTGGATAATGCGCGAGGTATTTACAATGGTCAAAACTGCAGCAGAGATCTGAGCGGGCTCCATGGCTATGGCGCCTGCACGGCTAATCCTGGAAAAAGGGCGCGAAACGGAGGAGAGCAGAGTGGCAGAGGAAGAGGTGCTGTTCGGTTCACGGTAGCCGAAAAAAGGCGGGAAATGGTTTTCTTCTTTGACGTTCATGGAGGTGGGAGCCCAGGACAGACAACGTGGAGAATCATAGAATATCAGGGTCGGAAGGGACCTCAGGAGGTCATCTAGTCCAACCCCCTGCTCAAAGCAGGACCAATCCCCAATTTTTGCCCCAATCCCTAAATGGCCCTCTCAAGGATTGAACTCACAACCCTGGGTTTAGCCCTGAGTTTAGCAGGCCAATGCTCAAACCACTGAGCTATCCCTCCCCCCTTGAAGCTCAGAAGCGTGGCAATAGCGGGAGAGCAGAGTTGGCGGTGGAAGCGTTCGATGAGGAAGAGAAAGAGAAGATAGTAGAGATTACATAGGAAGAGGAGAGAAAATGAGAGGTGGATTCATAGTAGCAGGAGAGAAGCGGTGCACTGTCTGCTGAGAGCAGTATGGCGTCTGCATGCCAAAAAAGGCGCGAAACGATTGTCCGCCAGAGCTTCCTGATGACACGCACCCAGAAACACCCGCAACAATGTTTTTGCTCCATCAGGCATTGGGAACTTAACCCAGAATTCCAATGGGCAGCGGGGACTGCGGGAACTGTGGGATTGCTACCCACAGTGCACCGCTCCGACATTCGGTGTTAGCCTTGGTCCTGTGGATACAATCTGCCGAATTCACGCTCTTTAGTGAATTCACAGAAGACCGAATGTATAAAATAGCTTCCGAAAATTCGAATAGAATAATTTCGAAATAATTTTCGACATACCCTTAGTCTTATGCTACTTAATGGTTTTAATCCATGAGCTGGAAGGAAGCATAAAACCAGCCCCGATACGGTGTGCAAAGGACATCCAAAATTTGGGGAGTGCTAAATAAGGAAGAGGATGGGACACTGATACAGAGCAAGGGGCTCCCACGCCCATCCCCACCCCCAGGGTCTTCTCCAGCACATACCGCCTGATGCTACCGCTCCTGCCCCTGGAGTCACAGCATCTCTGCCAGCCCCTGCTCCATGGAAAAGGTCCTGGTTGCACCCCCCCTGCCGACCCAGGGAGAAGCACCCCCCAGTTTGAAAACCCAAGCACCAGGGGAAAGCAGATTTTATATCCTTGATATTTCCACAAAACCATCTTGGTTCAGTCTTGTAGCAGTGAAGGATTAAACTGCAGGTTCAAATCAAGTCTCTGGAGAACATCCACAGCAGGGATGGGTCATTCAGTCCTTTGTTCAGAGCTTCCGTTTGTAGCAAAGTTCCTCCAGAAGCAAGAAGCAGGATTGAAGACAAGATGGAGGAGCTTCCAGGGCCTTTTATATTCTCTCTCTTGTAGGTGGAAACCCCTTGGTGTATCTGATGAAGTGAGCTGTAGCTCACGAAAGTTTATGCTCAAATAAATTTATTAGTCTCTAGGGTGCCACAAGTCCTCCTTTTCTTTTTGCAAATACAGACTAACACGGCTGCTACTCTGCAACTTGGTTCTCCTGTGCAAGATCACAGCAAGATGGAGTTTGGAGTCACCTGGGCAAGTCACATGTCCATGCATGACTCAGTTCTTTACAGGCCGACGCCATTGTTTACATGTTAGTTTGAACGTTCCCAGGAAAGCTCAGATGTGGATTGGCATCTCCCAAAGTCCATTGGCTGTTAAGTGTTTCTTGACTGGGCACTTACTGAGAATAGTCCCTTCTGAAGAAGCTGACCAAATGCTTCGCTGAGGCTACTTAGAATCAAAACACATTGAGATACAAGTCCATAGCCAATATTCATAACTTCAACTACAAAAATGGTACACACATACAGACAGCATAACCATAATCAGCAAATCATAACCTTTTCATAGACGCCTCACACAACAACCTTTGTACAAGATTTGCTGCAAATATATAACAGTGGTTGCAACAATAATCTATATGGTCACAGTTTATGTCAATAACTTCACAGTGCTCTCCTTGGAGAAGCTATGGAAGTGGATTGGGACCAAGAATTTTTTTAGAGGCGAGCAGCAAAGCCGGGAATCAACCCCCTACTCCCCAGTGCTGCATCCACTGAGCCACACTTCCCATTTGACAGGCAGGAAATAAATCGCTTTTGGAAATTTTTTCAGGTCTCTTAAAAGGGCACAAACCCTGCAGCCACCTGCGTGGAACTCGGAGGGAGGGGCACAGGCTGCAGGAGGGAAGCATTTGGAGGAGGCATCTGGAAGTCGGTCTGTGTGCCTGTGGCTGGAATGGCGCTGCCCGAGGAGCGTCTCTAGAAATAGCTCTCTTAATAAAGAGCCGATGTACTTATACCAATGCAGTGTCCTCTCCTGTCATTACCTGGCATGTGGCCCAGGAAACAAATTCCAGCTGGTCTTTCCTTTGGCAGGTCACCTTTCAAGATGATTCATGAGTGACCACCAGGATCTTCCAGACTGAACTGTGGCATGGCATGGGCCAGGGAGTTATTTCTGTACAGGGCCCAGAACTTGTACTCGATCTCCTAGAGCAGTGGTTTTCAAACTTTTTTTCTGGGGACCCAGTTGAAGAAAATTGTCGATATCCACGACTCAGCAGAGCTGGGGCTGAGGGGTTTGAGGTGTGGGAGGGGCTCAGGGCTAGGGCAGAGGGTTGAGGTGTGGGGCTGCGGGATGTGGCCAGGAATGAGGGGTTCAGGGTTTGGGGCAGCTCAGGGCTGGGGCAGGGGGTTGGGGTGTAGGAGGGGGTCAGGGCTCTGGGCTGGTGGTGCAGGCTCTGGGGTACAGCCGGGGATGAGGGGTCTGGGGTGCAGGAAGGGGTTCTGGGTTTGAGGGGGCTCAGGGCTGGGGTAGGGGTTTGGGGTGCAGGGTTGGGGTGCAGAGGTTACCTTGGGTGGCTCCCAGTCTGTGGCGCAATGGGGGTGCTAAGGCAGGCTGCCTGCCTGTCCTGGCTCCGCGGACCACGATGCACCAGAAGTGGCCAGTGGCAGGTCCGGCTCCTAGGCGGAGGTACACAAGCGGCTCCCCGCGGCTCTCGCCTGCTGGCACTGTCCCCTCTTCAGTGCGGAGCCAGTGCTCAGGTCGGGGCAGCGCACGGAGCCCCGTGGCCCCTCTGCCTAGAAAACGGACCTGCAGCTGGCCACTTTGTAACCTTTCTCTGCACACCTTACAAGGCATGCTTTATATGTAAGATCACGATTATATGAAAATGAGGCATATGGGGGTTACAATACGCTCCCCCAAGGTATAGAATATCACAGACAGGTGCCCCAGAGGGAATGAACAGGGCCGGGCAATTAGTGAGTGATCCATCCCCTGTCGTCCAGTCCCAGCGTCTGGCTAGCAAACCCCAGAGCATGATGGGCTTGCATCCCAGAAAATCTTGGCTAATGGCCATGGACAGACCTATCCTCCAGGAATTTAGCTGATCTCTAAAGTGCCATATTTCCAATTGGAATTTGCTTGGTTTAAGCGCCAGCCATTGGTTCTTGTTCTGACTTTTCCCATGAGGCTTAAAAGCCCTTTAGTTCCCGGGATTTTCTTCCTGTTATACAACACAATGATCCTCTCTGTTGTAAGCTAAACCATTCTCCCTGTCAGGCAATTTCTGCAGCCCTCAAATCACTTTTGGTGGATTAGTGATGGGGTATAGCGTTACAGTTATGGGTAGGGGTTAGTTTTAGGGTTAGGGATGGGGTATAGAGTTACAGTTATGGGTAGGGGTTAGTTTTAGGGTTAGGGATGGGGTATAGAGTTACAGTTATGGGTAGGGGTTAGTTTAGGGTTAGAGATGGGGTATAGGGTTACAGTTATGGGTAAGGGTTAATTTTAATACTTGGAGTAGTTGCTTAGGGTTAGAGATGTGATTAGGGCCAGTATGTTGCTATTTACCCCTTTTCCATAACACAAGACCAAGGTGGCATGGCACAATGGGGGAGGGGCCCTGATCTGGCTTGGGGTCTGTGCAGCACCCGGGGGCCATGGTCTCACCTGGGACCTCTAGGCACTATGGGAACGATATCAATAGTGCAGTGAACTGATGTCCAGTATAAAAGGAAATACATTTCTGGTGATAGATAACTCATCTGTGGAACTCCCTGCTGCAGGAAATAATTGAAATCCAAAAGCTGACGTAGCCTCAGCGCGCTAGTCGAATTTTTTTCCTCATCATATGTCACTTTCCAAAGTACTGAAACCAGCTTTAACCACGCCTTCGTGCAAGCCCATGAGTCATATCCTGGCAACAAAAAGACCCTCCACTTCGGCGGACTCCTTGACATGGCATCAGAGTGAAGCAGATGGGCATGCCCTTTGATCTGGTAGCAACATTCATCCCGGCTATAAATCACAAGTTAACGAGCATTCTGAGGAGGCTGGGACCTTTTGCAACATGATTTGGGCAAGCACTTCCTGCGTAGCCACGGGACAGTGTGTCAGGCAGGAAGCGGATCTGGAGAGCTGGGTAGAAGGCTGCGAGGGAGGCATGGATGCAAATAAGAGTGCAGGGGAATTCAGAGAAGAGCCACGCGAATGATGAAAGGGTTAGAAAATCGGCTTTGGAGTGACACTGAAAGAACTCGATCGATTTAGCTTAACAAAGGGGAGGTTAAGGTGTGTCTTGATCCCAGTCAGCAGATAGCAACACAGGGAACAAATACTGGATCATGGGCTCCTCAGTCCAGCAGACAAAGTATAACACGATCCAGAAACTAGACGAACTGAGACTGGAACTAGTGGTGAGAGCAGTTAACCACGGGGACAATTTACCAAGGGCTGGAGTAGATTCTTGGCACCTGGCAGACCCACTCAGCTGAATCGGATCTCGCTGCTCGCCCGCCCCCATCTCACGCATTGTAAACTCCTTGGGGTGGGCTGGGATTCGCTTTCCTTTCCAGGTGGCCCCTGGCATCGTGGGGCTTTCAGAATAATCCCTGGCAGGTTTCACAAGGAGATCGCAATGGAGCCCAGTATCCTTCACCTCATTTTATAGATGGGGAAACTGAGTCATGCAACCACAGAAGGGAGTCAGCTGAGATCAGCCTGCAGGCCAGAGCTGGGAACAGAAAGCAGGTCAGATGACTGTCAGGCTACCACCCTACAATGCTATGAGACAGAGGTTTAGCTTCCCCATGCATTTGTAAAAACGAGGGGGGCATTCAGAGATTTCCCAGGCCCAAAGGGACCTCTGTGATAGTCTAGTCTGCCCTCCTATCGCAGGCCATGGGATTTCATGGGAAGAAATAGCCATCTTCGCTGCCTCTTTCACAGCCACATGTGGGATTTGAACCCACAACGTTTGACATAAAAAAGCAGGCATCAAAATCATAGAAATGTCAGATTGGCAGGACCAAGTAAACCTAGACCATCCCTGACCGGTATTTGTCCAACCTCTTCTTAAAACCCTCCAGTGATGCGGATTCCACCACCTTTCTTGGACACCTAGAATCATAGCAGATCAGGGTTGGAAGGGACCTCAGGAGGTATCTAATACAACGCCCTGCTCAAAGCAGGACCAACTACCTATTCCAGAAAGTTAGAAAGTTTTTCCGAATATCTACCCTAAGTCTCCCTCACTGCAGATTAAGCCCCTTACATCTTGTCCTGTCTTCTGTGGACACGGGGGACAACGGATCTTTATAACAGCTCTGATCATATTTGAAGACTGGTATTGGATCTCCCCCCCAGTCGGCTTTTCCCAAGACTAAACATGCCCGTTTTTTGTAACCTTTCCTCGTAGATTGGCTTTTCTAACCTGCTGATCCTTTTCGCTGCTCTCCTCTGGACGTGGTCCAATTTGCCCACCTCTTTCTGAAAATGCCGCACCCACAATTGGCCTCAGGCATCACTAGGACAATGACTTCCCATGTCTTGCGTATAACACTGCTGTGAATACACCCCTGAACAATATTTGCCTTTTCTGAGTTCTTTCCTCCTTTTTTCAGTCCAACCAGAACAATTGAACAAAACCGACAAAAATTCACGGAATGGGTCAGTGTCCTGAACACGGCCTTTTTTTTTTTGGATGAAAAACGCTTTGATTGGAAAATTTCAACCCATTCTCTCTGTAATACACATAAGAACAGCCATACTGGATCAGACCAAAGGTCCATCTAGCCCAGTGTCCTGTCTTCCAAGAGTGGCCAATGCCAGGTGTCCCAGAGGGAATGAACAGAACAGGGAATCATCAAATGATCCATATCCTGTCACCTATTCCCAGCTTCTGGCAAACAGAGACTAGGGACACCATCTCTGCCCATCCTGGCTAATAGCCATTGATGGACCTGTCCTCCATAAACGTATCTAGTTCTTTTTTGAACCCTGTTACAGTTTTTGCCTTCACAACATCCTCTGGCAAGGAGTTCCCCAGGTTGACTGTGTGTTGTGTGAAGAAACACTTCCTTTTGTTTGTTTTAAACCTGCTGCCTATTGATTTCATTGGGTGACCCCTAGTTCTTGTGTTATGAGAAGGAGTAAACAACACTTCCTTATTTACTTTCTCCACGCCAGTCATGATTTTATAGGTTTCTATCATATCCCCCTGTAGTTATCTCTTTTCCAAGCTGAAAGTCCCAATCTTATTAATCTCTTCTCATATAGAAGTTGTTCCCTTCCCCGAATCATTTTTGTTGCTCTTTTCTGAACCTTTTCCAATTCCAATATATCTTTTTAGAGTTCTTCCTTCTTCCTACTCCAGGGCCTTCTGCTGGTATCTCTCTATTCACTACAGGTCGACTGCCTGAAAATCATTCCCTGCTACCAACTCTGCTATAAGAAGCCCCTTGATCACACGCTGAATTTTGTGAAGCAGCAAGAAGAACCCATAATGTGCCCCCCAAAATTGTGCAGTGGGATTTCTCCACTTTAGGGGACCCCTGAGAGTCCCTGGGCTGTCACTGCTTTGTTTTGTCACCGTGTGTGGGCAGGGGGCGGAGGCCTCCTTAATCATATATTGGAAACGAAAATTAGCCAAGTCAGCCTCACCACCCTTTGCCTGTGTCCAACCCCTGATGCTGGGGGTGGCTGATCCATGGAAGAACTCGCAGCTCACATCACTGGCTGCTTAATGAGGGTAATATAAAATCCAGCAGCGGGGCAGGGCTGGGAAATAGCACCAGCTCTCCGGCAAGGATAGACAGCCAGACAAGGGATCCTGCCAGATACGCTCCTCCCTGCCTCACCAACTACGATGGGCATCTACAAAGTCCGCGTCACCACCGGGAACTTCCTGCTAGCCGGGACGTTCAGCTCCATCTCCATCACCCTGGTGGGGACCCACGAGGAGAGTGACAAGAAGCCCCTCGACAACTGCGGGAAGGACTTCAACCTTGGGGCGGTGAGTACTAGTAGAACGGGGCCAGGCTCAGTGGATAGAACCTCCCAGTAGAAAGTGCAGGGGTTGCTGAGATGATGCTGCCCATGGGAGCCAGCTGAGGTCACTTAATTAGGGTAAACTGCAAACAAAACGGGGCAGACAAACCCCAGAAGCTGGTGGATATTTTAATACTTAGATTTACCCAGCCAGCCCAAAACAGCTTCTGTAGTACCTCCCGGGTTACTGAGAAGTCCAAACAACGCAGTTCCCTTAAAGTACCCAGGCTCCGGCCTCCATCCAGACACACACGTCAAACATAGGATGATAAATTCTGAAAATCTTCTCTCATCATATAGAAGAAAAGGTTCTCCTGACCCCAAAGGACCAAGGCCCAGAGCCAGGTCAAATGGTAACTTTACCCAAAATACATGCTTAGAGTCAATTCTTGTTAACTAAACTAACATTTATTAAAAAAGAAAAGAGAGAGATAGAGAGAGTTGGTTAAAAGATCAATGTACAGACAGACTTGAGTTCAATGTCTAGAGGTTCAGACACAGAGCAGAGATGAGTTTGTAGTTGCCAAAGGTTCTTTTAGAAATAGTCCAGAGGTTATAGTCCAATGTCCATGCTCAGGGTGACTCCAGTCAGTGACTGGGGATCTCAATTCTTATGGCTTAAGGTTTTCCTCTCTTTAAACTGTGACACAGCATGGCCAGAGGGCAGCAGGAGAGTGTTAGAAGGGAGCCTTATTCCCTGTAGAAGGAAGAAAGTTTGCTATAGATTAATTAAATCACCTGAAGCCAATTAGAACACCTGAAGCCAGTCACCTGATAAAACCCCCCTGCTTCAATCAGAAAAGGGAAGGAGTTCAAGCAGAGTGAATCGGCACGGGAGCAGAGAGCAGTTTGGAGAAGTTGAAGCAGAGCGGACTGGTGCTGGAGCAGAGAGCAGTTTGGAGGAGTTGAAACAGAGTGGATCGGCATGGGAGCAGAGAGCAGTTTGGAGGAGTTGAAGCAGAGCGGATCGGCGTGGGAGCAGACAGCAGTTTGGAGGAGTTGAAGCACAGTGGATCGGCGCGGGAGCAGAGAGCAGTTTGGAGGAGTTGAAGCAGAGCAGATCGGCGTGGGAGCAGAGAGCAGTTTGGAGGAGTTGAAACAGAGTGGATCAGCGTTTGAGCAGAGAGCAGTTTGGAGGAGTTGAAGCAGAGTGGATTGGCGTGGGAGCAGAGAGCAGTTTGGAGGAGTTGAAGCGGAGTGGATTGGCGTGGGAGCAGAGAGCAGTTTGGAGGGAAGCAGAGCGGATCAGCGTGGGAGCAGAGAGCAGTTTGGAGGAGGTGAAGCAGAGTGGATTGGCATTGGAGCAGAGAGCGGTTTGAAGGAGTTGAAACAGAGTGGATTGGCGTTTGAGCAGAGAGCAGTTTGGAGGAGTTGAAGCGGAGTGGATCGGCGTGGGAGCAGAGAGCAGTTTGGAGGGAAGCAGAGCGGATCGGCGTGGGAGCAGAGAGCAGTTTGGAGGAGGTGAAGCAGAGTGGATTGGCATTGGAGCAGAGAGCGGTTTGAAGGAGTTGAAACAGAGTGGATCGGCGTTTGAGCAGAGAGCAGTTTGGAGGAGTTGAAGCGGAGTGGATCGGCGTGGGAGCAGAGAGCAGTTTGGAGGAGTTGAAGCAGAGTGGATCGGCGTGGGAGCAGAGAGCAGTTTGGAGGGAAGCAGAGCGGATCGGCGTGGGAGCAGAGAGCAGTTTGGAGGAGTTGAAGGAGGGTGGATTGGCGTGGGAGCAGAGAGCAGTTTGGAGGAGTTGAAACAGAGTGGATCGGCGTGGGAGCAGAGAGCAGTTTGGAGGAGTTGAAGCAGAGCGGATCGGCGTGGGAGCAGAGAGCAGTTTGGAGGGAAGCAGAGCGGATCGGCGTGGGAGCAGAGAGCAGTTTGGAGGGAAGCAGAGCGGATCGGTGTGGGAGCAGAGAGCAGTTTGGAGGGAAGCAGAGCGGATCGGCGTGGGAGCAGAGAGCAGTTTGGAGGAGTTGAAGCAGAGCGGATCGGCATGGGAGCAGAGAGCAGTTTGGAGGAGTTGAAGCAGAGAGGATCGGCATGGGAGCAGAGAGCAGTTTGGAGGGAAGCAGAGCGGATTGGCGTGGGAGCAGAGAGTAGTTTGGAGGAGTTGAAGCAGAGCGGATTGGTGCTGGAGCAGAGAGCAGTTTGGAGGGAAGCAGAGGAGAGTTTGGAGAAGTGCTGCGGTGGGCTAAGAAGACCAAGACCCTACATAAAGGGACACCTGGTTTGTGCAGAGGGAGGGCAGGAAGCCCCACAAGCTGAAGGGCAGGAGAGGGAAGTAGTCCAGGGGAAGGAACCGCTAGTTCAAGAGGTTTACCGCTATCCCTAGGGCCCCTGGGTGGGACACGGAGTACAGGGCGGCCCAGGTCCCTCCGTCTCCACTCCCCTCCTCTAGGACGCTAGTGGGGCAGTTAATACCCCAATTCAGGGGTGAGAAACGGTGCCCTGGACCCTCCCCAAGAAGAGACAGCGTGAGACCCATCAAAGTAGTGCTGGCCATTTGCCACAAAGCCCAAAGCAGATCTGAGATGAAGAAGGATTGTGTCCCAAGGTTTTTAGACATTTTCTGCAGCCTTTTGGCCTGAGAAAACAATTGGCTTATAGAATCATAGAATCATAGAATATCAGGGTTGGAAGGGACCTCAGGAGGTATCTAGTCCAACCCCCTGCTCAAAGCAGGACCAATTCCCAGTTAAATCATCCCAGCCAGGGCTTTGTCAAGCCTGACCTTAAAAACTTCTAAGGAAGGAGATTCTACCACCTCCCTAGGTAACGCATTCCAGTGTTTCACCACCCTCTTAGTGAAAAAGTTTTTCCTAATATCCAACTTAAACCTCCCCCACTGCAACTTGAGACCATTACTCCTCGTTCTGTCATCTGCTACCATTGAGAACAGTCTAGAGCCATCCTCTTTGGAACCCCCTTTCAGTTAGTTGAAAGCAGCTATCAAATCCCACCTCATTCTTCTCTTCTGCAGGCTAAACAATCCCAGTTCCCTCAGCCTCTCCTCATAAGTCATGTGTTCCAGACCCCTAATCATTTTTGTTGCCCTTCGCTGGACTCTCTCCAATTTATCCACATCCTTCTTGTAGTGTGGGGCCCAAAACTGGACACAGTACTCCAGATGAGGCCTCACCAATGTTGAATAGAGGGGAACGATCACATCCCTCGATCTGCTCGCTATGCCCCTACTTATACATCCCAAAATGCCATTGGCCTTCTTGGCAACAAGGGCACACTGCTGACTCATATCCAGCTTCTCGTCCACTGTCACCCCTAGGTCCTTTTCCGCAGAACTGCTGCCGAGCCATTTGGTCCCTAGTCTGTAGCGGTGCATGGGATCCTTCCGCCCTAAGTGCAGGACCCTGCACTTATCCTTATTGAACCTCATCCGATTTCTTTTGGCCCAATCCTCCAATTTGTCTAGGTCCTTCTGTATCCTATCCCTCCCCTCCAGTGTATCTACCACTCCTCCCAGTTTAGTATCATCCGCAAATTTGCTGAGGGTGCAATCCACACTATCCTCCAGATCATTTATGAAGATATTGAACAAAACCGGCCCCAGGACCGACCCTTGGGGCACTCCACTTGATACCGGCTGCCAACTAGACATGGAGCCATTTGATCACTACCCGCAGACTAAATAATCCCAGTGTCCTCAGCCTCTCCTCATAAGTCATGTGCTCCAGCCCCCTAATAGTTTTTGTTACCCTCCGATGGACATTTTCCAATTTGTCCACATCCTTCTTGTAGTGTGGGGCCGAAAACTGGACACAGTACTCCAGATGAGGCCTCACCAGTGTCGAATAGAGGGGAACGATCACGTCCCTCGATCTCTTGGCAATGCCCCTACGTATACATCCCAAAATGCCATGGGCCTTCTTGGCAACAAGGGCACACTGTTGACTCATAGCCAGCTTCTCGTCCACTGTCACCCCTAGGTCCTTTTCTGTAGAACTGCTGCCGAGCCATTCGGTTCCTAGTCTGTAGCGGTGCATGGGATTCTTCTGTCCTAAATGCAGGACTCTGCATTTGTCCTTGTTGAACCTCATCCGATTTCTTTTGGCCCAATCCTCCAATTTGTCTAGGGCCCTCTGTATCCTATCCCTACCCTCCAGGGTATCTACCTCTCCTCCCAGTTTAGTGTCGTCTGCAAACTTGCTGAGGGTGCAATCCACACCATCCTCCAGATCATTTATGAAGATATTGAACAAAACCGGCCCCAGGACCGACCCTTGGGACACTCCGCTTGATACCGACTGCCAACTAGACATGGAGCCATTGATCACTACCCATTAACTTTCCTTCTCCCAAACATCATGGCAATTAGCACAGGGTAATTTATCCATTCAACAGTTCAGATACAGGTTACCACAATCTTCAAAGAGACATATAGACAATAACCCTATTTCACTCAAGTGTCTTCCTAAATGTTAATATTCCTTTTTTGATCTTTGAACCAAAGCTTAGCAATAGACAAGACTTGTTTGCTGACATTACAAGACCTGAGCGAACATCTCCCCTTCTGTCTCTAACAATGCCGGCTGCATTGCAAAGCTCTATTTATTTACATCTCTTCCTAACCAGGCTTTAAAGTTCGGCCATGGGTCAGGTCAGTCTGAGAGTTAATTAACTCTTTCTGGCCCTGTAACCTTTCAATGAGATACTATATTACACGCATAACGTCACAGTTACCAAGGCTTGTGACTTGGGGCTGTTTGATCATCAAACCCCAGCTTCTGGAGTCATGGGGTTATGCTGGGCTACTCTGCATTCATTTGAAAAAATATTGAAGTTTCTAGTCCTTGTGGTTGCATAGAAAACCTGGACTAAGTGCAGCTTAAAAGATCTCCTAATAGTTGGTGGTATTTTTTTTCTTAAATCTCTAGTGCCTGGAGTCATGTGATTATGACAGGAGACTGGCAGCTTTTATTGTGAGAATATTACTGCTGATCCTAGAGAGGAGAAAGGGGTGCAAATTTTCAACTGTAATTTTTTTTTGTGGTGAAAAATGGCTATTTGGCACAACCTTTCACAAATGTGCACTGATTCCAGTGAACTGTTTGAGCGCCAAAATAAAAAAAGCAGAATCTTTTGGTCTTCTCGTTTTCAGAATGAAAGCGTTCAATTTTTCTAGGCAAGGAGCATTTCCTTTTATCTATCCTTTTGTTTAAAACATTTAAAAAATTAATGCTGGAGATCAAAAACAAAACGTTTTGTTTCAGGTCGAATGAAATATTTTGTTCCACCTGAAATGATGTCTCTTGACTTTTTTCCGGTTTGACCAGAAGTGAATTCCCCCCCTCCCCCCACAATTTTGTTGCATTGCTAGAACTGAAAAATCTATTCTATACCCCGTGGGGAGGATGGTCCAGAGATTAGAGTAGTTGCCAGGGCTATGACAGATCCTGGTTCTATTCCCTATGCTACCACAGTTCACTGTGGGAAAGCCTTTCTGTGACTCAGTTTCCCCACTTGTGTAATGGGGATAACAGCACTGTGCTATTTCACAAAGTGAGGGTAAATGCATTAAAGATTCAAGGTGCCTCCGTACAGCAGTGGTGGGTGCCAGATAAGTACCGAAAATAGACCAGATGTAGAAATGCCTCAAGAATACAAAGCGCACCGGTTACCGCTTTTTAAAAAAATCTCATGATTTGTAAACCAAACTCATGATGGTTTGGGAGGGACACTAAGGGTTGGTGCGCGTTAGGGGGCTTTCCCTTCACCCCCTCCCCTGGTTCTTGCCATGCGGACAGAAAGCAGAAGACCAGAAGTCCAAAGTGCAGGCAATCTGATGTTTATTGGGGTTAGTGCCAAGCAAACATCCATCACTCTACACGCCGGCAGTGTCTATGTCTTAGGGTTCTGTTCCCAGCTCTGATACTGCAGAGCCTGGCCTGTGTCCCCATTTCCCCCCTCCTCAGCAGCCCCAAATATACCAGCCGTGCACGCCCCGGGTCCCACCCCTTATGGTCATGTTCCGTTTTGGAGGCGCGTAGGTCTGGGGGTCTTTGACCCACCACTTTTGTACCCCGTAGGAGCGTGTAAGGGCGCCTCCTGCTGGCTGCCCCGGGAATGAGCTCAGTCCAGCTCCGGGGCGCCCTCTGCAGGTGGGGTCTTGCGCGTTGTCTGCTCTACTTCCCTGTTTCGGACCTGCTTTGCTCCCCCATTCGGCGGTGTCCTCTTTAGGACGCTGCCCTCCGGCAGTGCCCACTACTTCTTCCTCACCCGCCTTCCGGGGGGGTCACGGCAGTCCGTTGGCTTGCCCCCGCCACAGGGGCCAACCACAACCCAAAGTCTCACCCCTCACTGCAGGGGCAAGTTGCAGTCTGTATCAGCCATGCTCCTCCGTGCCCATTGCAGTGCAACGGGGGGACCCAGGCCCACCCGCTCCTCTGGGTCCTGACCCAGGGACCCTCTAGCAGCAGCCTTTCCATCCTCCTTGTCTGCCTATCATCCCTGGGCCACTTCCCCTTGGCCCTTGCACCTTCTTGGCCCCTTCCAGCTGGGGCCTGCAGCCTAGCAGGTAACAGGCCAGAGCTTCCCCTCCACTCCCCTGAGCCTGCCCATCTCCGCTCTGTCTCTGGTGCTATCCTTGGGAGCCTGTCCTCCTCCCTTGCTTTTTGGGGAGAGACTCCCCTCTGCTCTGCGGGGCCGCTCCTTATATCCCCAGCAGCTGCCTCCCCTCTGGCTCTTCACAAGCCTCGCCCTAATTATGCTGGTCAGTTACATTCCCTGTAACATTTTAATTCCATCGCTTATCACTGGCTGTGGGCAGATGTAACATGCCGTGTCTTTGTCTTTTGTTCCCACGGTGAAGAAGTGGGACTGTTCTTAATGTTTCCTCTGAATACTGTAGGGGTGCCTCAGTTTCCCCTATGCAGTACTTAAGTCTCTAGGGGGTGGGATATGGGGGTGTAATTGTTGCAGAGCAAAGGGCCAGTGTACATAAATGGCCAACACTCTGTCTCTTCGCAACTGATGGCCTGGGCCCTTCCCCCCTGCAAGGTTAGAGCTAAAGGGTTGGAGAACAAAGGAATCCGGTGCCCTCCTGGCCGGGGAAGGGGACAAAGCCCAGAGGAGGAGGGGCTGGAGGGAGTTTCAGTTGGGGGCTGGCTGGGACATGGAGTGAAGGGCAGACGGGGTTGTCTGGCTCACTGCCCCCAAAATGGACCCAGCTGAGGGGTCCTGTTCTCTGCACCTACAAGCTCTGTGTTAGACCATGTTCCTGTCGTCTAATAAACCTCTGTTTTACTGGCTGGCTGAGAGTCGCGTCTGACTGCGAAGTTGTGGGGCAGGACCCTCTGGCTTCCCCTCAAGGTGGCATGTGTCCCACGGTCCCCTAGGCCTGCCCCTTCCCTCGGACGGACATCCATATTCCAGTGAGTGTGCCAGACACCCCATAATGGTGTTCCCGAGAAGGTGGGGTCTCCGAGTTATCTGTCACATTGTGGTGGAGGGCCTCTTCCATGGCAATTAGCCGTTGTACCTTGTGGGTCTGTGCCCCGCTTAACCACCGTAAAATTAGCATACTTAACAATAGGCCAATAGCCACAATAATCCACAGTAACATCGGGAGCCCTGATCGTTGTAACATGGTTCAACATCCGGGTCACCACCCGAACTGCTTCTCCTCCTCGGACAGGGTCGAGGTCTTTTAACACCCTTCTGGAGTGTATATTTTAAATCTGTCTAGTTGGCAGTGCAGGTTTTGTGTGCTGTTGTCCGTATTATAAGTCCACTGGATAGTCACAGACGAAGGGGGTATGGTCCACAGTGGCTTGAGCACTTGGTATGGAACCAGGGAGTGTGCGCTGGTCCGATTGCAAACAGCAATGAGTTCCACAGATCCATTCATGCACCGTAGTCCCGATGGGACCGTGTAGATGTGCCTTCACCTTCTCCCCTGGTTCTTGCCATGCAGACAGAAAGCAGGCAGCCAGGAGGCCGTAGTGCAGGCAATGTGATGTTTATTGGGGTCAGTTCCAAGCAAGCATGTCCATCGCTCTAGACGCCGGCAGTGTCTGGTCCCCCGTGTCCCACTTCCTAGCTCTGACGCTGCAAAGCCCGGCCTGTGTCCCCCTTCCCTATTCCTCCCCCCCTCTTTAGTAGGCCCAAATATACCTGCCAAGCTTGCCCCTAGTCTTTGTCTTTTGTTTACACATATTAGTATAAGATTTAAGAGTATCAAAAAGAATTTGGGATGTGACTATCTCAGGCCTAAGCAAGGCTATACATTGATGGTGGGGGAACACTTGCGGATGGCACTGAAATAGTTAATAGCACTGGCATTTCTACCGCCCTGCTAACTTGCCTAACTTTTTTGCGCATCATGCGATTTTTGGGGTAAAGGCCCAAGCACCTGGAGTCATGTGAATCTGAGAATCTTGGTTCGGGTTTTTTTGGGGTTTGTTTTTTTTTAAACTCCATTTCTACCCTTTGCAGGGCAGAAAAAATGTGAAAATGGAAAATGTGACCTCTTCTTATATTAATAATAATTGATAAATAAATAACGGGACATTAAACAAAAGCAGCGAAAACTTTAATTGGATTAAAGGTTACATTCACAGTAGCATTCACTGCTACTAACTGGAAGAGCGAAGCAGGGTTGAGCAGAGAGATTAAATCATTCTATAAATCATTGTAATATCATCCAGATTTCCACCTGCTGCAATAAACAAGGGTTGTCTGCCCTGCGGTTCCTGGTCCCCAGCCAGTTCCCCAGTGCCTTGAGTGAGGGAGATGTGTCACTTGTGGGAAGGTTATTGCAAAATGTTTCTCCGTGGGTGGGCGACGGGATACCGGGCTAGATGGGCCCATTGGTCCCATCCAAGTTCAGCAGTTCCTGTATTCCTGTGTGGAGTCAGTGTAAAGAGACAGAAGAGAAGCTGCCAAACTGGCTTTGGTTGTTTCACGGTAGGGCCTAGAGGCCAACCCCCTGACTCACGATCTGCGTCTACTCGGACAACTAATTCAGTCTCCTTTTCGCTAGCACTAGATTAAGAACATAAGAACAGCCATACTGGGTCAGACCAAAGGTCTATCCAGCCCAGTATCCTGTCTACCGACAGGGGCCAATGCCAGGTGCCCCAGAGGCAGTGAACCTAACAGGTAATCATCAAGTGATCTCTCTCCTGCCATCCATCTCCACCCTCTGACCAACAGAGGCTAGGGACACCATTCCTTACCCATCCTGGCTAACAGCCATTAGTGGACTTAACCTCCATGAATTTATCCAGTTCTCTTTTAAACCCTGTTATAGTCCTAGCCTTCACCACCTCCTCAGGCAAGGAGTTCCACAGGTTTATGTAAGGGCAAGAAGATATTCTCCGTCTTATTCTCTATCCCTTTTTTAATGATTCCTAACATCCCGTTTGCTTTTTTGACTGCCGCTGCGCACTGTGTGGACGTCTTCAGAGAACTGTCCATGATGACTCCAAGATCTTTCTCCTGATTAGTTGTAGCTAAATTAGCCCCCATCATATTGTATGTACAGTTGGGGTTATTTTTCCCAATGTGCATTACTTTACATTTATCCACATTAAATTTCAATTGCCATTTTGTTGCCCAATCACTTTGTTTTGTGATTTCACCGCAGCGGTGTTAAGTGCCCTGCCAGCCCCAAGCTGCTGCCCCTTTGAGATGGCAGGCCTGGTGCTTTTGTGAGTCACCAGCGCCAGGGGCTGGAGATCACAGGGGAATGGTTGGTGGGGACCATAATGTCTGGGGGATGGGGCGGGCTAAGGGGGGCCGGTCTAGAGCAAGACTCAAGGGGTCGGATAGGGGCAGGAAGATCCGGTGCATGGGGCCAGGTCAGTGGATTGAGGGGGGAGGAGATCAGGTGAGGCAGTAGGGCAGGGCCGGGTGAGGCAAAAGGCATGGGTCTGTCGCTCAGCCAGTTTCCTCTGGCCTTTGGGGTCTTTATATAGTCCGGGTACCCACGGAGAGTGTGGCAAGCCCAGCCCATCGGGGGGCCTAGCCCGCGGCTGCCCCAGGGCTGCAGGTTCAAGGAGGGGCAGCGGCTCAGGAGGGCGCCCGAGGACCTGGCAGGCTTGGGGTTCAATACTGGGGCCCTGGGGAGTGCGCTGCGCCTCTCATTGACCCGCAAAGCATGGATGGGTCGGGCCGAGCCCACGGCAGCAGGCTTGGATGGGCAGGGGGGCAGGACTTTGGCCCCTCCCTTAACTGAGGCCGACGCACATGGCTGCTTTGACCCATTTGTGGCAGCTTCTGAAACATGGAGGGCACCAACAGAGGGCTCACCAAGACTTGAAAGGGATTGCGCCCGTCTCCTAGACACTCCTAGGCTCCGCTGAGGTACCTCAAGCTGTAGCCAAACCGGTAAACCTTGGCCTCTACCTCCGGGCGAATGAAAGGCAGGTGCCAAGTAGAACACTAGTTGCAACAGTGACCGGGCTGATCTGTGTTTTCTTGGAGACTTCCACACAATGGGGGCAGAGGAGGCCAGCAAGTGTTTTATTTTGGGGGGGGGGGTGGAGACAGATGCTGCCAGTTAACCCCTGAGTTGCTGGATTAATCCCTGACCCAGACCCTCACGCTCTGGCCCCCCTCCCTGCCCCCCGCTGCAGGTGGAGGAGTTCAAGCTGTGCTGCCGGCGCTGGCTGGGGGACATCGTCCTGGTGCGGCTACACAAGGAGCCCTACTCCTTCTACCCCAGCGACAACTGGTACTGCAGCTTCGTGGAGGTCGTCTCCCCCCACGGCCAGTGCTACCGCTTCCCCTGCTACCAGTGGATCGAGGGCTACCGCACCCTAGAGCTGCGGGAGGGCAAAGGTAGGGGGCTGCGGGCTGGGGGCAGGGCCTGGGGGCCGACCTGGTGCCGCTTGGGGTCATAGCAAGCTAGCTATCCCCGTACACGACCCCTCTGTCTATCCATCCCCGTACACGCCCCTCAGTCTATCCATCCCCGTACACCCCTCTATCCATCCCCATACACGCCCCTCTGTGTATCCATCCCCATACACACCCCTCAGTCTATCCATCCCCGTACATCCCCATCCATCTCCATACACGTCCCTCTGTCTATCCATCCCCGTACACACCCCTCTGTCTATCCATCCCTGTACACGCCCCTGAGCCTATCCATCCCCATACACCCCTCTATCCATCTCCATACACGGCCCTCTGTGTATCCATCCCCATACACACCCCTCTGTCTATCCATCCCCGTACACCCCCATCCATCTCCATACACGCCCCTCTGTCTATCCATCCCCATACACCCCCCTCTGTCTATCCATCCCTGTACACCCCTCTATCTATCCATCCCCCTACACTCCCCTCTGTCTATCCATCCCCGTACACCCCTCTATCCATCTCCATACACGCCCCTCAGTCTATCCATCCCCATACATGCCCCTCTATCCAACCCCATCCACCCATAGAATCATAGAATCATAGAATATCAGGGTTAGAAGGGACCTCAGGAGGTATCTAGTCCAACCCCTGCTCAAAGCAGGACCAATCCTCAACTAAATCATCCCAGCCAGGGCTTTGTCAAGCCTGACCTTAAAAACCTCTAAGGAAGGAGATTCCACCACCTCCCTAGGTAACGCATTCCAGTGTTTCACCACCCTCCTAGTGAAGAAGTTTTTCCTAATATCCAACCTAAACCTCCCCCACTGCAACTTGAGACCATTGCTCCTTGTCCTGTCCTCTTCTACCACTGAGAATAGTCTAGAATCATCCTCTCTGGAACCCCCTTTCAGGTAGTTGAAAGCAGCTATCAAATCCCCCCTCATTCTTCTCTTCTGCAGACTAAACAATCCCGGTTCCCTCAGCCTCTCCTCATAAGTCATGTGTTCCAGACCCCTCATCATTTTTGTTGCCCTTCGCTGGACTCTCTCCAATTTATCCACATCCTTCTTGTAGCGTGGGGGCCCAAAACTGGACACAGTACTCCAGATGAGGCCTCACCAATGTCGAATAGAGGGGGACGATCACATCCCTCGATCTGCTGGCAATGCCCCTACTTATACATCCCAAAATGCCATTGGCCTTCTTGGCAACAAGGGCACACTGCTGACTCATATCCAGCTTCTTGTCCACTGTCACCCCTAGGTCCTTTTCCGCAGAACTGCTGCCGAGCCATTTGGCCCCTAGTCTGTAGCGGTGCATTGGATTCTTCCGTCCTAAGTGCAGGACCCTGCACTTATCCTTATTGAACCTCATCAGATTTCTTTTGGCCCAATCCTCCAATTTGTCTAGGTCCCTCTGTATCCTATCCCTGCCCTGCAGTGTATCTACCACTCCTCCCAGTTTAGTGTCATCCGCAAATTTGCTGAGAGTGCAATCCACACCATCCTCCAGATCATTTATGAAGATATTGAACAAAACCGGCCCCAGGACCGACCCCTGGGGCACTCCACTTAACACCGGCTGCCAACTAGACATGGAGCCATTGATCCCTACCCGTTGAGCCCGACAATCTAGCCAACTTTCTACCCACCTTATAGTGCATTCATCCAGCCCATACTTCTTTAACTTGCTGTCAAGAATACTGTGGGAGACCGTGTCAAAAGCTTTGCTAAAGTCAAGAAACAATACATCCACTGCTTTCCCTTCATCCACAGAACCAGTAATCTCATCATAGAAGGCGATTAGATTAGTCAGGCATGACCTTCCCTTGGTTAATCCATGCTGACTGTTCCTGAACACTTTCCTCTCATGTAAGTGCTTCAGGATTGATTCCTTGAGGACCTGCTCCATGATTTTTCCGGGGACTGAGGTGAGGCTGAGGCATTGTAGGGGCATAAGTAGGGGCATTGCCAGCAGATCGAGGGACGTGATCGTCCCCCTCTATTCGACATTGGTGAGGCCTCATCTGGAGTACTGTGTCCAGTTTTGGGCCCCACACTACAAGAAGGATGTGGAAAAATTGGAAAGAGTCCAGCGAAGGGCAACAAAAATGATTAGGGGGCTGGAACACATGACTTATGAGGAGAGGCTGAGGGAACTGGGATTGTTTAGTCTGCGGAAGAGAAGAATGAGGGGGGATTTGATAGCTGCCTTCAACTACCTGAGAGGTGGTTCCAGAGAGGATGGTTCTAACTATTCTCCGTGATAGCAGATGACAGGACAAGGAGTAATGGTCTCAAGTTGCAGTGGGGGAGGTTTAGGTTGGATATTAGGAAAAACTTTTTCACTAGGAGGGTGGTGAAACACTGGAATGCGTTACCTAGGGAGGTGGTAGAATCTCCTTCCTTAGAAGTTTTTAAGGTCAGGCTTGACAAAGCCCTGGCTGGGATGATTTAATTGGGGATTGGTCCTGCTTTGAGCAGGGGGTTGGACTAGACACCTCCTGAGGTCCCTTCCAACCCTGATATTCTATGATTCATCAAGTACCTGACCATGTGGATCTACTGCTGCTCGGCCCGGCACGCCGCCCTCAATAACGGGCAGGTAGGGAGAGGCCAGCCGGGGCGCTCGGAGCCCCATTTCCTGCCCCCCCACAGGGCCCTGGGGTCCAGCCACCGACAGCCCCACCCTGCCCCCCACACAGGGCCCTGGGGTCTGGCTACGGACACCCCCACCCTGCCCCCCAAGGGGCCCTGGGGTCCAGCCACCAACATCCCCGCACCCCACATGGGGCTCTGGGATCCCTCCACCAACATCCCCACCCTGCACCGCACCCCACTGACACCTCAATCCCCAGGACCCTGCTCTAGCAGCCAATCCCCCAACCAGAACCCAACCCCAATGAGACCCCGGACACCTCGGGACCCTCCCCCACCACCACGCTCAGCACCCCCGACCCCCGCCTTGACTTTCCTACCCGTTGCCCATGGGTGAGACTGTGACCAAGCCCCGGGTGCCCTGGTCTCTTGGCTGAGCCAGACCTTCCCTGTGCTGGTGCCCCCTGGGCGGGGTGAGGAGGGGATCCCTGGCTGGGCTTGGGGAGGTTCCTGGCTGGGCTGGGGGGTCCCCGGCTGCTCTGACTGCGGGGGTCTCTCTGGGCTGCAGTATGACCTTGGCTCTTGGATGCCCAACTTCCCGGCCACCATGAGGAACCCCCCACCCCAGGCCAAGGGCACCACCTCGCTGGAGAGCTACCTGGACACCATCCCGGAGGTCAACAGCACCAGCCTCGCTATCCAAATCCTCTGGGTCCTCTGCTGCGAGCCAGGGGACTCGGTGAGGACACGGGTGCCAGGGGGCGCTGTGGGGCAGGGAGAGGGGTGGGGGTTCAGCAGGGGGCACTCTCCCCTGGCTGGCAGGGCTGGCCCCAGGGTGGCGCTAGGGGACGCTGTGGGGCAGGGAGTGGGGCAGGGGCTCAGCAGGGGGCGCTCTCTCCTGGCAGGCAGGGCTGGCTCCAGGGCAGTGCTAGGGGGTGCTGTGGGGCAGGGAGCAGGGTGTGGGGGCTCAGCAGGGGGTGCTCTCCCCTGGCAGGCAGGGCAGGCCCCAGAGCGGTGCTAGGGGGTGCTGTGGGGCAGGGAGTGGGGCGGGGGCTCAGCAGGGGGCGCTCTCCCCTGGCAGGCAGGGCTGACCCCAGGGCGGTGCTAGAGGGCTCTCGGCTGCAGCTGGGGGTGTCTTTTAATGAGCCGTTCAGCTGAGTTCTTTGCCCCCTTGTGGTAAGAAAAAAGGACCCGCTGACATTTCACATGAGCCGGGGCATGAAGCCAGGAGTCCCGGCCCAGCTGCAATTTGGGGGATTTCATTCAAATGCCCATAAATTCCACCATGTTGTTTCAACCAGCCGCAGGATTCTCCTTTCCTCCCTGGCCTGAACTCTTCCCAGTGTTGCTACACAGCTGGTAAACACCTGCCCTGTGCTCTCGGCCCAGGGCCTGAGGGATCCTTGTGTCACCATCCGCCCCGCCCCAGAGGTGGCCGCATCTCAGCGCCGGCCGAGGGGTCCCTGTGTCACCATCCGCCCCGCCCCAGAGGTGGCCGCATCTCAGCGCCGGGCGAGGGGTCCCTGGGTCACCGGCAGCCCCGCCCCAGAGGTGGCCGTGTCTCGGCACCGGGCGAGGGGTCCCTTCCGGGCTGTCCCTCACTGCTCTCCCGTTCCCTTGCAGAGATCCCTGGGCACGTACCCTGACGAGCACTTCACAGCGGAGGAGCCCAAGCAGCTGATCGCAGCCTTCCAGGGGTGCCTGGCCCAGATCTCCCAGGAGATCCAAGAGAGGAACAAGTCCCTGCCCATCCCCTACTGCTACCTGGATCCCCACAAAATCAAGAACAGCACGTCCATCTGAGCCCAGCCGGAGAGCCCCAGGGACAGGCCCCATGTGGCCACTGGCACCGCTGTCCCTGCGATCCTGTCCCGGGAGCAATAAACCACAGCCTGGTTCCACTCTGAATGGCTGATTCTCTCTCGTGGGGTACTGCGCAGGGGGCTGGCAGCCAGGACTCCTGGATTCTCTCCCCGGCTCTGGGCAGGGTGAGGGGGCTGGTGGTTAGAGCAGGGGAGCTGGGAGCCAGGACTCCTGGGTTCTCTCCCCAGCTCTGGGAGGGGTGAGGGGGCTAGTGGGTTAGAGCAGGGAGGCACGAGAGGCTCAAGTGAAATGATCCAGCCAACACCAAGCCATGTGTTCATGGGTAGCAGAATACCTGTGTGTCCAAACCCTGCACTGACAGGAAGGGGTTAAAGGACAGCTGTGGCTTTAATTAACCGTAATTAGCTATTAAAAGGACATGACACCAAAGAGCGTGATTAGCAGGACGCTCGACTGCAGAGTGGAACCATCCAAAATGGAAGGTACAGATGCAGCTCAGCCCTACATCCCAAGGTCTTGTGACAGGGAGAACAGAACTGGAAGAGTTTCTACAGCTGGAGGCCAACAGGTCTTGAAGTGACTTTGCAAAGCGTGCCGTGACAGACTGTCATAAGAACATAAGAACGGTCATACTGGGTCAGACCAAAGGTCCATCTAGCCCAGTGTCCTGTCTTCCAACAGCGGCCAATGCCAGGTGTCCCAGAATAGAACAGATAATCATCAAGTGATCCATCCCGTCACCCATTCCCAGCTTCTGGCAATCAGAGGCTAGGAACACCATCCCTGCCCTCCCTGGCTAATAGCCATTGATGGACCTATCCTCCGTGAATTTATCTAGTTCTTTTTTGAACCCTGTTATAGTCTTGGCCTTCACAACGTCCCCTGGCAAGGAGTTCCACAGGTTTAAAGAGCATCAAAGAATATGGCGGGACTTGTATGCATTATGGAGACGTTGAACCAGATATTTCAGCAGCTAGCGGCATGTTGATGGGGAAACGCAGTCTAGATGAAGGTCTAGATGATTTAGTTGGGGTTGGTCCTGCTTTGAGAATCTATGATTCTATGGACCACTCAGAACGTGACACCCTCCCACCTTCAGCATATTTGCTTCCAGAAAATCTGAATTCACCTGGAAGGATGTAGACTGAGGTCTTGGGTTGGCCACCCTGGGAGCGCTTGTGGTGACCCCAAGTACCTACAGCTGTCTCTATTTTCCAGCAACATAGATGGCCTGCTGGCGTTCCAGGGAAGGACACTGGTGGCATCTGTCCTTCGCTCGCCTTGCGTTGGCAATGTCAACTCCTGCTGTGGACAGCAACTGAGCAAAGAGCTGGGGATCAGTAATGCCCGGACGTTCTCTTGGGTGACGACCAATATCGATCCGCTGACCCCTTCCTGAAACGGGGACCTAGTTAGTTTGTGTGTGGGTACGTCAAAGCTACGATGTGTGTCTTTGTCCAGTAACAGGTTCTGTCAAGGTTCCTTCCCCACTCTGAACTCTAGGGTACAGGTGTGGGGACCTGCATGAAAACCTCCTAAGCTTACTTAACCTAAGCTGGTAAAAAACTTCCCCAAGGTAGAAACTATTTTACCTTTTGCCCTTGGACTTATCACTGCCACCACCAAACGTCCAACAGGGATATAATTTGGAAAAAGCCCATTTGGAAACTTCTTTCCCCCCAAATCCTCCCAAATCTTATACCCCCTTCCTGGGGAAGGTTTGATAAAAATCCTTACCAATTTGCATAGGTGACCACAGACCCAAACCCTTGGATCTCAGAACAATGAAAAAGCAATCAGTTTCCTTACAAGAAGACTTTTAACAGAAGTAAAAAAGAATCATCTCTGTAAAATCAGGATGGTGAATACCTTACAGGGTAATTAGATTCAAAACATAGAGAATCCCTCTAGGCAAAACCTTAAGTTACAAAAAGACACAAAAACAGGAATATCCATTCCATTCAGCACAACTTATTCTCTCAGCCATTTAAACAAACAGAATCCAATGCATCTCCAGCTAGATTACTTACTAAGTTCTCAGACTCCATTCCTGTTCTGTCCCTGGCAAAAGCATCCCACAGAGCGAGAGAGAGACTTTGTTTCTCCCTCCCCCCAGCTTTTTGAAAGTATCTTGTCTCCTCATGGGTCATTTTGGTCAGGTGCCAGCGAGGTTATCCTAGCTTCTTAACCCTTTACAGGTGAAAGGGTTTTTCCTCTGGCCAGGAGGGATTTTAAAGGGGTTTACCCTTCCCTTGATATTTATGACAGGTTTCAATCAAGGTTGCCGTAAAGTAGATTTAAAATTGAACCAAGTACTGTTGCTGACAAAGATTGCTGGACACAGGACTTGTATCTACAGTGGTGAATGGTTTCATGCTTCCTTTCACCTTCTAGGTGTGTGTGGACGTAAAATGAGACCAAGCCTGTGCCTTTTTAAGCTGCGCTCTGTCTGTCATAAATGTTGGAGTTTCTATTAGATAGTCTTGTGGCCTGGGGCTAGTATCGTTCATTTGGAAATCGGTGACAAGGGTGGCCAACACATCCCTTGGGAAGGAGACCGTGGGGAACCGGCATGCACGTAATTGACCAGATTGTCTTGTGATCTGGCTTTGGATGATTTTCCCTCTGTTGTGTTAGCAGCGCCGGTGTTGAGAACCAAATGTGGCCGTGTCCTGGGGGATTTGGAGTCAAAAATCTGAACAAAGTCACCTTCCAGAGATAGTCCTGGATGAAGTATAAGAGTGACTTGCCGTCGTGGTTGAGTGATTAGATTCTGAAAACCTGAAGGGTCAGATTGACCGATTTTCTAGTTTGACGTTGGCCAGATCATATTACTTTTCTCTTCTTTTATGGACACTATGAATTGCCATTAAGGACTCTTAATAAAACTCAACCACACTACAGCGTCCTTTTCTTTCTCCAAGGAATCGAAATTAACAGAACCCAAAGAAAGGTGATGTGGATAAACAGCTCGGCAGTTGCTTGATTAAGGTTTGTTTTATACCCTGCCTTTCTTGTGGCCACAACAACACCTGCTGTAAGGGACTGCTAAACTATATTACAGAGACAAGGTGGGAGAGGTAATATCTTTTACTGAACCAACTCCCCCACCAGCTCTCTCTAATATCCTGGGACCAACTTGGCTACAACAGCATTGCGTAAACCAAGATTACAGCGCCAAGTGGTACGTGTGTAACATACCATCCCTGAGTTTACCAGCTGTTGAAGGGACACATCTCTGCTATCTCTCTCTTTACCAACAGCTTGGTAGCCAGTCCTTGCCTGGGGCAGGAACCTGCGTTGCCAGTAGGAGCTCTGTGACCTATTGTGTACAGGAGAGTATGGGGCATGGGGTCAGGAGTAGGTAGTCTGCTCCCAGTGCTGGATGAAGGCTTTCAAAAAAGGAAGTGCCATGCATCTAAGAGGTGCATTTAGATACTTCCAGGGATTTAGATACTCCCAACTCTGCAAATTTTTCATGGGTATTTCTATACAATTCTTCCCACGATGGCCAAGCTGACGGCGACAGTGCTCCAATCTTCAATCACTGGTGGAGGACTTGCCTTTTAGCGATTCTTAGCACTCTGCTTAGCAGCCCATGTGTGATGGGTTCGGTCACAGAGACCCCCTTGGGACTGTCACCTGACGTACTGGAATTACCTCTGAGCCCGTTTTCCCTGCCAGACTGGGACTCCAGAACCCTGCCTTGTTGAGCCAGACATGCCAGCCTGCTGCAACCCAGACCCAGGTCTGATCATAGACTCATAGAATCTCAGGGTTGGAAGAGACCTCAGGAGGTATCTAGTCCAACCCCCTGCTCAAAGCAGGATCAATCCCCAACTAAATCCACACCCCCAAAGCTGCAGACTTTAACCAAAAACTGCTCAGCAGGTCACCTATCTCCAGCACCCAAACACCCAGTTTCCAGTGGGATCTAAACCCCAAATAAATCAGTTTTACTCTGTATAAAGCTTATGCAGGGTAAATTCATAAATTGTCCGCCCTCCATAACACTGATAAAGAGATCTGCACAGCTGTTTGCTCCCCCACGTATTAATACTTGCTCTGGGTTTACTAATAAACAAAGTGATTGTATTAAATATAAAAAGTAGGATTTAAGTGGTTTCAAGTAATAACAGACAGAACAAAGTAAGTCGTCAAGCAAAATAAAACAAAAACACGCACGTCTAAGCCTAATACATTAAGAAACTGAATACAGGTAAATCTCATCCTCAGAGATGTTCCAATAAGCTTCTTTCACAGACTACACTGCTTCCTAGTCTGGGCCCAGTCCTTCCCCTGGTACAGCCTTTGTTAGTTCCAGCAGGCATCTTAGGTGAAAAGCAGGGGCTTTCTCATGACTGGGACCCCCTTTGTTCTCTTCCATCCCCTTTTATAGCTTTGGCACACGGCAGGAACCCTTTGTGTCTCTGGGTCCCCACCCCTCCTCCTAAATGGAAAAATGCCTGATTTAAGATGGATTGCAGCATCATGTGACATGGTCACATGTCCTGTGAAACCCCCAGCCTCCATTCTCCCTGGGCTGGCTCGCTCGAACACAGGGAGGCTTGCAAGTAAACGGAGCCATTTACAATTCATTGATTCTGAAGGGCCCTTAATGGGTTCCATTTAATATGTTTACCTCAGTAATACAAAGTTTATATCTTATTCTCCTAACTCCAGCCCTAGAAATAATACATGCAAACAAATAGGATGACCACACTCAGTAGATCATAAGCTTCGTAATGACCCCTGTCATAAATATAAAGGGAAGGGTAACCACCTTTCTGTATACAGTGCTATAAAATCCCTCCTGGCCAGAGGCAAAGTCCGTTTACCTGTAAAGGGTTTAGAAGCTCAGGTAACCTGGCTGGCACCTGACCCAAAATGACCAATGGGGGGACAAGATACTTTCAAATCTGGTGGGAGGGGGAAGGCTTTGTTTGTCTGTTCCATTTGGCTTTTGCTGGAGACAGAACAAGAAAGCAAGCACTCCAACTCCTTAGTAAGTATTTAGCAAGGAAATGCCTTAGATTATCTTTTGTTTTGGCTTGTGATTTTCTCTGTGCTGAGAGGAAGGTGTAGTCCTGGTTTTTCTTTTATTAACTTTAAGGTTTTGCCTAGAGGGAAAGTCTCTGTGTTTTGAATCTAATTGTCCTGTGAGATTATCTCCCATTCTAATTTCACGGAGGTGCTTCTTTGACCCTTTTTCTTTCTAATAAAGTTCTGGGTTTTTTTAAAGAATCGGATTGGTTTTTTTAGTGTCCTAAAAAAAACAAGGCTGGTCTGTGCTCATCTTGTTTATTCTCAAGCCTCCCCAGGAAAGGGGGGTGTAGGGCTTGGGGAGATATTTTGGGGGAATAGAACTCCAAGTGGTCCTTTCCCTGATTCTTTGTTAAATAACTGGGTGGTGGCAGCTTTGACCTAATCCAAGGTACAAGGGAGAATTTGTGCCTTGGAGAAGTTTTAACCTAAGATGGTAAAAATAAGCTTAGGGGGGGTCTTTCATGCAGGTCCCCACATCTGTACCCTAAAGTTCAGAGTGGGGAGGGAACCCTGACAATACCTTACAAGAGACCTTTTGCATAAAGCATATCCCAGTTACATTATAGTTACACTCATAAGCCTATTTCCATAAAACATTATGGAGTCCAATGGACACACCATGTTTCTCCAATTTAGTTACCTGCTAATTAACAGCCCTTGGGTTTCCAGTGACACGTTGAACCCACCACACAATGTTATTGAACAGGAGAAAATTAACTCCGCAATGAAGTCCTGCCCAAAGCAGGCAAACAGTTTTGCAGACACATAGAAGAACATAAATTGTTAGGCAAAAGTCAACATGGTTTCTGTAAAGGAAGATCGTGTCTTACTAATCTCTTAGACTTCTTTGAAGGGGTCAACAAGCGTATGGACAAGGGGGATCCAGTGGACATAGTGTACTTAGATTTCCAGAAAGACTTTGACAAGGTCCCCCACCAAAGGCTCTTACGTAAATTAAGTTGTCATGGGATAAGAGGGAAGATCCTTTCATAGATTGAGAACTGGATAAAAGACAGGAAACAAAGTGTAGGAATAAATGGTAAATTTTCAGAATGGAGAGGAGTAACTAGTGCTGTTCCCCAAGGGTCAGTCCAAGGACCAATCCTATTCAACTTATTCATAAATGATCTGGAGAAAGGGGTAAACAGGGAGGTGGCAAAGTTTGCAGATGCTCCTAAACTGCTCAAGATAGTTAAGACCAAAGCAGACTGTGAAGAACTTCAAAAAGATCTCACAAAACTAAGTGATTGGGCAACAAAATGGCAAATGAAATTTAATGTGGATAAATGTAAAATAATGCACATTGGAAAAAATAACCCCAACTGTACATACAATATGTTGGGGTCTAATTTAGCTACAACTAATCAGGAGAAAGATCTTGGAGTCATTGTGGATAGTTCTCTGAAGACATCCATGCAGAGCACAGTGGCAGTCAAAAAAGCAAATGGGATGTTATAAATCATTAAAAAAGGGATGGAGAATAAAATGGAGACTATCTTCTTGCCCTTATATAAATCCATGGTACACCCACATCTTGAATACTGCATACAGATGTGGTCCCCTCATCTCAAAAAAGATATATTGGAATTGGAAAAGGTTCAGAAAAGGGCAACTAAAATGATTAGGGGTTTGGAACAGGTCCCATCTGAGGAGGGATTAAAGAGGCCAGGAGTTTTCAGCTTGGAAAAGAGGAGACTAAGGGGGTATGTGATAGACGTCTATAAAATCATTAGTGGTGTGGAGAAAATGAATAAGGAAAAGTTATTTACTTGTTCCCATAATATAAGAACTAGGGGACACCAAATGAAATTAATGGGTAGCAGGTTTAAAACAAATCAAAGGAAGTTCTTCTTCACTCAGCGCATAGTCAACCTGTGGAACTCCTTGCCTGAGGAGGTTGTGAAGGTTAGGACTATATCAGGGTTGAAAAGAGAACTGGTTACATTCATGGAGGTTAAGTCCATTAATGGCTCAGCACCCACCTAGGGTGACCAGATATCCCGATTTTATAGGGACAGTCCTGTTATTTGGGGCTTTGTCCTATATAGGCACCTATTGCCTATCACCTCCTGTCCTGATTTTTCACACTTCTTGTCTGGTCACCCTACACCACCAGCCACACACTGATCAGCTGTTTGGCGGCGGGCAGGAGGCATGGGGGTGAGGGTGGAGCGGGGGGTGGGAAGAGGTGGATCGAGGGAGGGGCCTTGGGGAAAGGGGCGGGGCCTCGGGCTGGAGCACCCACCCAGAAAAATGAAAATCCAGATCAACTTGCCTCCTAGATCACTCACCAAAGACAACGCTGGTAGCCAGTTCTATAGTAAAGGTGTATTCGCTCGGAAGAAGAAATGGCAGGCATTGAGAGGTGAAAGCAGGTCCAATATACGTACCGGTGAGTCACGGTCTGTCATTCCACATGGTAGCAGAGATTTAGTAATTTGCCAGTTTCCCAAAAGTCTCCCAAGGCTACCTAGAGTTAGAATCCGAACAGTCCACAGATGAAAAATGTTTCCGCCTGCCCATATTTACAGCAACAGCTCCCACGTGGGTCTCCTTGTGGGCAGGGGGAGGAGGGGACGCCCGTAACAAAGTCTTTGATCCTCATTTGCGTTCAGCGGACAGGATTTACCAGCTTCTCGCAAGAGCTCATCAGCTGCATTCCGCGAGGCTTCGTTCTCGTTGGGCGGGTTATTTCGGTACAGGGGTATGTGCAAGGCAAACATTTACTGTTACATTATAGCCCGGGGTATCGCTGGGTGAGAACAACACACGCAGCGCATCCTGCGAGCAGTTTATAAACCGCTTAGCGACACAATGTCTGATGTTTATTCTGATGACGCTGACACCCAGGTGACCCAGAGAGGTTTCCAGCTAGGCGTTTGTCAGGGTTCAGGGAGGCCTGGGACCTCGGCACAAGCTAGCCTCTGGTCTGCCAGTATCACAGAAAGGAAGATCACACAAGAGGGTGGATTGGCAGCTGTCAGAATTGCCGGGTGGCCGGAGGCAGGAGTGGGCGCAAGCTGGTTCACAGTTACATAGCCAAGGCAGGAGAGTCTTATTTTATACTCCTGTTGGGTGTGGGCTAAGGTTCTCTGTTACCCTAGAAGGGCCAGGTGGACTGAACCACATTTAGAGCTCCAGTGGGGAAACTAAGGCAGAGCGCTGCATGGCCACAAGGGGGTGCACCAGGATGGCGCAGCTGTTGCAATGTCCTAGCCCGACTGGGATTTCATCTCCCAAAGAAGTGAAATACTTTTGCCTAGCTAAAATCTTTGGCTCAACACAGGGGTATCGGGGGTTAAACTGACGAGCCAGGAAATCAGATTGATGCTCTAACAAACTCTGAAATCAGAACTCCAGCAAACCGGTTTCCTCCCCAAACTTGCCAGGAAAATACCACCCTGGCCTACGCACACCCATTATGAAATGGGGTGCTTGAATGCTTGGAACAATTGGACTGTGCCACGGAAGCGTGGTGGGGAAAGCCACCCCTAGCTTGTTTGCAGGGCCGAGACTAGACTAGTGCCCGTGAATTCAGAGGAAAAGTTGCAGGGGAAAGACAGCCCAGGACCTGGGGATTGAGCGGGGGCGGGTGGGGAGCTAGAAGCTGGCTACCTATGCTCAGTGCTGCTCCCTGGAAGAAAAGATCTTGTCAGAGGAAAAACCAACGCAGGATGTAAGAACATAAGAACGGCCAGACTGGGTCAGACCAAACGTCCATCTAGCCCAGTGTCCTGACTTCCAACAGTGGCCGATGCCAGGTGCTTCAGAGGGAATCAACAGAACAGGTCATCATCAAGCGATCCATCCCCTGTCGCTCATTCCCAGCTTCTGGCAAACCGAGGCTTGGGACACCCCACTCTGGTTGCAGATGAACCAGGGTAAAATCCCTGCAGGGTGCGACACCCCTGAAACTGCTAAAGGCAAATCTCACAAGGCCGGCAGTCGAATGTTAATTAGCAACTGTGGGTTGTATCGGTAGGACAGATAGCGCCACGGAAGGGAAAGGGCGACCCCTTGAGGTGTCACTGAAGAGCCGCATCTTATTAAGATTAGTTAGTATTGTTCCATCACGTTTTAAGAGCCCACCGGAGCATCTACTCTGACCTCCCGGCTGGTCAATTTCAAGCAGCTACCCCTAGATTGACTTTAGTTAGACCAAAGCAACTTAGCTCTCAGGAGACGAAACTGGCAGAGAACAGGAGGGGCTGAGACATACTTCCTGACCGGCTGCAGGCGACTGGCTGCAGCCCTGAAGCATGAGAGTGGATTGGAGTCGTGGTCCAAATGCCATGTTGCAAACATGGCGATCATACTGAGGGCAATGCAGGCAATTCTGTTCTTCCCCATGAAGGGGACTCAGCGTGGTTATCGACCGCCGCTGCTGGACTTTAGCACAGGTCCATGGGTTCCTCCAGCCAGTCGGGCCGTCTGGCTAAGGGAAGGGCTTCTGCCGCCAGCCCTAATTCTTGACAACGCGCTGGTCAATTTCCTAGTGTAGACAAAGCCAGTGGCTCAAATGGGTGGAGCTTATTTGGTGGGAGGGGCTCGGAAGAGTGTCATCAGGGATGACCGTGTGAAGGCAGCTTTTGGGCTGATGCCCTCTGCCCTCCATCCCATGTGCTGGCCCAAAGACTGGGGTGAGCAAGAGGGGAATTGGCGCCTCTGATTCCAGTGGAGTGACTCCTGATTTACACAGGGCATCAGCCCCTGCCCTCCCCCCAGGCCCTGGCAGGGGGCAGGCAGCACAGAGATCTGAACCCCTCTGGCTGTCTGTGCTGTGGGGGGTCTTGCTCTGGGTTGGACAACACCACCGGCTCAGTCCTGCAGGGGCCAGTTCCAGCCCGCAGCTGCCAACCCAGCCGGGCATCTCCGCGGTACCTCTGTCTCGGCCTCTCGGCGGCCACGTCCCTGCCGGCGTTTGGCTGGGAAGACTGCTCTGCGGGGATCGGGGCTCCGGCACTGGGCTCACGTCCCCAGATTGGCCCCGGGGCAGGCTCCCACCAGAGCCGGGGCCACCCCAAGTGGTGGGGTTTTGGCTGGAGAGTCGATGACGGGTTTGTTGGGTGCCCTGGGTCAGAGAGCGAGTCCTGAACGCTGGCCTCCCAGGGCGTGTGTCTTCAAGTGGCGGGGGATCCCCTCGCCAGCCCCACTGAGGAATTTGGGGGTCATTCCCCCTGGCCCCAGAATTTGCTTTTCCTGAACCCAGTAGTGCCAGCTCACAGGTCTCTGCCTGGCATTTCACTGCTGAAAATGCCCTGAGCCAGCGAGATCTCCAGGCATCACCTTGCTGAGCAAAATCAACTAACCGCTGTGAGCAGGATTTGAACCTGCGCAGGGAAACCCTATTGGATTTCAAGTCCAACGCCTTAACCACTCGGCCATCACAGCTGGGTGATATTAGTGCTTCTCCCTCCTGCTGTAGAAAGTCTGTTCTTTGTGGGTGCAATGGGGGTGTTATGGCTCAGAGCTCTGGCTTTCTAAGTAGGTACATTTCTGCAGGGGTGAGTAGATTGGTAAATAGAGGGGGGTGTCAGCGAAGGGGTGCATAGACAGCTCGGGTAGGGGTAGATAGAGAGATTCTGTTTCTTAACGTTTACTTTGTGAAAGCAAAAGTCGACGAGAAATACATTCTTTCCAGATTTCCCCCCTCTGCCCGTAGTTTCAAGACTCAACCATTCTTCAAACGCAGTCAGCGAGGAGCCTTCGCTGACCATGTTGTTTTGTATGTTGATTGGAGCGTAGCCAGGTGTAAATCATTTTGCCCCTTCCTGATTGAAGCGTAGTTGGGTGTAAATCGTTTTGTCCAATGATGATGGAAGGATAGTTGCAGATAAATCATTTTGTTCCTTGCTGATTGGAGTGTAGCTGGTGTCAATCATTTTGCCCCTTGCTGATTGGAGGATACCTGGATATAAATCATTGTGTTCCTTGCTGGCTGGCGAATACCTGGGTATAAATCACTTTACCTGTTGCTGATTGGCAGATACCTGGGTATAAATCATGTTGTTCTCGCTGATTGGTGGACACCTGGATATAAATCATTTTGTTCCTTGCTGATTGGCAAATACCTGGGTATAAATCATTTGCCTATTGCTGCTGGATCTTGCCTTTACTGAAACCTTCATTTTTTCAGCTCCTCATGAGAGCTGCCTGGAGTTACAGCCTCACAGGGAAACAGCTCTAGCTGCAATAACAAAACCTCTGGAGATGCCGGGGATTGAACCCGGGGCCTCATACATGCAAAGCATGTGCTCTACCACTGAGCTACATCCCCCACACATAGCTAAGCCCTACCCCTGTGAGAACTCCTCTCTATGCCTGGTTCTCAGCCCAGCTCCCCTGGTCCGTTCCCTACCCCATCCACCTGGAGAGCCCAGGGCCGATCTCACACCACGTTCTGCCCCCAGGGTGCAGTCAGGACTGGGCATGGGCCTGGGGTTAAGAGGGACTGGACAAAAATTTGGAGATGGGCCTGATGCGGGGGGGAGAGGCTCCTTGAAGCTGTGGGAGCTGGATTTGCGCTCAGCATACTGGAAGCCTTTAAGCCTCATGGATACCATATGATCCTAGGAGGAGAGGGGGACCTGTATGGCCCTGGGGGATGGGGTCTCTGTATTGTCCTGGGGAGGGGGAGTCCCTATATGTCCCCTATGGCCCTGGGGGCAGGGTTCCCCTATTGCCCTGGGTAGGGGAGTCCCTTTATGTCCCCTATGGCCCTGGGGGAGGGGGTTCCCTTTTGCCCTGGGGAGGGGGAGTCCCTATATGTCCCATATGGCCCTAGGGGAGGGCACAGAGCAGGGGGGAGGGGCCCCTGCCCTTCTTCCTGCCCTCACTCAAGATGGCGGCATGGGGCTCGCCGTCGCCGGCTGCGCCGTTCTCGCGGGATCTCCTCCGAGCGCACGGGCGCGCACTCTCGATCTATCGCTCTCTCTCGCGCGCGCAAGCGCTCGGGGCGGGGCCGGGAGCCGCTGGTCGGTTGCCAGGGGCAACGAGGGGGCCTAGGGCCCGGGCGCGGAGCCTCAGCGAGAGAGAGAGAGAGAGAGAGAGAGAGAGCCGGGGGTGGGCGCGCGGGGCTGGGCTTCCAGCGGGTGGGGCACGAGGGAGGGGGTTTTCCACGGGGGGGGGCGATGCGGGCAGGGGACGGGGGGCCGTGAGGAGGGGGGGGTCCCCTGGGGGTCTGTGGTGGGGACGACGGGCGATTGGGGGGGGCTCCCCAGGGCGGAGGGCCCGGTGCTGCCTCCGGTCACCCCGGCCACACGCCTTCGCTTCCCCCGCCCAGCCAGGCCCTGCCACGGGACCCCCCGGCCGGGGCGCCGCGGGGCGATGGCGCTGGTCAGCGGGCTGGTGCCGGCCCGGTTCCTGACCCTCACGGCCCACCTCGTCCTCGTCATCAGCCTCTTCTGGTCCCGGGTAAGAGACCCCGACGGCGCGGCGCCCCCGGCCCGCCCACCCCGACGCCCCGCGCCTGCCCGCCCCGGCCCGCCCGCCCCGACGCCTGCCCCTGCCCGCCCGCCCCGGCCCGCCCGCCCCGACGCCTGCCCCTGCCCGCCCCGGCCCGCCCACCCCGACGCCCCGCGCCTGCCCGCCCCGGCCCGCCCACCCCGACGCCCCGCGCCTGCCCGCCCGCCCCGGCCCGCCCACCCCGACGCCCCGCGCCTGCCCGCCCGCCCCGGCCCGCCCACCCCGACGCCCCGCGCCTCCCCCCGCCCGCCCCGGCCCGCCCGCCCCGACGCCTGCCCCTGCCCGCCCCGGCCCGCCCACCCCGACGCCCCGCGCCTGCCCGCCCCGGCCCGCCCACCCCGACGCCCCGCGCCTGCCCGCCCGCCCCGACGCCCCCACCCCGACGCCTGCCCGCCCACCCCGACGCCCCGCCCCGGCCCGCCCGCCCCGACGCCTACCCGCCCACCCCGACGCCCCGCGCCTGCCCGCCCGCCCCGACGCCTACCCGCCCACCCCGACGCCCCGCGCCTGCCCGCCCGCCCCGACGCCTACCCGCCCACCCCGACGCCCCGCGCCTGCCCGCCCGCCCCGGCCCGCCCGCCCCGACGCCTACCCGCCCACCCCGACGCCCCGCGCCTGCCCGCCCGCCCCGACGCCGGCCCGCCCGCCCCTGCCCGCCCACCCCGACGCCCCGCGCCTGCCCGCCCGCCCCGGCCCGCCCACCCCGACGCCCCCGCCCCGGCCCGCCCGCCCCAGCCCGCCCCGACGCCCCCGCCTGCCCCGGCGCCCCGCGCCTGCCCGCCCGCCCCGGCCCGCCCACCCCGACGCCTGCCCGCCCACCCCGACGCCCCGCGCCTGCCCGCCCGCCCCGGCCCGCCCGCCCCGGCACCCCGCGCCTGCCCGCCCGCCCCGGCCCGCCCACCCCGACGCCCTGACCCGCGCCTGCCCGCCCGCCCCGCGCCTGCCCGCCCCGACACCCCCGCCCCGGCCGGCCCACCCGCCCCAACGCCTGCCCGCCCGCCCCGGCCCGCCCACCCCGACGCCCTGACCCGCGCCTGCCCGCCCGCCCCGCGCCTGCCCGCCCCGACGCCCCCCGCCTCGGCCTGCCCGCCCGCCCCAACGCCCCGCGCCTGCCCGCCCGCCCCGACGCCCCGCCCCGCGCTTGCCCGCCCGCCCCGACGCCGGCCCGCCCACCCCGACGCCCTGACCCGCGCCTGCCCGCCCGCCCCGCGCCTGCCCGCCCCGACGCCCCCCGCCCCGGCCGGCCCACCCGCCCCGACGCCTGCCCGCCCGCCCCGACGCCCCGCCCCACGCCTGCCCGCCCGCCCCGACGGCGGCCCGCCCGCCCCAACGCCCCGCCCCGCGCCTGCCCGCCCGCCTCGACGCCCCGCCCCGCGCCTGCCCGCCCCGACGCCCCGCCCCGCGCCTGCCCGCCCGCCCCGACGCCGGCCCGCCCACCCCGACGCCCTGACCCGCGCCTGCCCGCCCGCCCCGCGCCTGCCCGCCCCGACGCCCCCCGCCCCGGCCGGCCCACCCGCCCCGACGCCTGCCCGCCCGCCCCGACGCCCCCGCCCCGCGCCTGCCCGCCCGTCCCGACGGCGGCCCGCCCACCCCGACGCCCCGCCCCGCGCCTGCCCGCCCGTCCCGACGGCGGCCCGCCCACCCCGACGCCCCGACCCGCGCCTGCCCGCCCGCCCCGACGCCGGCCCGCCCACCCCGACGCCCTGACCCGCGCCTGCCCGCCCGCCCCGCGCCTGCCCGCCCCGACCGGCCCACCCGCCCCGACGCCTGCCCGCCCGCCCCGACGCCCCGCCCCGCGCCTGCCCGCCCGCCCCGACGCCGGCCCGCCCGCCCCGACGCCCTGACCCGCGCCTGCCCGCCCGCCCCGACGCCCTGACCCGCGCCTGCCCGCCCGCCCCGCGCCTGCCCGCCCCGACACCCCCGCCCCGGCCGGCCCGCCCGCCCCGACGCCTGCCCGCCCGCCCCGGCCCGCCCACCCCGACGCCCTGACCCGCGCCTGCCCGCCCGCCCTGCGCCTGCCCGCCCCGACGCCCCCGCCCCGGCCGGCCCGCCCGCCCCGACGCCCCGACCCGCGCCTGCCCGCCTGCCCCGACACCCCGACCCGCGCCTGCCCGCCCACCCCGACGCCTGCCCGCCCGCCCCGACGCCCTGACCCGCGCCTGCCTGCCGGCCCCGACACCCCAACCCGCGCCCAGACGGTCCGCCCCGACGCCCCCGATCCGCGCCCACCCTAGAGGGGACAGGCCCCGGGCCCCATTCCGCGCCCCCATTCCCCCGCCGTCCTTGCCCTGGGGCTGGGTGGGAGCCCACTGCCCCCTAGAGGGCAAAGGGCCTGTTTCCCGGTGCCTGTTCTCACCACGAGGGGTTATTTCCCTGCTGGCTCCTCCCCAGCACTCCTCCACCCCGACGCCCACGACCCGCGCCCAGACGGCCCACCCGCCCCGACGCCGTGCCCCTGCACGACGCCCACACCTCTGCAGCACACCTGCCCACGCATACAGCATGCCCACCCATCCACCCCGACGGCACACACCTGCATGACACCCACAAGGTACCCCCATGCAGCACACTCTGACAATGCACACCAATGCAGCACTCCCGCCCGGAGACACCCGCCCACCCTGACAACACACAGCCCTATGGTGCTCGTGAGGTCCGCCCATACCGCACGCCTGCCTGCTCACCCAAGGGTGTACACCCGTGATGTACACCTGTACGACATGTCTGCCCCGATGACACATGCCTTTATGACACCCACGCCTCCGATGTACACCCGTACAACACGCCGACCCTGATGACACACAGCCGCATGATCCCTGTGACGTACCCCCATATGACGACCATGCCTGCAACGCACACCTGCCCTTACAACGTCCATGCCTACAGTACATCCCCGTACCATATGCCCATCCTGACAATGGCTGCCTGCCCCAACGACGCACACCCATCCATGTGACGCACCACCCGTACAACGTGCACAGCTGCCCCGGCAACACCTGCCTGCCATTACCACGCACGCCCCTGGGACCCACATACCGATCTCCCAGCACGCTCACCACCTAACCCGGTGCACAGGATCCTCCAAGGCCACCCCTCGCACAGCAGGGCCTTCCATCTCTCTCACACATCAGGCCTCTCCCAGCCCCCAGCGTGTGCACCTGGACCCACGCTCACCGCACACACACGGTTGCTTTCCAGAGGTGAGAGGAGGGGTGTGGGGAGCGCTGGCTGCAGGGATCCGGGAGGGGTTGTGGCTGCAGGGAGGTGGGCAGCCACAATGTGGATCAGGACTCCTGGGTTCTCACCCCGGCTCTAGGAGGGGTGTGGGGGCTGGTGGGTTAGAGCAGGGGAGGGCTGGGAGTCAGGGTGGCATCCTTTCCCCTGCCTCTGCTCTGCCCCCCCGATTCTACCCCAGCCCGCCCCCCCCGCAGGGCTGCTCTCACCGCCCCCCTGTCTTCCAGGACAACAACGTCCTCGCCTCACTGCCCCTGCAGTACAGCCAGCAGCAGTATCAGCGCCAGGACCTGGAGTGAGTCAGCCAGGGCCTGTGGGGCGGACGGGTCTGGGTCTGCAGGGGGACGAGGGGCACCTGGGATGGCAGGGGGACAGGGGGGAGGAGGATGGGCCCGTCAGGGCATGGAGGGAGGAGGATGGGACTGCAGAGGGGGTGGAAGTGGGCTCAGAGAGGTGGGGGAGGCATGAGATTGCAGGGGGCTGGGCCTGTGGGGAGACTGGGGCAGGCAGAAGGGGCCTGGGAGCGAGGGAAGGCAGGACCCGGGGGGGCGGGCTGGCCCAGGCAGAAGGGGCCTGGGAGTGAGGGAAGGCAGGACCTGGGGGGCGGGCTGGCCCAGGCAGAAGGGGCCTGGGAGCGAGGGAAGGCAGGACCTGGGGGGCGGGCTGGCCCAGGCAGAAGGGGCCTGGGAGCGAGGGAAGGCAGGACCCGGGGGGCGGGCTGGCCCAGGCAGAAGGGGCCTGGGAGCGAGGGAAGGCAGGACCTGGGGGGCGGGCTGGCCGAGGCAGAAGGGGCCTGGGAGCAAGGGAAGGCAGGACCCGGGGGGGGCGGGCTGGCCCAGGCAGAAGGGGCCCGGGAGCGAGGGAAGGCAGGACCTGGGGGGCAGGCTGGCCCAGGCAGAAGGGGCCTGGGAGCGAGGGAAGGCAGGACCTGGGGGGCGGGCTGGCCGAGGCAGAAGGGGCCTGGGAGTGAGGGAAGGCAGGACCCGGGGGGCGGGCTGGCCCAGGCAGAAGGGGCCTGGGAGTGAGGGAAGGCAGGACCTGGGGGGCGGGCTGGCCCAGGCAGAAGGGGCCTGGGAGCGAGGGAAGGCAGGACCTGGGGGGCGGGCTGGCCGAGGCAGAAGGGGCCTGGGAGTGAGGGAAGGCAGGACCTGGGGGGCGCGGGCTGGCCCAGGCAGAAGGGGCCCGGGAGCGAGGGAAGGCAGGACCTGTGGGGCAGGCTGGCCGAGGCAGAAGTGGCCTGGGAGCGAGGGAAGGCAGGACCTGGGGGGCAGGCTGGCCCAGGCAGAAGGGGCCTGGGAGCGAGGGAAGGCAGGACCTGGGGGGCGGGCTGGCCCAGGCAGAAGGGGCCTGGGAGCGAGGGAAGGCAGGACCCGGGGCGGGGTGGGCTGGCCCAGGCAGAAGTGGCCTGGGAGCGAGGGAAGGCAGGACCTGGGGGGCGGGCTGGCCCAGGCAGAAGGGGCCTGGGAGCGAGGGAAGGCAGGACCTGGGGGGCGGGCTGGCCCAGGCAGAAGGGGCCTGGGAGTGAGGGAAGGCAGGACCTGGGGGGCGGGCTGGCCCAGGCAGAAGGGGCCCGGGAGCGAGGGAAGGCAGGACCCGGGGGGCGGGCTGGCCCAGGCAGAAGGGGCCTGGGAGCGAGGGAAGGCAGGACCTGGGGGGCGGGCTGGCCCAGGCAGAAGGGGCCTGGGAGTGAGGGAAGGCAGGACCTGGGGGGCGGGCTGGCCCAGGCAGAAGGGGCCTGGGAGCGAGGGAAGGCAGGACCTGGGGGGCGGGCTGGCCCAGGCAGAAGGGGCCTGGGAGCGAGGGAAGGCAGGACCTGGGGGGCGGGCTGGCCCAGACAGAAGGGGCCTGGGAGTGAGGGAAGGCAGGACCTGGGGGGCGGGCTGGCCCAGACAGAAGGGGCCTGGGAATGAGGGAAGGCAGGACCTGGGGGGCGGGCTGGCCCAGGCAGAAGGGGCCTGGGAGTGAGGGAAGGCAGGACCTGGGGGGCGGGCTGGCCCAGGCAGAAGGGGCCTGGGAGCGAGGGAAGGCAGGACCCGGGGGGCGGGCTGGCCCAGGCAGAAGGGGCCCGGGAGCGAGGGAAGGCAGGACCTGGGGGGCGGGCTGGCCCAGGCAGAAGGGGCCTGGGAGCGAGGGAAGGCAGGACCCGGGGGGCGGGCTGGCCCAGGCAGAAGGGGCCTGGGAGCGAGGGAAGGCAGGACCTGGGGGGCGGGCTGGCCCAGGCAGAAGGGGCCTGGGAGCGAGGGAAGGCAGGACCTGGGGGGCGGGCTGGCCCAGGCAGAAGGGGCCTGGGAGTGAGGGAAGGCAGGACCTGGGGGGCGGGCTGGCCCGGCCTGGGCCCATGTAACCCTGTGTCTCCCGTCCGGCTGTCGGCGCTGACCCCAGGCTGGTGGTGGCCCTGTCAGTGACGCTGGGCTTGTTCGCCGTGGAGCTGGCCGGCTTCCTCTCCGGGGTGTCCATGTTCAACAACACGCAGAGTCTGCTCTGTATCCTTCCGCCCTGCTTGGGGGGGGAATGAACTCTCCCCCCCACCCCCCGCGCGGGGTTACAGCATCCCCCGGGACCTGCCTGCTTTCCCCCCCCCCCGGCACAACGACTGTCGTCCCCAGGGGGCGCCACTGCTGATCTGCACTTGCTGGCTCAGGGGCAGGGGAATGGGGCGCGGGGCCTGTCCCCTGTAGGGGGCGCCAGCTCCCACCAGGCCCAGGGCGGGGACTGGCTGGCTCGGGGGGGCGGGGAATGGGAAGGAGGGGGTGTCACTCAGCTGACCCCAAAGATCACCCTGGTTAGCACTGTTGGCATCCACAGCGGAGAGACCAGGGCCTGGATGGGTCCGGGAGAGAGGGGACTGGCAGCCCCCGCCCTGCCCCAGCGGCATCCGCCCCCACATCGGTCCCCGTTGTTGGTCCCTGACTCTGCTCCCCCCCCAGCCATCGGGGCCCACGCTACCGCTGCCGTGGCCCTCCTCTTCTTCCTCTTCGACCAGTGGGACAGCAGCCTCTACTGGTGGATCTTTGCCTTCTGCAGGTCAGTGGCGCCCCCTGCAGGAGCCACAGCCCCTTCCCTCTGCCCAGCGTCAGAGACTGGCGGGAGCACAGCACTCCAGGAACCGGCGCCCCCGAGAGGGGACAGGCCCCGTGCCCCATTCCCCGCCCCCTGAACCAGCCGTCCCTGCCCTGGGGCCGGACAGGAGCCGGCGCCCCCTAGAGGGGACAGGCCCCGTGCCCCATTCCCCGCCCCCTGAACCAGCCGTCCCTGCCCTGGGGCCGGACAGGAGCCGACGCCCCCAAGAGGGGACAGGCCCCGTGCCCCATTCCCCGCCCCCTGAACCAGCCGTCCCTGCCCTGGGGCCGGACAGGAGCCGGCGCCCCCTAGAGGGGACAGGCCCCGTGCCCCATTCCCCGCCCCTGAACCAGCCGTCCCTGCCCTGGGGCCGGACGGGAGCCGGCGCCCCCTTGAGGGGACAGGCCCCGTGCCCCATTCCCCGCCCCCTGAACCAGCCGTCCCTGCCCTGGGGCCGGACAGGAGCCGGCGCCCCCTAGAGGGGACAGGCCCCGTGCCCCATTCCCCGCCCCTGAACCAGCCGTCCCTGCCCTGGGGCCGGACGGGAGCCGGCGCCCCCTTGAGGGGACAGGCCCCGTGCCCCATTCCCCGCCCCCTGAACCAGCCGTCCCTGCCCTGGGGCCGGACGGGAGCCCACGCCCCCTAGAGGGGACAGGCCCCGTGCCCCATTCCCAGCCCCCTGAACCAGCCGTCCCTGCCCTGGGGCCAGACAGGAGCCGACGCCCCCGAGAGGGGACAGGCCCCGTGCCCCATTCCCCGCCCCCTGAACCAGCCGTCCCTGCCCTGGGGCCGGACAGGAGCCGACGCCCCCGAGAGGGGACAGGCCCCGTGCCCCATTCCCCGCCCCCTGAACCAGCCGTCCCTGCCCTGGGGCCGGACGGGAGCCGACGCCCCCAAGAGGGGACAGACCCCGTGCCCCATTCCCCGCCCCCTGAACCAGCCGTCCCTGCCCTGGGGCCGGACAGGAGCCGGCGCCCCCTAGAGGGGACAGGCCCCGTGCCCCATTCCCCGCCCCTGAACCAGCCGTCCCTGCCCTGGGGCCGGACGGGAGCCGGCGCCCCCTAGAGGGGACAGGCCCCGTGCCCCATTCCCCGCCCCCTGAACCAGCCGTCCCTGCCCTGGGGCCGGACGGGAGCCGGCGCCCCCTTGAGGGGACAGGCCCCGTGCCCCATTCCCAGCCCCCTGAACCAGCCGTCCCTGCCCTGGGGCCGGACGGGAGCCGGCGCCCCCTAGAGGGGACAGACCCCGTGCCCCATTCCCCGCCCCCTGAACCAGCCGTCCCTGCCCTGGGGCCGGACGGGAGCCGGCGCCCCCCTCGAGGGGACAGGCCCCGTGCCCCATTCCCCGCCCCCTGAACCAGCCGTCCCTGCCCTGGGGCCGGACGGGAGCCGGCGCCCCCTTGAGGGGACAGGCCCCGTGCCCCATTCCCCGCCCCCTGAACCAGCCGTCCCTGCCCTGGGGCCGGAGGGGAGCCGGCGCCCCCTAGAGGGGACAGGCCCCGTGCCCCATTCCCCGCCCCCTGAACCAGCCGTCCCTGCCCTGGGGCCGGACGGGAGCCGGCGCCCCCTAGAGGGGACAGGCCCCGTGCCCCATTCCCCGCCCCCTGAACCAGCCGTCCCTGCCCTGGGGCCGGACGGGAGCCGGCGCCCCCTAGAGGGGACAGGCCCCGTGCCCCATTCCCCGCCCCCTGAACCAGCCGTCCCTGCCCTGGGGCCGGACGGGAGCCGGCGCCCCCGAGAGGGGACAGGCCCCGTGCCCCATTCCCCGCCCCCTGAACCAGCCGTCCCTACCCTGGGGCCGGACGGGAGCCGACGCCCCCTCGAGGGGACAGGCCCCGTGCCCCATTCCCCGCCCCCTGAACCAGCCGTCCCTGCCCTGGGGCCGGACGGGAGCCGGCGCCCCCTCGAGGGGACAGGCCCCGTGCCCCATTCCCCGCCCCCTGAACCAGCCGTCCCTGCCCTGGGGCCGGACGGGAGCCCACGCCCCCGAGAGGGGACAGGCCCCGTGCCCCATTCCCCACCCCCTGAACCAGCCGTCCCTGCCCTGGGGCCGGACGGGAGCCGACGCCCCCTCGAGGGGACAGGCCCCGTGCCCCATTCCCCGCCCCTGAACCAGCCGTCCCTGCCCTGGGGCCGGACGGGAGCCGACGCCCCCAAGAGGGGACAGGCCCCGTGCCCCATTCCCCGCCCCCTGAACCAGCCGTCCCTGCCCTGGGGCCGGACAGGAGCCGACGCCCCCGAGAGGGGACAGGCCCCGTGCCCCATTCCCCGCCCCCTGAACCAGCCGTCCCTGCCCTGGGGCCGGACGGGAGCCCACGCCCCCGAGAGGGGACAGGCCCCGTGCCCCATTCCCCACCCCCCTGAACCAGCCGTCCCTGCCCTGGGGCCGGACGGGAGCCCACGCCCCCGAGAGGGGACAGGCCCCGTGCCCCATTCCCCACCCCCTGAACCAGCCGTCCCTGCCCTGGGGCCGGACGGGAGCCGGCGCCCCCTAGAGGGGACAGGCCCCGTGCCCCATTCCCCGCCCCTGAACCAGCCGTCCCTGCCCTGGGGCCGGACGGGAGCCGGCGCCCCCTAGAGGGGACAGGCCCCGTGCCCCATTCCCCGCCCCCTGAACCAGCCGTCCCTGCCCTGGGGCCGGAGGGGAGCCGGCGCCCCCGAGAGGGGACAGGCCCCGTGCCCCATTCCCCGCCCCCTGAACCAGCCGTCCCTGCCCTGGGGCCGGACGGGAGCCGGCGCCCCCGAGAGGGGACAGGCCCCGTGCCCCATTCCCCGCCCCCTGAACCAGCCGTCCCTGCCCTGGGGCCGGACGGGAGCCCACGCCCCCGAGAGGGCAAAGGGCCTGTCTCCCGGTGCCTGTTCTCACCAAGACGGGTTATTTCCCTGACGGCTCCTCCCCAGCACTGGCCGCTCACTGCAGTGCCTCCATCTGCCTCTCCTTCTTCATCTTGGAGCGCTGGGAGAGCGCCACCTACTGGTACATCCTGGCCTTCTGCAGGTAGATGCCCCCGAGGGGGGAGGGCTGGGGTGGGCCCCTCGGGAACGTCCTGCCCACGGCAGAGCCCCTGGCACTGACCCCCGCCTGCCCTTGTGCCCCCAGCGCCCTGCCCGCGGCCTTCGAGATCCTGCTCTTCGTGTCCGTCTTCGGGTTCAAGAGGAAGCCCCTGTGAGCCGGAGCCGGGCCCCCCGGAGGTCTGTTCCGCTGGCCCCACAGGCTCTGAGCCGGGGGGTGGATACGCCGGACGGGGCGCTCGCCAGCGCCCGCTGCTGCTCCTCAGCCCCACAGGCCCGGCGCTGGACGGGGCAGCTGGTGGTGGGGTGGCTGCATGGGGCAGTCAGGACCTGGTGCTCGGCCTCTAGGGGGCAGGGCTGAATTAGCCCCCTAGGAGCCTGCAGCGAGCTGCACCAGGATGCCCCAGTGGCGGCAGGCGGGACTGCACCCTGCGTCAGCCCCACGGGACCCTGCAGCGCCCCCCAGGGGCCACAGGCGGGACTGCACCCTGTGTCAGCCCCATGGGACCCCGCAGCGCCCCCCAGGGGCCACAGGCGGGACTGCACCCTGTGTCAGCCCCATGGGACCCCGCAGCGCCCCCCAGGGGCCACAGGCGGGACTGCACCCTGCGTCAGCCCCATGGGACCCCGCAGCGCCCCCCAGGGGCCACAGGCGGGACTGCACCCTGTGTCAGCCCCATGGGACCCCGCAGCGCCCCCCAGGGGCAACAGGCGGGACTGCACCCTGTGTCAGCCCCATGGGACCCCGCAGCGCCCCCAAGGGCCACAGGCGGTACTGCACCCTGCGTCAGCCCCACGGGACCCTGCAGCGCCCCCCAGGGGCAACAGGCGGGACTGCACCCTGTGTCAGCCCCATGGGACCCCACAGCGCCCCCCCAGGGGCCACAGGCGGGACTGCACCCTGCATCAGCCCCATGGGACCCCGCAGTGCCCCCCAAGGGGCAACAGGCGGGACTGCACCCTGCGTCAGCTCCATGGGACCCCGCAGCGCCCCCCAGGGGCCACAGGCGGGACTACACCCTGCGTCAGCCCCATGGGACCCCGCAGCGCCCCCCAGGGGCCACAGGCGGGACTACACCCTGCGTCAGCCCCACGGGACCCTGCAGCGCCCCCCAGGGGCAACAGGCGGGACTGCACCCTGTGTCAGCCCCATGGGACCCCCGCAGCGCCCCCCAGGGGCCACAGGCGGGATTGCACCCTGTGTCAGCCCCATGGGACCCCGCAGCGCCCCCCAGGGGCAACAGGCGGGACTGCACCCTGTGTCAGCCCCATGGGACCCCCGCAGCGCCCCCCAAGGGCCACAGGCGGGTACTGCACCCTGCGTCAGCCCCACGGGACCCTGCAGCGCCCCCCAGGGGCAACAGGCGGGACTGCACCCTGTGTCAGCCCCATGGGACCCCACAGCGCCCCCCAGGGGCCACAGGCGGGACTGCACCCTGCATCAGCCCCATGGGACCCCGCAGTGCCCCCCAGGGGCAACAGGCGGGACTGCACCCTGCGTCAGCTCCATGGGACCCCGCAGCGCCCCCCAGGGGCCACAGGCGGGACTGCACCCTGCGTCAGCCCCATGGGACCCCGCAGTGCCCCCCAGGGGCAACAGGCGGGACTGCACCCTGCGTCAGCCCCATGGGACCCTACAGCGCCCCCCCCAAAGACCCTCCATGGCAGCCCCTGTGCATGGCAGTGATAGGATCAGTGGGGTGGAGCCCCTAAGGAGCGTCTGACGTCAGCGAGGGAGAAGAATTATTCCTGTTTCGACCAGCTGCTCCCCCTCTGGCTGTGTCCCCCTCCCCCCGGCCGGGGCCGACGCCATGCCCCGGACCCCGCCCTGCCCCATGAATAAAGCTGACTTTCCTAGCCAGAATTGGGGTCTGTTCCAGTCTGCTCCCCGTTCGGCTGTGGGCTGGGGGGCAGAACTCACGGCGGTGATCCCATGAGAAGGGGACTGATTCGCAGAGGGTGCTCTCCCTTCACAGTCACTGCTGCCCCACTGGCCCCAGGGGGCTGTGCATCAGGTTTGAGGGACAAATGCAGTGTGGGGCTGGGGGCTGGGCTACCCCCAAGGGGCTGCGGGTCGGGAGTGAGGGGCACTGGCAGAGCTGGGGGGGCAGGGGCTGCGGGTCAGGAGTGAGGGGCACCGGCAGGGCTGGGCTAGCAGGGGTGTGGGTCGGGAGTGAGGGGCACCGGCAGAGCTGGGGGGCAGGGGCTGCGGGTCAGGAGTGAGGGGCACCGGCAGGGCTGGGCTAGCAGGGGTGTGGGGCGGGAGTGAGGGGCACCGGCAGGACTGGGGGGGGCAGGGCTGGGCTAGCAGGGGTGTGGGGCGGGGGTGAGGGGCACCGGCAGGGCTGGGGGGGGCCCAGGGCCCGCAGGGGTTGTAACAATTCCTAGTGGCCGCTCCAGGCTGGAGTTAAGCTCCCGCGGTTGCAGCTTCTCTCTGACCTTGGCTTGGTAAACGCTCCCACCACCCAAATGCAAAAACCCCTTGAACCCAGGAAGCCCACTTGGGAATCCCACCCTGTGGGGCGCCCTCAAGCCCTTTCGCCCCCCTCTGGGGAAGAGCTGAGAAAGAAAAGGGGCCACCAGCAAATTACACAAACGGTGCACAAACCCCTTAGGCCACCAAAAATCCAATCCCGTTCTTAAAAAAGGGAAATTTTATTAAAACCAATAAGAAAGCCTGGAACTGAGGCTTTGGCTGGATTTGAAAGGAGCCGTTCCGAACATCAAGCGGCGGCCCCAAGCTCAGTCAGGGGGGTCTGGGCAGCGCCCGGCGCGACGGGGCCCCGAGCTCGGTCGGGGGGTCTGGGCGGCGTGACGGGGCCCCGAGCTCGGTCGGGGGGGGTCTGGGCAGCGCCCGGCACGACGGGGCCCCAATCGCGGTCGGGGGGTCTGGGCGGTGCGACGGGGCCCCGAGCTCGGTCAGGGGGGTCTGGGCAGCGCCCGGCACGACGGGGCCCCGAGCTCGGTCGGGGGGTCTGGGCGGCGTGACGGGGCCCCGAGCTCGGTCGGGGGGTCTGGGCGGCGTGACGGGGCCCTGAGCTCGGTCGGGGGTCTGGGCGGCGTGACGGGGCCCTGAGCTCGGTCGGGGGGTCTGGGCGGCGTGACGGGGCCCCGAGCTCGGTCGGGGGGTCCTGGGCGGCGAGACGGGGCCCCGAGCTCGGTCGGGGGGTCTGGGCGGCGTGACGGGGCCCTGAGCTCGGTCGGGGGGTCTGGGCGGCGCGACGGGGCCCCGAGCTCGGTCGGGGGGGTCTGAGCAGCGCCCGGCACGACGGGGCCCCAATCGCGGTCGGGAGCTCTGGGTGGCGCGACGGGGCCCTGAGCTCGGTCGGGGGGGTCTGGGCAGCGCCCGGCACGACGGGGGCCCCGAGCTCGGTCGGGGGGGTCTGGGTGGCGCGACGGGGCCCCAAGCTCGGTCGGGGGGTCTGGGCAGCACCCGGCGTGACGGGGCCCCCGAGCTCAGTCAGGGGGGTCTGGGCAGCGCCCGGCGTGACGGGGCCCCAAGCTCGGTCGGGGGGCGGGTCTGGGCAGCGCCCGGCGTGATGGGGGCCCCAAGCTCGGTTGGGGGGTGTCTGGGCAGCGCCCGGCGCGACGGGGCCCCGAGTTCGGTTGGGGGGGTCTGGGCAGTGCCCGGCGCGACGGGGCCCCAAGTTCGTTTGGGGGGCTCTGGGCAGCGCCCGGCGCGACGGGGCCCCAAGTTCGGTTGGGGGGGTCTGGGCAGCGCCTGGCGCGACGGGGCCCCGAGCTCAGTCAGGGGGGTCTGGGCAGCGCCCGGCGTGACGGGGCCCCAAGCTCGGTCGGGGGGGGGGGGGGGGTCTGGGGCAGCGCCCGGCGTGATGGGGCCCCAAGCTCGGTTGGGGGGGTGTCTGGGCAGCGCCCGGCGCGACGGGGCCCCGAGTTCGGTTGGGGGGGTCTGGGCAGTGCCCGGCGCGACGGGGCCCCAAGTTCGTTTGGGGGGCTCTGGGCAGCGCCCGGCGCGACGGGGCCCCAAGTTCGGTTGGGGGGGTCTGGGCAGCGCCTGGCGCAACGGGGCCCCGAGCTTGGTCGGGGGGGTCTGGGCAGCGCCTGGCGCGACGGGGCCCCGAGTTCGGTTGGGGGGGTCTGGGCAGTGCCCGGCGCGATGGGCCCCCGAGTTCGGTTGGGGGGGTCTGGGCAGTGCCCGGCGCGATGGGGCCCCGAGTTCGGTTGGGGGGGTCTGGGCAGCGCCCGGCGCGACGGGGCCCCAAGCTCGGTCGGGGGGGGTCTGGGCAGCGCCCGGCACGACGGGGCCCCAAGTTCGTTTGGGGGGCTCTGGGCAGCGCCCGGCGCGACGGGGCCCCGAGCTCGGTCGGGGGGTCTGGGCGGCGAGACGGGGCCCCGAGCTCGGTCGGGGGGTCTGGGCGGCGAGACGGGGCCCCGAGCTCGGTTGGGGGGTCTGGGCGGCGTGACGGGGCCCCGAGCTCGGTCGGGGGGGTCTGAGCAGCGCCCGGCACGACGGGGCCCCAATCGCGGTCGGGAGCTCTGGGTGGCGCGACGGGGCCCTGAGCTCGGTCGGGGGGGTCTGGGCAGCGCCCGGCACGACGGGGCCCCGAGCTCGGTCGGGGGGGTCTGGGCGGCGTGACGGGGCCCCGAGCTCGGTCGGGGGGGGTCTGGGCGGCGTGACGGGGCCCCGAGCTCGGTCGGGGGGGTCTGGGCGGCGTGACGGGGCCCCAAGCTCGGTCGGGGGGTCTGGGCGGCGAGACGGGGCCCCGAGCTCGGTCGGGGGGTCTGGGCGGCGAGACGGGGCCCCGAGCTCGGTTGGGGGGTCTGGGCGGCGTGACGGGGCCCCGAGCTCGGTCGGGGGGGTCTGAGCAGCGCCCGGCACGACGGGGCCCCAATCGCGGTCGGGAGCTCTGGGTGGTGCGACGGGGCCCTGAGCTCGGTCGGGGGGGTCTGGGCAGCGCCCGGCACGACGGGGCCCCGAGCTCGGTCGGGGGGTCTGGGTGGCGCGACGGGGCCCCAAGCTCGGTCGGGGGGGTCTGGGCAGCACCCGGCGTGACGGGGCCCCGAGCTCAGTCAGGGGGGGTCTGGGCAGCGCCCGGCGTGACGGGGCCCCAAGCTCGGTCGGGGGGGGGGTCTGGGCAGCGCCCGGCGTGATGGGGCCCCAAGCTCGGTTGGGGGGTGTCTGGGCAGCGCCCGGCGCGACGGGGCCCCGAGTTCGGTTGGGGGGGGTCTGGGCAGCGCCTGGCGCGACGGGGGCCCCGAGCTCAGTCAGGGGGGTCTGGGCAGCGCCCGGCGTGACGGGGCCCCAAGCTCGGTCGGGGGGGGGGTCTGGGCAGCGCCCGGCGTGATGGGGCCCCAAGCTCGGTTGGGGGGGTGTCTGGGCAGCGCCCGGCGCGACGGGGCCCCGAGTTCGGTTGGGGGGGTCTGGGCAGTGCCCGGCGCGACGGGGCCCCAAGTTCGTTTGGGGGGGCTCTGGGCAGCGCCCGGCGCGACGGGGGCCCCAAGTTCGGTTGGGGGGGTCTGGGCAGCGCCTGGCGCGACGGGGCCCCGAGCTTGGTCGGGGGGGGTCTGGGCAGCGCCTGGCGCAACGGGGCCCCGAGTTCGGTTGGGGGGGTCTGGGCAGTGCCCGGCGCGATGGGCCCCCGAGTTCGGTTGGGGGGGTCTGGGCAGTGCCCGGCGCGATGGGGCCCCGAGTTCGGTTGGGGGGGTCTGGGCAGCGCCCGGCGCGACGGGGCCCCAAGCTCGGTCGGGGGGGGTCTGGGCAGCGCCCGGCACGACGGGGCCCCAAGTTCGTTTGGGGGGCTCTGGGCAGCGCCCGGCGCGACGGGGCCCCGAGTTCGTTTGGGGGGGTCTGGGCAGCGCCCGGCGCGACGGGGCCCCGAGTTCGGTTGGGGGGGGTCTGGGCAGCGCCCGGCGCGACGGGGCCCCGAACTCGGTCGGGGGGGGGGTCTGGGCAGCGCCCGGCGCAACGGGGCCCCGAGTTCAGTTTGGGGGGCTCTGGGCAGCGCCCGGCGCGACGGGGCCCCAAGCTTGGTTGTGGGGGGTCTGGGCAGCGCCCGGCGCGATGGGGCCCCAAGCTTGGTTGGGGGGGGTCTGGGCAGCGCCTGGCGCGACGGGGCCCCGAGCTCAGTCAGGGGGGTCTGGGCAGCGCCCGGCGTGACGGGGCCCCAAGCTCGGTCGGGGGGGGGGGGGGTCTGGGCAGCGCCCGGCGTGATGGGGCCCCAAGCTCGGTTGGGGGGTGTCTGGGCAGCGCCCGGCGCGACGGGGCCCCGAGTTCGGTTGGGGGGGGTCTGGGCAGTGCCCAGCGCGACGGGGCCCCAAGTTCGTTTGGGGGGCTCTGGGCAGCGCCCGGCGCGACGGGGCCCCAAGTTCGGTTGGGGGGGTCTGGGCAGCGCCTGGCGCGACGGGGCCCTGAGCTTGGTCGGGGGGGGGTCTGGGCAGCGCCTGGCGCAACGGGGCCCCGAGTTCGGTTGGGGGGGTCTGGGCAGTGCCCGGCGCGATGGGCCCCCGAGTTCGGTTGGGGGGGGTCTGGGCAGTGCCCGGCGCGATGGGCCCCCGAGTTCGGTTGGGGGGGTCTGGGCAGTGCCCGGCGCGATGGGCCCCCGAGTTCGGTTGGGGGGGGTCTGGGCAGTGCCCGGCGCGACGGGGCCCCGAGTTCGGTTGGGGGGGTCTGGGCAGCGCCCGGCGCGACGGGGCCCCAAGCTCGGTCGGGGGGGTCTGGGCAGCGCCCGGCATGACGGGGCCCCAAGTTCAGTTGGGGGGCTCTGGCCAGCGCCCGGCGCGACGGGGCCCCGAGCTCAGTCGGGGGGGATCTGGGCAGCGCCCGGCACGACGGGGCCCCAAGTTCGTTTGGGGGGGCTCTGGCCAGCGCCCGGCGCGACGGGGCCCCAAGTTCGGTCGGGGGGGGTCTGGGCAGCGCCCGGCGCGACGGGGCCCCAAGTTCGTTTGGGGGGCTCTGGGCAGCGCCCGGCGCGACGGGGCCCCAAGTTCGGTTGGGGGGGTCTGGGCAGTGCCCGGCGCAACGGGGCCCCGAGTTCGGTTGGGGGGGTCTGGGCAGTGCCCGGCGCGATGGGCCCCCGAGTTCGGTTGGGGGGGTCTGGGCAGTGCCCGGCGCGATGGGGCCCCCGAGTTCGGTTGGGGGGGTCTGGGCAGCGCCCGGCGCGACGGGGCCCCAAGCTCGGTCGGGGGGGGTCTGGGCAGCGCCCGGCACGACGGGGCCCCAAGTTCGTTTGGGGGGCTCTGGCCAGCGCCCGGCGCGACGGGGCCCCGAGTTCGGTCGGGGGGGGTCTGGGCAGCGCCCGGCGCGACGGGGCCCCAAGCTTGGTTGTGGGGGGTCTGGGCAGCGCCCGGCGCGACGGGGCCCCAAGTTCGGTTGGGGGCTCTGGGCAGCGCCCGGCGCGACGGGGCCCCGAGCTCAGTCGGGGGGCTCTGGCCAGCGCCCTGTGGAAGGACCGCCCCGTACCAATGGTAGCTAGCAGTGATGTGGGACGCTGTGCGGCCCTGCCCGTCGCTCCGACGCCCAGCGAGCTGTGGGGAGAAAGGCAGTCTGTGACACCCCCAGAGCTGGGGGGCAGTCAAAAGGCCAGTGCTCGTCCTGGGGCTCCCCGCCCCGCACAGGGGGTCACAAGAGTCGCGCCCTGGAGCCACAGCTACTGCCGGCTCAGTGCCCCTGTGTGACACGAGCGTGATGGGGCTCAGAGCGGCCCCCGCCAGCAAGGAGGCCAGAGACTGGGGGAAGCGGGGCCTCCACCCCTGCTCCAGAGCCCCATGGAAGATGCAAACCCGGCCCCGCAGAAGGACCAGAGGTGGGGGGTGGGACGGGGGGGGGCTGTCAGTCTCTCTCTCTCTCACACACACACCCCCTTGCAAATCCGCTTGCCTGACTTTTTTGGTAGCTACGGTCACAGCCCTGACCCCGCTGTTACGAAAAGCCCAATGCGCCTCTTTCCTGAGACGTACGGTCGCTACCGACTTGCGGCATATGCAAATATGTTCCGTGGGGCATTGTGGGAGGAAAGAGAGCGGAGCCGGTACTGCGCGGGTTTTTGCCAGGCGGGGCCTCCGACCCCCTCCCCGCGCAGCGAGGGGAGGGGCAGGAGCGGCGACGGGACGGGGGTGTCTCCCGGGGTGGGTTGCGGCGCTCACCCTGAGCTGGCCCGCCGTGGGCGGCCGGTGGGTCCCGGCGGCGGGGCAGGCTCTGCATCGTCAGTGAGGTACATCCTTACCTGTTCCCCGCCGGGGGCAGCACGTGATGATCGGAGAGCGCATGAGACGTGATTAGAGTCTCCGCGGCCGCGGTCCGCAACGCCGCGGCCCGCTCCTGTCTGATCCTCCCTGGCGGCGGGGCCGCTGGGACGGGGGCCCGCGAGGTCACCTGAGCGGCGGGGGGCGGGGCTGTGCTCAGGGCGGCCTGAGGGGGGTGGGTTTCTGTTCGCCGACTGTTCACGCAAGGCCGAGTAACCCTGCGTCCAGCCTGTCTTCCCGGGGCAGCGCTGCACCGTTGCAGGCACGCGCCGCTCTTTGCACGAGCGGGGGGCAGCGCTGCACCGTTACAGGCACGCGCCGCTCTTTGCACGAGCGGGGGGCAGCGCTGCACCGTTACAGGCACGCGCCGCTCTTTGCACGAGCGGGGGGCAGCGCTGCGCCGTTGCAGGCACGCGCCGCTCTTTGCACGAGCGGGGGGCAGCGCTGCACCGTTGCAGGCACGCGCCGCTCTTTGCACGAGCGGGGGGCAGCGCTGCACCGTTACAGGCACGCGCCGCTCTTTGCACGAGCGGGGGGCAGCGCTGCACCGTTACAGGCACGCGCCGCTCTTTGCACGAGCGGGGGACAGCAGTGCAAGGTTACAGTCATGCGCCGCTCTTTGCACGAGCGGGGGGCAGCGCTGCACCGTTACAGGCACGCGCCGCTCTTTGCACGAGCGGGGGGACAGCTGTGCAAGGTTACAGGCGCGCGCCGCTCTTTGCACGAGCGGGGGGCGGTGCTGCACCGTTACAGGCACGCGCCGCTCTTTTCGCGAGCGGGGGACAGCGCTGCACCGTTACAGGCACGCGCCGCTCTTTGCACGAGCGGGGGACAGCAGTGCAAGGTTACAGGCACGCGCCGCTCTTTGCACGACCGGGGGGCGGCGCTGCACCGTTAGAGTCACGCTGCGCTCCTTGCACGAGAGGGGGGCAGCGTTGCACGGTTCCAGTCACGCTCCGCTCTTTTCACGAGCGGGGGACAGCAGTGCAAGGTTTCAGTCACGCGCCGCTCTTTGCACGAGCGGGGGGCGGCGCTGCACCGTTACAGTCACGCGCCGCTTTTTGCACGAGCGGGGGGCGGCGCTGCCGGTTCCAGGCACAGCCGATTCCCTTGTAATAACGGTGGGGGGGGGGGACAAAGTTACAGTCACAATCGATTCCTTTGCAACAACAGCAGACAGCATAATGTTACACTCACAACCCTTGCACTAGCAGGGGACATTGTAACGCTAGTCACAATCTCCCTGCTTGCAATCGCGGGGGACAGTGTTGTAACGTGACTGTCACAGCCTATCCTGTTGCGATAACATTACAGTCACAGCCTATCCCCGTGCAAACGTTATCCCGGTACAGTCACCGTCTAGCCTCCTGCCGTAGTGGGGGACCATCTTACCGTCACCCTCCGTCGCCTGCAAGAGGCGAATGACATTTGCGGCGTCGCCATAAGCCACCGGAGATGACAGGCGTGTTTGCAGTGTCCCCTGTTGGTCCCACCACACCTGGGAGACGAGCGGGGTAAAAAGACGGTGGGGGGGGGGGGGCTGTTTGGCCTGGAAAAGAGACGACGGGGGGGAGTGGGATCGATACAATCCCGTTGAGAGCGTCCTTCACCCCCTTCGCACAACGCACGGCGAGCCGGGGGTCACCGGTTGCAAACCAAGCGCGCGGTTAACCCGTGGAACTCCTTGCCACTGGACGTGGGGAAAGCCAGAAGCCACAGGTCCAGCTGCCGGCTATGAGCCAAGCCGGCCATGAGCCAAGCGGCCCCACGCTCCAGCTGACGCAGCCCCAGGCTCCAGCTGCCCCTGGGACCCCCCTCCTCCGAGCCCAGCCCCCCACGGCCCTGGGGGCCAGGGTGAGGGGCTTCCAGAGGGGAGGGCCAGCTCTATCCTCGCTGCTCTGATTGGGCTGGGGGGTGGGGTGATTCCAACAGCTCTTCCCTGGGATTGGCTGGGCCCAGCCCTCTCTCTTGCTTGTGATTGGCTGAGGGTTGCCCCCCCTTCCCTCTGATTGGCCAGGTGCTACAACAGCTCTTCACTGTGATTGGCCGGCTCCTTCCTTTTCTCTTGCTCCCTTATGATTGGCTGGACGCCCGCACATCTGTTCCCTGCCCTTGGAGGAGGAGGAGGGGGATGGGGCCCCCTCATCACCCCTGATTGGCTGGGGGCCTCCCCTGCCCCGCCCTCCACTCGATGGCTGCCCTCCCCCCTTCTGTGATTGGCTGGTCTCCGCGTTCTGTTCCCAGGCAGAAGCCGGAGCCCTCACAAAATGGCGGGGCGCCACGCCTCCCTCCTCTGATTGGCCGCGGCACGGAGTGATTGACAGGAGCTTCCGGTTTTTTTCTGTTTAATCCTAAAGGCGCCGGCGCGAGCCCCGCCCGCTCCCCAGTGACGTTACAACAGACACAAGCACAGCAGCAGCGCGAGGCTCCCCAGCTCAGGATCCCCCCCCGCCGGTCGCGCGAGCCTACCCAGACGCTGTGTTCGCCAGGGCGGGGATAGGCGGCTGGCAGAGCCAATGAGGGGGACGGTCAGGCCCGGGTAGCCAATAGCGAACGAGCGGGAGGTGAAGAGCGTGCTGTGCCAACCAATGAGAGGGCGCAGTCCCAGATGGAGAGAAGGCCGCTGCGGCCAATGGGATGGTTGGAGGGGCGGGCTCGGCTGCCAATGGGAAGTCTGAGTGGGCGGGTTTGGCCGGGGTTGTCTTCCAATGGCAGGGCGGAGGGCGGGGACCGACCAGGAGAGGCGGACACTCGGGGGCGGGGGTCGGTCGGGCGCGGTGGCTAATAGGAGGGAGGTGGGCGGAGTCTTTCGGATGCGGCCGCCAATGGCGGGTCCGGAGGGGCGAGGCCGGCTGACTCTAGCCCCTCCCTCCTCTTGGCTGCCTGCCCAATGATCCGGCAGGAGCGTTTTTGAACCGCGAGCTGAGGCCTCTGATTGGTCAGTTCGCCCCTGGCTGGGCGCCGCCGGTCTCCGCGATTGGCTGGTGGCCGCAGAGCGCGCGGCCTGTCAGCGCCCGCGGGAGGCCGGCTCGGCAGAGCCAGCGGAGCGCGCGAGCCCCGGGTAGGTAGCGCCGGGGCGCTAGGGGGTCTGGGGCTGTGGGGGGCGGGCGCGGGGTTATGGGGTGGGGGAGCTGGGGGGGTTACGGGGATGTGGGGGGCTGGAGGAACTGGCGGTTCTGGGGACGTGGGGGGCTGGAAGAGCTGGGGGGTTATGGGGATGTGTGGGGCTGGAGGAGCTGGGGGGTTATGGGGATGTGGGGGGCTGGGGGTTATGGGGATGTGGGGGGCTGGAAGAGCTGGGGGGTTATGGGGATGTGTGGGACTGGAGGAGCTGGGGGGTTATGGGGATGTGGGGGGCTGGGGGGTTCTGGGGATGTGGGGGACTGGAGGAGCTGGGGGTTCTGGGGATGTGCGGGGCTGGAGGAGCTGGGGGGTTCTGGGGATGTGGGGGGCTGGAGGAGCTGGGGGGTTCTGGGGATGTGGGGGGCTGGAGGAGCTGGGGGGTTCTGGGGATGTGCGGGGCTGGAGGAGCTGGGGGGTTCTGGGGATGTGGGGGGCTGGAGGAGCTGGGGGGTTCTGGGGATGTGGGGGGCTGGAGGAGCTGGGGGTTCTGGGGATGTGCGGGGCTGGAGGAGCTGGGGGGTTATGGGATGTGGGGGGCTGGAGGAGCTGGGGGGTTATGGGGATGTGCGGGACTGGAGGAGCTGGGGGGTTATGGGGATGTGCGGGACTGGAGGAGCTGGGGGTTCTGGGGATGGGTACTGAGGGTTATGGGGACGTGGGGGACTGGAGGAGCTGGGAGGTTATGGGGATGTGGGGGGCTGGAGGAGCTGGGGGATAATGAATGTGGGGGGGTTATGAGGGTGCGTGGGGGGGTTGTGGAGTGTGGGGGCTGGGGAGAGGAGGGTTATGGGGGGCTGGAGGAACACGGGATTGTGGGGAAGCGGTAGGATTATGGGGGCTGGAGGATCAGTGGGTTATAGAGGAGTGGGGGGCTGTCACGGAGTCCCTGGGCGATGCTCTGGAACTGCTCCCCATGAAGCCAGGCAGGATTCTGGGGAAGTCTCCTTTCTGTGAGCAGACTGTCTGCAGGACACACAGGTCACCCGGCGTCCACCTTCCTGGGTCTGACCTCGGAGCATTCGGCATCCTCTGCCCCTCCGTGCGCTTCCCACAGCGAGTCTGCCCAGGCGGGGTCCTCGGGAAGCCAGAGGGTCCTGCCCCCCAACTCTGCAGTCAGACGTGACCCTCAGCCAGCCAGTAAAACAGAAGGTTTATTAGACGACAGGAACATGGTCTAAAACAGAGCTTATAGGTGCAGAGAACAGGACCCCTCAGCTGGGTCCCATTTTGGGGGGCAGGGAGCCAGACAACCACATCTGCCCTTCACTCCATGTACCAGCCAGCCCCAATCTGAAACTCCAAACTGAAACTCAGGCGGGGGTCCTGGGGTAGCCAGAGGGTCCTGCCCCCCGACTCCGCATTCAGACGTGACTCTCAGCCAGCCAGGAAAACAGAAGGTTTATTAGGCGACAGAAACACAGCGTAGAACAGAACTTGCTAGCACAGAAATCAGTGACTTTCAGCCAAGTCCATCTTGGGGAATCCCACCCTGCAGACTGCCCTGGCATCCCCCTCTGCCAGTCCCACCCCGCAGACTGCCCTGGACTGGGGTGTGGGAGGCTGGAGGAGCAGCGGGGTTATGGGGATGAGGAGCAGAGGTACAGGGATGTGAGGTTGGGGGGGGGGGCCTTTGGCATGGGAGGGGGTCTTTGAGCCAGGTGGAGCACGGGTAGGATGGGCGACTCAGGATTAACTGGTATGTGGAGGGCTGGGATCTGGGATGGGTGAGTTGGGGCTGGGGATTTGGAGGGGAGCTGGGATGAGTTCTAGGGGACAGATTCTAGGGGTGGGGGTCAGTGAGTTCAGGAGCAGGGGACTCTGGTGCTAGAGGTGGGAGTGGGGACCCAGGGAGGGAACTGGGGTATTGGGATGCTGCGCAGGCCTCAGGTGGCTGGGCTGTATGAGTGTGGGGTTGGGGGGCTCTCAGGCAGCCTGGCACAGGGGCTATTCGCTAGGGTGGGATGTGTGGGATGGAGGTGGAGGCTCTGGACTGGTGCAGGTGGGCTGAGTGGGGGTGCTTTGGGGTTGGGGCTGCTCCGGGAGTTGGGGGGCATTGAGGGGTAGGCTTGGGGCCTGTGACAGTCGAGTCCTGGGGTACCCCACAGAGTAAGCAAGTGACTGGGCTATTAACTTTAATAGGGAAACACTGAGACAACTTGCAATTGGACAGAACCCCCAGACATGGGGCCATCGCTTGGCTTTTCCCGAGGTGGTTGGAGCGCCCCTCGTCCGGCTGGGGGGCAGCACCTTGGCCCCATTGCGGAGTGGGCTGCACAAATTGAACTCAGCTTTCTAGTGACCCAAATGCATCCGCTTCTGAGCCCCGTCCGTGCCCAGCTCTCGCTAGGATGTTGCTTGATGTACCAGGTGGCTCAGTTGCTTCCTCCGTGGGGTCCAGACACTCTTCTCCCCATGGGGACTCTGCATCCTAATTGTCGCAGGGGCCTCTGGGGGGGCAGGAGTTAGGGGGCTGGATGGGCAGGTTTCCAGCCCTGCGTTGCTCCCTGTGGTGTCTAAGCCAGCAGGGGAGTGTAGTGCTGTGGGTCCCTGGGGTCGTGCCAGCGTGGGCTAGTGGCTAGGAGACTGGAGGAGGCGGTCAGGATGCTGGGGATCTATTCCTGGATCTTTGGCTAATCTTTGACAACTCATGCTCCCCCCCTACCCCCCATGCCTCAGTTTCCTCTCCTGCCCTCTGTCTGTTCAGATGACGCTTCCCAGGGCAGGCCCTGTGTAGCCGGCACAATGGGGCCCTGATCTTAGCTGGGATCTCCAAGCACTGTCGTAATACCCATAACTAGGGTGAAAAAAGAACAGGAGGACTTGTGGCACCTTAGAGACTAACCCATTTATTTGAGCATAAGCTTTCGTGAGCTACAGCTCACTTCATCGGATGCATGCAGTGGAAAACACGGGGCAGGGGCAACCTTTTGTAGTGATAATCAAGGTGGGCCATTTCCAGCAGTTGACAAGAACATGTGAGGAACGGGGCGGGGGGGGAGATGATAAACATGGGAAAATAGCTTTACTTTGTGTAATGACCCATCCACTCCCAGTCTCTATTCAAGCCAAAGTTAATTTTATCCAGTTTGCAAATTAATTCCAATTCAGCAGTCTCTCCTTGGAGTCTTTTTTTTGAAGTTTTTCTGTTGAAGAATTGCAACTTTTAGGTCTGTAACTGAGTGACCAGAGAGATTGAAGTGTTCTCCGACTAGTTTTTGAATGTTATAATTCTTGACGTCTGATTTGTGTCCATTTATTCTTTTACGTAGAGACTGTCCGGTTTGACCAATGTACATGGCAGAGGGGCATTGCTGGCACACGATGGCATACATCACATTGGTAGATGTGCAGGTGAACGAGCCCCTGATAGTGTGGCTGATGTGATTAGGCCCTATGATGGTGTCCCCTGAATAGATATGTGGACACAGTTGGCAACGGGCTTCGTTGCAAGGATAGGTTCCTGGGTTAGTGGTTCTGTTGTGTGGTGTGTGGCTGCTGGTGAGCATTTGCTTCAGGTTGGGGGGCTGTCTGTAAGCAAGGACTGGCCTGTCTCCCAAGTTCTGTGAGAGTGATGGGTCGTCCTTCAGGATAGGTTGTAGATGCGTGATGATGCGTTGGAGAGGGTGGCGCCCTTCACAGCTCCTGTCCCTCCATTACCTGGCTTCCCCCTCCCGTCGCCCCTCTATTTCAGGGCTCCCTGCAGCTCTCCCTGTAGGTATCTCCATTCTCCACACCATGCCAGGGACCGGGTGCCCCCTTCCCCCCAGGCCAGGGTGTCACGGAGTCCCCGGGCGATGCTCTTGAACTGCTCCCTACGAAGCCGGGCAGGACTCTGGGGAAGTCTCCTTTCTGGGAGCAGCCTGTCTGCAGGACACACAGCTCACACAGCTTCCACCTTCCTGGGTCTGACCTCAGAGCATTCAGCCTCCCCTGACCCTCCGTGCGCTTCCCACAGCGAGTCCACCCAGGCGGGCTCCTGGGTAAGCCAGAGGGTCCTGCCCCCCAACTCCGCAGTCAGACGTGACTCTCAGCCAGCCAGTAAAACAGAAGGTTTATTAGATGACAGGAGCATGGTCTAACACAGAGCTTGTAGGTGCAGAGAACAGGACCCCTCAGCTGGATCCATTCTGGGGGGCAATGAGCCAGACAACCATGTCTGCCCTTCACTCCATGTCCCCAGCCAGCCCCAAACTGAAACTCTCTCCATCTCTCCCCCTCCCCCCACCCCCTGCCTCCTCTGGGCTTTGTCCCTTTCCTGGGCCAGGAGGTCACCGGATTCCTTTGTTCTCCAACCCTTTAGCTCTCACCTTGCAGGGGGGAAGGCCCAGGCCATCAGTTGCCAGGAAACAGGGTGTTGGCCATTCTCTGTGTCCAGACCCTTGCACATACCTGCCCTCTAGGGCTCTGCAACGATCATATACCCTTATCCCACCCCCTAGATACTTAAGAACTGCCTAGGGGAAACTGAGGCACACCCACAATATTCAGAGGGAACATTAAGAACAGTCACGCTTCGTCACATCTCTCCCCCCCTTTGAGACTGAACTGAGCGGGGTCGTTTTAGCCGGTGACCTGTGAAGTTTGAAGCCACCAACATTCCCATGGATGCCCCAGCATCTCTCCCGTTCCTTGGTGGGAGTTACACCAGGCCCTTCCAGTTTCACGCCCTCCCTTAGGTCGGGGGTGGTCGATAGCACTCACATGCCGCATGTGGGAAGGTTATGCGGCCCGTGCCCTTTTGCCACCCCAAAACCCCCGGGGGTCAAACTGGGATTGGGTCTTCTCCCAGCGCTCCAGTCTGGAGGCCTGCAATTCGGGCTCTCTTGGTTAAGAGCCCCATCTTGACCTGGGCCACATACTGTTCACTTACAGAACTAGCATGGAGACATCCCCTTCTCAACAATCTTGTCTCCCCAACAAGCTGGCCAAACACAGCCACTTGGTTATAGGACTGTTTAACTTTCTTAAGAGCTTTCACTTCATCTGAGACCTTCTCAAAGCTATCCACACTGGATCCTTCAACGGGAAAGTCAGTGGATCCATTCACAACAGAAAATTTCTGCCTGTTAGGAACTGAAACTGTCTTGATTAAATCACTTTCACACCCTTCAGTGGCAGTAAACTGCTTGCAAAGACTACTATGAGGATTCCTTTCCCTAGGAGCTTTTCTATGCAACAATTCACCCTTCACAGAAATTCTGCTCTTACCCTCTTCACTGAGGGCTTGCTCTAAAGGAACACTTTCTTGAGCAAAAACAGACTCTTTCTGGGTCTCACTTACATCCAGAATTACCTCTGGCCCATCTGGCGGATTCCTACACCATCCCCTTTCAGGCAAACTTACAGACTTCCTAGATAAAAGGTTAGAAGCATTCTCCTTCCCTTTGCCACACACAAGTTCAGGAATCTTTTCCTTCTTGCTACAGGTTTCCACACCCTCAGGAGGTAACACGATCAAATCACCTTCCTGCTCTCCTTGTGCCCTGGCTAGGATCTCACCCTGATTAAACAGAGTTGTTACACCCTTTCCGAACAACACACTAGCAATAGGCAAAATACAAGCACCAGAATTGTCTGGTCTCTGGGATTTTACGTAGACACTAACTGGATGCGACCTAGTTACGGTGCCATTCTCCCGAGCAGACACAAACTTAGGACCATTCCCTTCCTGGGCTTTAGTTGAATCCAGAACCAACTCTGAGACAACTGCACGACCCTCAACCATCACAGGCTGAAAGGCCCCTTCTGTCTGCTCCACAGACAAAGAAGAGCTGGACACACTTTCTCCTTTCCCAGACACCCAGCTTGGGATCTCTTTCCCCTTGTCCCAGCACACAGGGCTGGTCACAGAAAACTGCTTGGAGACCGGGGTAGCTCCATCCATAGGCAAGTCAATACCCCTGGCAGACTCAGGCACGTTTCCTTCACTGTCCCAATTCTCCACCCAGGTAACCGGTAAGGTCCAGGGACACTCATCTTCCACCCTCCTCGCCTTCCCACCCTGCTGACTAGACACAGCCATCAGCTCACAAGGCTGCCTAGGCTCATCCAAACTTTCCTTACCAAGCACCTTGCCACTCCCAACAGATCCCCTGCCCTGCCTGTGTCTCCCCCCACTCAGCTGGGGTCTCAGCTCCCCCTGTGCTCAGCGCTGCCCTTGCTGTCCCAGTGGGGGTAGGCAGCGAGCTCGCTGCTTTCCTCGCTGTATCAGAGCCTGCATGAGCCCCCTGAGCCACCCTCTCCGGTGTGCAGGGGGGCGAGGAACATCTCTCTGTCCCAGGATCTCGCCACCCCAGGAATGTCTCCCCATTGACCATCACCTTCCGTTCTCACTGGGGAGGGGCTTGACCCCAGGAAACTTGCGCTCTCAGACTCAGCTCCAATCCCGTCCGTCTCCGATCCCCCGATGGGGAACCCGATCATGAAGACCCCCGTCTGGTCGGGGACAGGAGTCTTAGGGATGCCTGGCTACCACTGCAGCTGCTCCCAGATCCTGCTATAGCCTCATTTGGGGTCAGGAATCTGCTTCTTAGAGTGATCACCCTCCTCCAGCTGCACGATTAATTGTGCCTTGGTGAACTTTCCAATGTGTAACCCTCTGTTTGTCCTTTGCAATGTCCTTCTTAAGGAGATGGTGACAGGCCATCACTCCGTTGTTCCCAGGTTGCTGTGGACTCACAGGCCCGTGTGCTCTCAGCTCCCCACGGTTTCCAGGGAGAACCCCTAGTGAGCCAGCCCTTCTCGAGGTCACCACCTCTTTGCCAGTGTCGAGCTGCAGACTCCTCCGCCCCTTGGACTGCTCGCTGCAATCCCCAGGGGAACCCTGTTACTGCAAAAGTCCTTCTCTCTCCCAGGGCCAAGCCACAGGCTCCTCCGCCCCTGAGACTGCTCACCGCAGTCCTCAGGGGGACCCCATTACTGCTCAGTCCTTCTCGCTGGTCGCACACTCCCAGGGGTTAACTGCCCCCCGAAACCGCTCCTCTCTGAGCCTTCAGCACGCCTGGTCCTCGTCAGTCCCCCTTCGTTTTATTGCTCCCCAGTCACTTACTGCAGGAAGTGCCGTCCACGGGGTGCAGTACCTCCCACCCCTGCCACCAGTTGTCATGAAGTCCCCGGGCGATGCTCTGGAACTGCTCCCCATGAAGCCAGGCAGGACTCTGGGGAAGTCTCCTTTCTGGGAGCAGCCTGTCTGCAGGACACACGGCTTGCACAGCTTCCACCTTCCTGGGTCTGACCTCGGAGCATTCAGCCTCCTCTGCCCCATCCGTGCGCTTCCCACAGCGGGGCCGCCCAGGCGGGGTTCCTGGGGAAGCCAGAGGGTCCTGCCCCCCAACTCCGCAGTCAGACGTGACTCTCAGCCAGCCAGTAAAACAGAGGTTTATTAGATGACAGGGACATGGTCTAAAACAGAGCTTATAGGTGCAGAGAACAGGACCCCTCAGCCGGGTCCATTTTGGGGGGCAGTGAGCCAGACAACCACGTCTGCCCTTCTCTCCATGTCCCCAGCCAACCCCAAACTGACTCCCCCTCCAGCCCCCCCTCCTCTGGGCTTTGTTCCTTTCCCGGGCCAGGAGGTCACCGGATTCCTTTGTTCTCCAGCCCTTTAGCTCTCACCTTGCAGGGGGGAAGGGACTAGGCCATCAGTTGCCAGGAAGCAGGGTGTTGGCCATTCTCTGTGTCCAGACCCCTGCACACACCTGCCCTCTAGGGCTCTGCAACGATCATACGCCCTTATCCCACCCCCTAAATACGTAAGACCTGTCTAGGGGAAACTGAGGCACCCCCATCCTATTCAGAGGAAACATTAAGAACAGTCACGCTTCCCCCCAGGCCAGGACCCTGTCTTTCCTTCCCCGCCACCCACCTCCAGATTAGAGCAGGCTTTGGGGAAGAGTGGGGGCTTGTTCCGCTGCAGGGTATTGCCGGGTGCCATTGAGTTAAGCCTTCCCGAGGGTTTCCAGCTGTTTCATCAATCTATTTCAATGATTCTCGTCAGCCAGAGAGATCTTCTCCTTTCTGGTAGAGTCACTGATGCACATTTTTTTGGAAAATCTGAACGGTTTTAAGAAAAAAAACCCACCACCCTCTCTCTCTCCCCCGCCCTGGCTCTGCTTGACCTGGGCTGAGTTCTGTTATCCTCACCCTGTAAAAACCCCATTGCTATCTGGGTGGGGGGAACCGGTCGAGGTTTTAACAAGACCCAAAATAATATACTGTGCAAAATGAAAACCTTTGCAGTTCTGTGAGGAAAGCTGCCGAGGGCCTGACTGTTGGCGTTGGTTATGCAGGCAAGATGGTTTTCACTATAAGCGAAGGAGTGAATTGAACCCAGACGCTTATTAGAGGCGCCCTGTTTCGGTTTGCTTGTAACTAGGCTTGGACAGGTTAGATTTTTATGGGTGAATGTTGATTTCACCGCCCGCAATAAACTGAGGAAAAATACTTCCATGCCTAACAATCGAAACTGACAGGCAAAGTAAGAAGAATGCTGCTTGAGAGCTTATTAGTTTGATTTAAGGGTCTTTGCTTTGTATTTTGGCACGTGATATAGACATTCTGTGGTTTAACGATCGCAAAGCTTTCACTTTTCCAATCTGTCCGGTCGTTAAATAATTGATGCCCGCCAATTTCCTGTGACTGTGGAAAATTTAAAATGAAAAACATTTGGGGGCAAAATGCTTGAAACCATCATTTTGCACGGTTGGGATTTAAATATGCAAACACTGGGGGGAAGTGCTTCAAAATAAATATTGATATTATCCATTGAAATTAAAACAAACAAAAACTTCTGCCAGGCCTACTTATAACTTTGGCAAACTTTTAACTGTTTGCATTAAATGGTCCAGTCCAGGTCTTTGCCTCAGGCTGACTTTTGGGAGACCATTTCAGCCAAAATAGCTCAGCCATTTCTGAGAACGAAGATAGGAACAAAATATGGCATTTTCCCCGTGTGAAATTCTTAGGACTTTTTTGAGGCGCTCCAGCGCGCACACCCCCCCCCCAGCTTTGGAGAGGGACTTGAAATCTGGCGGGGATCACAGCCGTGGTGTCAGGGACGTGGCTTTTGCTGTTCCTGGGGAGCGGGATTCTGCCCTTGTCTGTGTCGCAGAGTTCCCCGGGAGACGTTGGCCACTTACACCAAATGCTTTCCAGATGGTCTTCCTCCCTTTCTGGGTGCCCAAAGTGAGCAGCCGGCCGCATGCTTGCAGCTGGAGTCGCGGGGAGCTGTGCTGTGAACACACCAGGCTCTATGTGACACAACACATTGCTGCCTCAGTGCCTCTGTTCTCCCTCTAAAATGGGAGAACAGGCCCCTAGCTGGCAGGGCCGGTAAGAGAAATCAAGGCACGGGAAGCACTCGGCTCCCAGAAGGCCGAGCACTGGGGGAGCTGGAGCATTGCGTCTCCAGCAGAGCTGTGTCACTCCAACACCTGTCAAACAGCTGGGAGGAAAGACTTCTGAGTTAGTTTCCCTTCAGAGTTGGGTGATCCCCAGTCTGTGTCTCTGGTCCTCCACAGAGACCTCTGGCAAACGCCAGGCCGTAGGGGTGGGGGCAGGGGAAGCTGAATTAGCTTATTTTGGGGGAGGAAATCGATTTTCCAGCCTTTGTCATAAAGGAGGGTTAATCATTCCCTCCCCAAATCGGTCCCGCGGGAGCAATTGTCTCTGTGCGGCAGGTCCCCTGGGGTGTGCTGATGTGGCTGATTCAAACAGCCGGTCTGTTTCCAGTGGGGTCCCACTGGGATCGGGGCTATTTAACATCTTCCTCAGTGGCCTGGAAGAAAACAGCAAATTGTCTCTGCTACAGCCTGGAGATGACCTGACAGCTGGGGGCGTGGTGAATAACGAACAGGTCGGGTCACTGATACAGGGCACTCTGGATCGCTTGGTGACCTGGGTGCACGCGAAATACGTGCTTTAGTACAGCTAAACTCCAGAGGGACATGGCTTAATTGGAGAGGGGTCAGAAAAGAGCCATAAGAATGATTCAAGGACTAGTAACCGGCCTGGAAGTGAGAGACGCCAGGAGTTTGGTCGGTTTAGCAGGGGAAGGCTGGGCTAGTGGTTAGGGCACTGGGCTGGCACTTGACTCCCGACTCCCCGTGTGACCCTGAATCGCTCTGATCTCTTCTGTAAAGCGGGGATCCTCGTGTCTCGCAGGGATTTCCCCCCTCCCGATCCAGGGCCCTCTGGCGATCAGGGTCTCCGCGGGCAGGCAGTCTCAGGTGGGGATTCTGGGCGACCACGGGCTGGTGCTGATGCTGTGTCTGCTTCTCCCCACAGAATGGCCTACAAGGAGAATGTGACCCCTGGTACCAGCATCAGCCTGGCCAAGGTGAGCTGATCTTGCGGGCCTATGGTGAGAGCACTGTACAAAACCCTCTTCCCCCTGCCTGAGATCGAGGCCCACCGCCCGGGTGCCGCCAGGGACCCTTTCTCCCCCCGAGATCAGGGCACCATGCGGACTCCCCTGTCCAAGATGAGGTGCCCCCCCATGCCAGGTGCTGAGCCAAAGTGAAAGCCCCCACTCAGCACCTGCAGTACCTAGCTAAGGTACAGGAGCGGTGGCCAGCTGCCACAGACTAGTGATAAATAAGGAAGACGACAGGGCCCTGATTCCGAGCGATCGAGTAAACTGGGTGCAAGCGACCGATGTGTGTTTAACGTGGCTAAGTGGAGACGTCTAGGAACATCGGATGTGGGCCACTTACAAGCTGGGGGAATCAGAAAAAGATTTGCGGGAGGAGGGTGTGGATAATCAGCTGAACATGAGCTCCCAGCACGACCCTGGTGTGTACAAACAGGGGAATCTCGAGTAGGAGCGCAGAGGTGACTTTATCTCTGGTTTTGGCCCTGGTGCAGCCACTGCTGGGGTCCTGAGTCCACTTGGGGTGGATGCTGATAAATTGGAGAGCAGTCAGAGAAGAGCCCCGAGAACGATTAAAGGGGGAGAAAACCGGCCTTGGGGTGAGAGACGCCAGGAGCTTGGTCTGTTTCACTTACCAAACAGAAGGTGAAGGGGTGAAGTCTCTAAATATCTACACGGGGAACCGATATTTGACAATGGGGATTCTCCATCACTGACAATTCTCCCCTCGAGATGGACTGGTTTTCTAACAGATCTGTTCTAGGATTTCTTTTGAGGCCGGGTCCTGGAGAAACCCCTTCCGGCCTCCAGTGCCTGCCTGTAACCCTCGGTTTCTCTCTTCCCCGCCCCCCCTCCACCCCCGCACAGTATGGGGTGCTGAACGGGCCAGGCCCGCAGCGAGTCCCCCGGAAGGATCCCTACATGCCCAGTGGCACCCCCTCCGAGTCGCTGCTGGCACAGAGAGCCATGGCCAGCACCAATAAGATTATCCTGAAGTCCTCCAGCATCCAGAAGCCAGGTAAGGAGGGGCAGGTTGGGGGCTGGGGGTACACTCAGGAGCAGGGGGGGAGGGAGGATCTGTGCTCCCCATCCCCCCCCCCCCCCAACAGATCTGCTCAGGCTCGGCCAGGCGTTAATTCAGGGCAGTTTTGAGGCCTGCGTTAGACAGGAAGGCAGAGCAGGTGATCTCGGGGTCCTTTTTGGCCTATATCTATGGGTCTAGGAGCTAAGAATGGGGGAGAAACACGGAGTGGGGATTTCCGACCGTCCAGTAGGGCCCATTCGATCAGCCAGCCCGACCTGGCTCGCCCAGGCCAGAGATGGTGGATGGGGCATTGCCTGCACTCTGACGGGACGTCGCCTAGCTCAGCCGGGAGCTGTGGGCGGCCCACCGGGACCTGTCTTTGGGGAGGGTGGGCACGGTGCAACGGGGAATGCTAGGATGTGACTCTCTCCCTCTCCGCAGCTGTCCCGGGCAGGGTGCCCGCTGAACCCAGCTGCGGTCCCCAGGCGGCTCAGCCCACCCCACAGTGAGTCCCTCTGTGGGGGCTGGGGTGGGGGGCTGAGGTGGCACTTTCCCTTAGAGGGCACTGAGATCTGGCTCCTGTGGAGGGGAGAGCCCTCGCTTTGGGGCTGCCCGTCCTGGCCGACATCCCCCTCACCCTGATCCAGGTGGTTCCCTGGAGATCTGCTGTCTGGGCTAGGGAGATCTGGGGCCAGGGGAGGGGATTTGGGGTGGCGGGGCCCTGGGGGAGCACTGCTGGGGGGGTGGCTACCAGGGGGAGGGGAGATCTAGGGCAGCCGGGCCCTGGGGAAGGGCTGCGGGTGGGAGGGGAGTTTCTGGGGCAGCCGGCCCCGGGTTGGGGGGCAGGTTTCTGGGGTGGCCAGGCTCTGGTGGGGGAGGGGGGATCTGGGGTGGCTGGGCCCCGAGGGCAGGGCTGCCCAGATGGGAGGGGTATGTGGGGCGACTGATATCCGGTGGAGGGATCTGGGGTGGCTGGGCCCTTTGCAGGGAGGGCTGCCCAGGAGGAGCGGGGAATCTGGGGTGGCCAGGCCCTGTGGGTGGGAGGGGGGATCTGGGGTGGCCAGGCCCTGAGGGGAAAGGGCTGCCTGGGAAGCCGGGAGGGGGAGGGGGGGATGTGGGGCAGCCAGGTCCCGGGGGAGGGCTGCACGGGAGCGGGGGCCCTGGGGGGGGGAGGGGGATCTGAGGGCGTGCAAATCCCCTGCTGTCCCTTGGCACCCCTTGTTCTGCACCCCCCGACTCTAACCCCGTCCGCCCCCAGGCGAGTCTTTACCATCAATGACTTTGAGATCGGGCGCCCGCTGGGCAAGGGGAAGTTCGGGAACGTGTACCTGGCCCGGGAGCGGGCGTCCCGGTTCATCGTGGCGCTCAAGGTGCTCTTCAAGTCGCAGATGGAGAAGGAGGGCGTGGAACACCAGCTGCGGCGGGAGATCGAGATCCAGTCCCATCTCCAGTGGGTGGGGACGGGCGCGGGCGGGGGGGATGCGAAGTGGCTGGGCACGGAGCCCTGCCCCCCCGCAGCCCGTGTGGGGCAGGGTCCTGGCTGGGGGCTCGACCCTGGGAAGGGATTGGTGGGGGGCCCCCAAAGCCTGGCGTGGAGATAAGGGACCCCGGAGATCGGGAAGCAGAGAGGAGTGGGGGTGGCCCAGGCGCAGCCTTGAAGCCGTGGATTGGACCCATCTGGGGGGGCCGTCCTGCACTGGGGCACCCCCATGACACCCCCCCCAGTAACCGATGTCCCAGGCTGTGCATGTGGGGGTCTCTCTGGCGGGGGGATCTGGGGCAGAGACGAGGGCTGGCGCCCCCATTGGGAGGGGAGACGACCCCCCCCCCCCCCAGCTGCCCTGGCCCTAGGTGATCTGACTCCAGCCCTCCCAGAGCAGCCTCGTGGCTGGGATGCTGCAGGATCCAAAGGGGTCCCGGGCTTCTAAAAGGGGTGGGGGGTGCTAGCCCCTGGGAGGGGGGGCTGACCCTGGGGTGGTGCCGGGGCTGCTGTGCTGCGGGGAGCGGGGCGGGGGGCTCCCTAGGGGTCACTGTGCTGCGGGGTGGGGGGCACTCTCTGCATGCTCAGGCCCGGCTCTGACTGCCCCCCCGCCTTTGGCCCACAGACACCCCAACATCCTGCGCCTCTATAATTACTTCCATGACAAGAAGCGGGTCTACCTGATCCTGGAGTATGCGCCCCGCGGCGAGCTCTACAAGGAGCTGCAGAAATGCCGGCAGTTCAACGAGCAGAAGACCGCCACGGTGAGCGGGCGGGGGTCCGGCAGGCGCAGCACCCCCAGGCCAGGGTAGATGGGGGCGCCATTCCCAGCTCAGAGCACGTGGGCTGCAGCCCCCTGTTAGATACAGGCCTGGCACGTGCCATCTCCACCTTGGCTGTGAGGGCGGCGTGGTCTAGTGGGTAGATCACTGGCTGGGAGTCAGGATGCCTGGGTTCTCTGCCAGGTTCTGAGAGCGGTGTGCGGTCTAATGGTTAGAGCAAGGGGGCTGGGAGCCAGGAGTCCTGGGTTCTCTCCCTGGCTCTGGGAAGGGAGTGGGGGCTGGTGGGTCAGAGCCGGGGGCCTGGGAGCCAGGACTCCTGGATTCTCTTCCTGGCTCTGGGAGGGGAGTGGGGGCTGGTGGGTTAGAGCAGGGGGGCTGGGAGCCAGGACTCCCGGGTTCTCTCCCTTGCTCTGGGAAGGGAGTGGGGGCTGGTGGGTCAGAGCCGGGGGGCTGGGAGCCAAGACTCCCGGGTTCTCTCCCCAGCTCTGGGAGGGAAGTGGGGGCTAGTGGATAGAACAGGGGGTTCTGGGAGCCAGGCCTCCTGGGTTCTTTTCCTGGTTCAGGGGGGAGTGGGGACTAGTGACAGCTCTGCTCCTGCCCTTCTGCAAATCACTTCCCCTCTCTATTGCCTCAGTTTCCCAATCAGCAGACTGGCCCCAGCGTGGCACTAGGGGATGCTGTGGGGCAGGGAGCGGGGCGGGGGGCTGAGCAGGGGGCGCTCTCCCCTGGCAGGCAGGGCTGGCCCCAGGGCGGCGCTAGGGGGCACTGTGCTGTGGGGAGTAGAATATCATTGAGCATTTTCCGGTACAGGCAGAGGAACTAAGTGACGTTTTCCCCCTAACGTTTATTTTTAACCTGTGCGCCCCCATTTTTCAGGGGCAGTAAGAAGGGGGCTGGTGGAAACAAGTGGGTATTTTCCTTGTTTCAAAGGCCTTCCATCCCCCCACCCCCAGCGTTTTTTAAAAGCTTGGATTTCAGAGGGGAAATGGGGGGTTTCGGCCGGCCCAGCCCCCTGACAGCCCGCGCTCTGCCCCACAGCTCATGGAGGAGCTCGCTGACGCGCTCATTTACTGCCACGCCAAGAAGGTGATCCACCGCGACATCAAGCCGGAGAACCTCCTCATGGGCCTCAAGGGCGAGCTCAAGATCGCCGACTTCGGCTGGTCCGTGCACGCGCCCTCGCTCAGGTGAGAGCCGGCCGGGGGCGGGGGGGGGAAGGGTCCCTGCCCCGTCCTCAGCGTGGCGCTCACCCCGCACCGCCCCCCCGCAGGCGGAGGACCATGTGCGGCACGCTGGATTACTTGCCCCCCGAGATGATCGAGGGCAAGACGCACGACGAGAAGGTGGATCTGTGGTGCATCGGGGTCTTGTGCTATGAGCTCCTGGTGGGGCAGCCGCCCTTCGAGAGCTCCACCCACACGGAGACATATCGCCGCATCACCAAGGTGAGGTGGGGCCGCGCCGCCCCAGAGCTGGCCGCAGCTCGGCGCCGGGCGAGGGGTCCCTGAGTAACCAGCCGCCCTGCCCCAGAGCTGGCCGCAGCTCGGCGCCGGGCGAGGGGTCCCTGAGTAACCAGCCGCCCTGCCCCAGAGCTGGCCGCAGCTCGGCGCCGGGCGAGGGGTCCCTGAGTAACCAGCCGCCCTGCCCCAGAGCTGGCCGCAGCTCGGCGCTGGGCGAGGGGTCCCTGAGTAACCAGCCGCCCTGCCCCAGAGAGATGTGGCAGAATAACTCGTGGCACATTGTGGGGGGCCGCACAGGCAATCCCCCATCACCCTAAGGCTGCTGCTGTGGGCTTTGGCCGCCAGGGGGCCACTAGCCCTTTGGCATCCCTATGAGGCGTCCCCCAAGTCTGGGATGATCTGTGCTCTTGCCCCTCAGTCCTGAGCTCCAGGCTGAGGGCGTTACCCTAGCTCCAAGTGGGAAGATGGGCGCAAAGGAGCGTCCTCCCCTAGTTCCCACAGCAGAGAAGAGAACCCAGGAGTCCTGGCTGCCAGCCCCTCCTGCTCTAACCCCGAGACCCACTCCGCGAGTCGGGGCTCGACCCCAGGCGTCTGGGCTCTCTGACTCTGCGTGCCCCGGCAGGTGGATCTGCAGTTCCCGCCGTTCATGTCGGAAGGCTCCCGGGACCTGATCTCCAAGCTGCTGCGCCATAACCCCGCCGAGCGGCTGCCGCTGCTGGCCGTGCTGGAGCACCCCTGGGTGAAGGCCCACTCCCGCCGGGTGCTGCCGCCCGTCTTCAACCCCGCCCCTGCCAACTAGCCCTGCCCCGCGGCCTCTGTCATCCCTCGGCCGGGGCGGGGAATGGGGCCAGTCCCCGCCTCCTCCGCCTGGCCTCCCTCGGTGCTGCCCCCCCTCGGCCGGTCCCGGGCAGGGGGCACGGGGCCGACACGCCCGCTCGGGCCTGTAGATAAAGGTGCGGCTGCCAGTCCCTGGCAGGTTTCCCAGCTGGGGGGGATCTGGCTCCAGGACCCCCTCCCCAGTTGGCCCTTTCGCTGGCTGCCTTCCCAGCTGTCAGGCTAGCCCCCCTCACTCCCAGAGGGGCAGCGGGTCCCTGCCTGCCTCTCCTTTCCTGCCAGGGGGCCGGGGGATGCCCCGGCATGGCCTGTTTTAAATGTCCCCACGGGGGGCTGCGTGCCCCCTGCCCTCCTTTTAATAAAATTTGGAGTTACTTTGCCGTGGGGTCCTATTGTGTTTGTCTGTGTTGGGGGGGGCAGAGAAAACGGTGTGGGGCAATGGGGGGCAGTTTGGGGCCCACAGAGCCAGGATCCCCTGTGGGGTTTGGGCGTATGAATCTGATTCCGGGGTGGGTGGGGTGCTGCGGGGTGGCGAGTTCAGCAGGGGGCCCTCTCTCCTGGCCGGCAGGGGTGGCCCCAGGGTGGCACTAGTGGGTGCTGTAGGGCAGGGACACAGCAGTGGGTGCTCTCCCACACCATGCCCCCTGCCCTGAAATACAGCCGTTGCTGGGGCCCTCTCCCCGGTGCCCTTGGCTGCCTGGCCCCCCAGCCCTCGCAGGGACTCGCCCACCAGACAGTGCCCCATGCCCCTGCCTGCTGACTTGGGGGGCAGAGCCTCTTCTCACCCACCGCTTGCCCCATCTCCTCCACTCAGCCTCAGCTCGGGGTGGGGGGATCCCTCTGGCCTCGCCTGTGTGTATGGGACTGACCCAGCCCCATGGCTACAGGGGGCCGGGCACCTTCTGCCCTCCATGCCAGCATCTCACCTGTCCTGGGGGGGAGGAGGGGTAGAATAGGACGGACAAGGCCCTTTCTTGGTCCCCTTTTGCCCCCTCCCTTTATTGGCCCCCATCTCCCTGGTCTCTCCCCCCTTGTTGCCTCATGACCCTTTCTCACTCTTTGTCTGCCCCCAGCGTTATCTGCCCCCTCCCCCTTCATCTGCCCCCTTTGCTGCCCCTCCCCCTTCATCGGCCCCTGGGTTGCCCCGCCCCTCCCCGTGTGGCCCCGCCCCCTCGCACGGCCCCGCCCCGCGCTGATTGCAGAGGCCTCGGGTCCAGCCGCTCCCCCTCCTGGCCCCCGCCCCTCACCCGCCCAGGTGCCCGGATGTGCCAGCCCGGCCGCCATCTTCCCCGCTCGGCTCAGGGACCCGCGCCACTCGCCGAGCGCCCGCCCCGCCGCAGACCCCGGCCCGCGCCGCCGCCGCCCCCGACATGTGAGTAGCCCCCGATGCAAGAAGGGGAGCAGCGTGCAATGGTCCCCGGGCTGCATCGCCTCGGGTGCATGCCAGAGCCGGGCTCCCCGCGCCCCCGCAGGGGCTGGGCGCTCCGCCGACCCCGGGGCTCAGCAAAACGAGGGGCAGGGGGCTGCTCAATGCAAGGCGGTAAAGGGCGTGCAGTGCTCCGCGGGCTGCATAAAGCCGGGGGGATGCGAGATCCGGGCCCTTCCGCCGCCCCCGCAGGGAAAGGGGGCTCACCCACCCTCCCAATGGATGGGTGCAAGGCGGTAAATAGCATGCAATGCTCGCCAGGCTGCGTAAAGCGGGGTGCATGCAAGATCCGGGGTTCCCCCCCGTCCCCGCAGGGGATGGCAGCTTGTGCACCCTCCCAATGGATGAGCTCGGTAAAGCCAAGGCTGGGGTGTGCTCAATGCAAGGAGATAAATAGCGTGCAATGCTCCCTAGGCTGCATAAAGCGGGGTGCACGCAAGGTCCGGGGTTCCCCTGTCAAGGGAAGGGGGCTCATCCACGCTCCCAATGGATGGCTCCGTGAGGCAGGGTAGAGGCATCCTCAGGGCAAGGAGAAGAATAGGCTCTGGTGCGGGATGATGCCCGGGCTGCATCGCCCCAGGTGATTTCCTTGCCCGTTTCCCCATTTGGGGGGCTTATTCCCAAAAGCCAGGGGCCCCCGGGGCTGGGTGCAGCCGGGCAAGGGCAGGGACAGGACTAGGGGATCGATAGCAAGGAGATCGATATCTTGCAATGCACCTCTGCTTGCATTAACCCCCCCCCCCGCCCCCCCGCCCCAATGCATCAGCTAGCCGCAATCTTCCTGCCCCACCCGTGGGGGGGTCCGATCACACCCGTTGGCACCCGCGCCAGCAAAGCCCGGTTGCACAGAAAGGACCGGCGTGCCCCTGGCTGCGTTCCCTGCCATGCACGAAGGAAAGTGGGTGCCAGGGGGCTGGGTTGGGGGACCCCTGCAAAGGGGCAGGGGGAGGGCTGCATTGCTCCTCGGCGGTGGGGGCCAAGAGGCTGGAGAGAGAAGAATGGGGGGGAGGGACATAGGGCTATGGGGGGAGCCTGGGATGGGGGGGAAGAGGGAAATTTGGGGGCAGGGGCTTGTCGGGGGGGCGGGAGTCTTGTGGGGGGACTGAGGGAGGGGGGCGGGAGCCTGGCATGGGAGGGTAGCCTTGGATGGGGAGCAGAGGGAGATGGGGGGCAGAACCCTAGGATGGGGAGCAGAGGGAGAGGAGGATGGGGGGCAGGAGCCGTGGATGGGGGGCAGAGGGAGAGGAGGATGGGGGGTGGGATCCTGGGATGGGGAGCAGAGGGGGAGGGGAATGGGAGGCAGAACCCTAGGATGGAGAGCAGAGGGAGAGGAGGATGGGGAGCAGGAGCTGGGGATGGGGGGCAGGAGCCGGGGATGGGGGGCAGAGGGAGAGGGGAATGGGGGGCGGGAGCCAGGGATGGGCGGCAGGAGCATCATCCCATCTCTTCCCCCCTGCCCCAGCAGACCTAGGCAGCTGAAATCCCCCCCCCCACCATGTCATGCAGGGGTACCCCCCAGTGCCCCCCCATAGACAGGGAGCATCGGAGCCCTGCCCAATATGGGGATCTGGGGTGGGGGGGCTGCGTCCCCCATTTCTCCTGCCGGGTATTTTTAGCTCTGGGGGCAGGATGACGCTGAACATGGCTGCCCGTTGGCAGCCCGGCTCTCCCCCCGTACCCCACCCCCACACATGTTTTGCTTTCCTGGGGGGGGTGGGGGGGCGGCAGTTCTCCAGCGCCCCCCAGCCTCCGATGCGGAGGCCTTGTGGCCAGTTGTAGCCCAGCCCCCCACCAGCTGGGATCGTTTCGGGGGGGGGGTCGTCTTTTATTTTTAGAGGAGACGGGAAGGTCACGAAGAAACAGACGGAGAATGGAGTGAGCCGGGTTGGGGGGGGTAGGATGTGGGATGGGCTGGGGGATGGAGGGAGGACAGGGCAGCAGTGGGGTGTGTGATGGGGTAGGATGGGGGCGGGTTGGGGGATGGGGGGAGGACAGGGCAGGTGGTGGGGTTTGGGGGGGTGGGATGTGGGGCTGGGGGGTGGGAGGGATGGAGGACAGGGCAGCAGTGTGGGGGGGATGTGAGGCTAGGGGGCAGGTTGGGGGTGGATGGAAGACGGCAGCAGTGGGGTGTGAGGGGGTGGGATGTGGGGCTGGAGGGCGGGTTGGGGGATGGATGGAGGATAGGACAGCAGTGGGGTGTGGTGGGGTAGGCTGGGGGGCGGGTTGGGGGATGGAGGGAGGACAGGGCAGGTGGTAGGGTTTGGGGGGGGTAGGATGTGGGGCTGGGGGGTGGGAGGGATGGAGGTCAGGGGAGCAGTGTGGGGCGGGATGTGAGGCTATTGGGCGGGTTGGGGGTGGATGGAAGACAGCAGCAGTGGGGTGTGAGGGGTTGGGGGATGGATGGAGGATAGGACAGCAGTGGGGTGTGGTGGGGTAGGCTGGGGGGCGGGTTGGGGGATGGAGGGAGGACAGGGCAGGTGGTAGGGTTTGGGGGGGGTAGGATGTGGGGCTGGGGGGTGGGAGCAATGGAGGACAGGGCAGCAGTGTGGGGGGGGATGTGCGGCTGGAGGGCTGGTTGGGGAGTGGATGGAGGACAGGGCAGCAGTGGGGCGTGGGGGTTGGGATGTGGGGCTGGCAGGGCCCTGGGTATGTTGGAGGGGCATAGGGCATTGGGGCAGGGCAAGACTGTGGTCCTACCCCTCCCCAACTCAGACCCCCCTCCCCTCCCAGAGCTGGGGTTAGAACCCAGGAGTCCTGGCTCCCAGCCCCAAACCCACCAGCCCCTTCTCCCCCCACAAGCCGGGAGAGAACCCAGGCGTCCTGGCTCCGGGGTCCCTCCCTGGCCTGCAGTGGACGAGCAGCAGGGCTGCTGTGGGTCTTTGGCTGTGTGATGGCGGGGGGGGGCGGGGGGCGGCCGTGCCTGTTTTGGGGCCCCCCGGGAGCTGTGTGCGTGTTGGGGAAGGGGAATGGCCGATCTCACTGCCCCCAAACCCCTTCTCTAGGAGGGGCAGCTGCCTACCCCTCTCCCGGTGACCTCAGCCCCCTACAGCCGGGGATTCTCTGCCCACGGAAGCTCTAGGGCCCCGGGGGGGGGGGGGTCTGCACACGCCCCCAGGGATGCTCTAGGGCCCTGGGGGGGGCGGGGGGTCTGCACACGCATCTCTGTAGGACGGTGTCTGGAGCTGGGGCGTTTAACACAACGAAAACCTTAGTACAGTATAAACCAGAGAGAATTTCCCTTCCGCACATGCTATGGAGTGCGGGGGCTGGGCACCAGGACTCCTGGGTTCTCTCCCTGGCTCTGGGAGGGGAGTGCGGGCTGGTGGTTAGAGCAGGGGGGGCTGGGAGCCAGGACTCCTGGGTTCTCTCCCCGGCTCTGGGAGGGGACTGGGGGCTGGTGGTTAGAGCAGAGGGGATGGGAGCCAGGACTCCTGGGTTCTCTCCCTGGCTCCGGGAGGGGAGTGGGGGCTAGAGGTTAGAGCAGGGGGGCTGGGAGCCAGGACTCCTGGGTTCTCTCCCTGGCTCTGGGAGGGGAGTGGGGGCTAGAGGTTGGAGCCGGGCAGGGGGAGCTGGGAGCCGACCTCCTGGCTCACCCAGGCCAGAGAATCTCCCCCTGGCTGGAGGCCAGTAACTTGGGTTTGGCTAAAGCGCCCTCCCGGCCGGATCCGAGCCCCCAACGCTGGACCGCGCCCCCCGCTCCCCCCGCCCCGGGCAGCTTGTTGGAAGGGTCCCTGCCCCCCCGGTTAAACACCGGGACCCGATCCTGTTCGGCGCCCCCGGGGTTTTCTCCCCGGGCCACTCCCCAGAAGGAGCCGCATCCCCGCTTGCTCCGGCCCTCGGCTCGGTTCTGGGGCTCGTCTCTGCCCCGCGCTCCGGCGTCCTTTTGAAAAGCTGCCCCCCGGCCCCGCCGCCCGCGCTGGAAGCAGGGGCCGGTCACGGGCTAACCCACGCCGCAGCCGGGGCAAATCCCATCCCGGCTCCCCGGAAACACGGCCCCGGGGCGGGGGGAGTTCTCTGCGGATGGTCTGGTGGGCCCGGCCCGTCTGGAAATTGAATGAAAGTTGAATCCTGGCTCCCGGTCCCCTCCTCCTTGCTCTGACCACTCACCCCCACTCCCCTCCCGAGAACCCAGGAGTCCTGGCTCCCAGGCCTCCCTGCTCTAACCACCAGCCCCCACTCCCCTCCCAGAGCTGGGGAGAGAACCCAGGAGTCCTGGCTCCCAGGCCCCCCTGCTCTAACCACTGGATCCCACTCCCCTCCCAGAGCTGGGGAGAGAACCCAGGAGTCCTGGCTCCCAGCCCACCTGCTCTAACCACTGGATCCCACTCCCCTCCGAGAGCTGGGGAGAGAACCCAGGAGTCCTGGCTCCCAGCCCCCACTGCTCTAACCCACCAGCCCCCACTCCCCTCCCAGAGCTGGGGAGAGAACCCAGGAGTCCTGGCTCCCAGGCCCCCCTGCTCTAACCACCTGACCCCACTCCCCTCCCAGAGCTGGGGAGAGAACCCAGGAGTCCTGGCTCCCAGCCCACCTGCTCTAACCACTGGATCCCACTCCCCTCCGAGAGCTGGGGAGGGAACCCAGGAGTCCTGGCTCCCAGCCCCCACTGCTGTAACCCACCAGCCCCCACTCCCCTCCCAGAGCTGGGGAGAGAACCCAGGAGTCCTGGCTCCCAGCCCCGCCCTGCTCTAACCCACCAGCCCCCACTCCCCTCCCAGAGCTGGGGAGAGAACCCAGGAGTCCTGGCTCCCAGCCCACCTGCTCTCACCACTGGATCCCACTCCCCTCCCAGAGCTGGGGAGAGAACCCAGGAGTTCTGGCTCCCAGCCTCCACTGCTCTAACCCACCAGCCCCCACTCCCCTCCCAGAGCTGGGGAGAGAACCCAGGAGTCCTGGCTCCCAGGCCCCCCTGCTCTAACCACCAGCCCCCACTCCCCTCCCAGAGCTGAGGAGAGAACCCAGGAGTCCTGGCTCCCAGCCCACCTGCTCTAACCACTGGATCCCACTCCCCTCCGAGAGCTGGGGAGGGAACCCAGGAGTCCTGGCTCCCAGCCCCCACTGCTGTAACCCACCAGCCCCCACTCCCCTCCCAGAGCTGGGGAGAGAACCCAGGAGTCCTGGCTCCCAGCCCCGCCCTGCTCTAACCCACCAGCCCCCACTCCCCTCCCAGAGCTGGGGAGAGAACCCAGGAGTCCTGGCTCCCAGCCCCGCCCTGCTCTAACCCACCAGCCCCCACTCCCCTCCCAGAGCTGGGGAGAGAACCCAGGAGTCCTGGCTCCCAGCCCACCTGCTCTCACCACTGGATCCCACTCCCCTCCCAGAGCTGGGGAGAGAACCCAGGAGTTCTGGCTCCCAGCCCCCCCCTGTTCTAACCACCAGCCCCCACTCCCCTCCCAGAGCTGAGGAGAGAACCCAGGAGTCCTGGCTCCCAGCCCACCTGCTCTAACCACTGGATCCCACTCCCCTCCGAGAGCTGGGGAGGGAACCCAGGAGTCCTGGCTCCCAGCCCCCACTGCTGTAACCCACCAGCCCCCACTCCCCTCCCAGAGCTGGGGAGAGAACCCAGGAGTCCTGGCTCCCAGCCCCGCCCTGCTCTAACCCACCAGCCCCCACTCCCCTCCCAGAGCTGGGGAGAGAACCCAGGAGTCCTGGCTCCCAGCCCACCTGCTCTCACCACTGGATCCCACTCCCCTCCCAGAGCCCTCCCCAGTGCAGTCCCCGTTTGCTCTCTCCCCGGCACTTGGTCGTTTCCCAGCTGATCGCAGCCTACCCCTGCAGGTGGGGATCAGTTCTAGGGGTTCATTCCCCGGTGCTGCCCCAGCAATGCCCCACAGCCCCCCTGCCCAAAGAACCAGGATAGAGGGGCACCCAAGGAGCTGGGGCGGCTGCGGGGAGAGGCTGGCTACGGGGCAAGATTTTGGGGGTACTGGCAGTTCAGGAGTGGGGGGCATCTATGGGGTGGGATTGAGGGGCAGTGGGGCACTATGGGGCAGGAGGGAGGGGCTATGGGGGGATTGAGGGGTGCTGGCAGCGCAGAGGGGGCTATGGGGCAGGATTGAAGGGCTATGGGGTGGGATTGAGGGTTGCTGGCAGCGCAGAGGGGGCTATGGGGCAGGATTGAAGGGCAACGGGGTGCTATGGGGCTGGAATGAGGGGCTATGGGGTGGGATCGAGGGGTGCTGGCAGCACAGAGGGGGGCTATGGGGCAGGATTGAGCGGCTATGGGGCGGGATTGAGGGTTGCTGGCAGCGCAGAGGGGGCTATGGGGCAGGATTGAGCGGCTATGGGACGGGATTGAGGGTTGCTGGCAGCGCAGAGGGGGCTATGGGGCAAGATTGAAGGGCAACGGGGTGCTATGGGGCTGGAATGAGGGGCTATGGGGTGGGATCGAGGGGCGCTGGCAGCGCAGAGGGGGGCTATGGGGCGGGATTGAGGGTTGCTGGCAGCGCGGCGAGGGGGCTATGGGGCAGGATTGAAGGGCAACGGGGTGCTATGGGGCTGGAATGAGGGGCTATGGGGTGGGATCGAGGGGCGCTGGCAGCGCAGAGGGGGGCTATGGGGCGGGATTGAGGGTTGCTGGCAGCGCGGAGGGGGGCTATGGGGCAGGATTGAAGGGCAACGGGGTGCTATGGGGCTGGAATGAGGGGCTATGGGGTGGGATCGAGGGGCGCTGGCAGCGCAGAGGGGGGCTATGGGGCGGGATTGAGGGTTGCTGGCAGCGCGGAGGGGGGCTATGGGGCAGGATTGAAGGGCAACGGGGTGCTATGGGGCGGGACCGGGGGCAGCGCCCGCTGTGGCTGGCCGTGTTCGGGGCTGTTTCCCCCTCGCGGGGTCACCGTGACCTTTGCCCTCTGCCCCCCCCCCAGGTCGGCCCCCGCCGCCGCGCCCCCCGCCGCCGGAGGAGAAGGGGGTGGCCCCCCCCCACCGCCCCCCAACCTCACCAGCAACCGGAGGCTGCAGCAGACCCAAGCCCAGGTGGACGAGGTGAGCGTGGGGGGTGGCGGGCGGCCTCCGGACGCCTGGGTCCCTTCCGCGGGCGGGGCCCCCGTGTCTGACTCTCCCCCCCCCCCCCCGCCCCCCAGGTGGTTGACATCATGCGGCGGTGAACGTGGACAAGGTGCTGGAGCGGGACCAGAAGCTGTCGGAGCTGGACGACCGGGCGGACGCCCTGCAGGCCGGCGCCTCCCAGTTCGAGACCAGCGCCGCCAAGCTGAAGCGCAAGTACTGGTGGAAGAACCTCAAGGTGCGGCCCCCCCCCCGCGGGCCCCCCCCGTCTCTCCCCCCCCCCCCCGTGGCCCCCCTGTTCCCCCTGCGGCCCCCCCCCGGTCTCCTCCCCCCCGTGGCCCCCCGCCCGTCTCCCCCCCCCCGTTCCCCCTGTGGGGCCCCCTGTTCCCCCCGCGGCCCCCCCCGCGTCTCCCCCCCCGCGGGCCCCCCCCGTGGCCCCCCATCTCCCCCCCCGGACCCAGTCCCCCCCCCACCCCCACATTCCCCGTCACAGCCTCCCCTCCCTGCGGCCTTCCATTCCCTCCCACAACCCTCCTGTCTCCCGACACCCCCCCCCCCCACAGCCTCCCGTTCCCACCCGCGGCCCCCCTGTCTTCCCCCCGTGGCCCTCTGTCTCCCCCCCATTCCCCCTGCGGCCCCCCCGTCTCCGCCCCCCGTTCCCCCCGTCTTCCCCCCCCCGGTCTTCCCCCCCCGTGGCCCCCCTGTTCCCCCCGCGGCCCCCCCGTCACCCCCACATTCCCCCCCCCCACATTCCCCATCTCCCGACACCCCCCTCACAGCCTCCCCTCCCTGTGGCCTTCCATTCCCTCCCACAACCCTCCTGTCTCCCGACACCCCCCCCCCCACAGCCTCCCGTTCCCACCCGCGGCCCCCCTGTCTTCCCCCCGTGGCCCTCTGTCTCCCCCCCCCATTCCCCCTGCGGCCCCCCCGTCTCCGCCCCCCGTTCCCCCCGTCTTCCCCCCCCGTCTTCCCCCCCCGTGGCCCCCTGTTCCCCCTGCGGCCCCCCCGTTCCCCCCGCGGCCCCCCCCGTCTCCCCCCCCCGGACCCCCACATTCCCCATCTCCCCGACACCCCCCCTCACAGCCTCCCCTCCCTGCGGCCTTCCATTCCCTCCCACAACCCTCCTGTCTCCCGACACCCCCCCCCCCCGCAGCCTCCCGTTCCCACCCGCGGCCCCCCTGTCTTCCCCCCGTGGCCCTCTGTCTCCCCCCCCATTCCCCCCGCAGCCCCTGTTCCCCCTGCGGCCCCCCCGTCTCCCCCCCCGTTCCCCCCTGTTCCCCCTGCGGCCCCCTGTGGCCCCCCGTCTCCCCCCCGCGGCTCCCCCGTCTCCTCCCCCGTTCCCCCCGCGGCCCCCCGTTCCCCCTGCGGCCCCCCCGTTCCCCCCGTGCGCCCCCCGTTCCCCCCTGTTCCCCCTGCGGCCCCCCGTCTCCCCCCGCGGACCCCCGTTCCCCCCCACAACCCCCGTCTCCCCCGCGGACCCCCATCTCTCCCCACGGACCCAGTTCCCCCCCCACATCCCCCGTCTCCCGACACCCCCTCACAGCCCCCCCCTCCCTGCGGCTTCCCATTTCCCCCCGCAACCCCCTGTCTCCCGACACCCCTCCCCCCGCCCCCGCAGCCTCCCGTTCCCCCCCCGCGGACCCCGTTCCCCCCCCCCCCCACAACCCCCGTCTCCCCCGTGGACCCCCATCTCCCCCCCGCGGACCCAGTTCCCCCCCCACACATCCCCCGTCTCCCGACACCCCCCTCACAGCCCCCCCCTCCCCGCGGCCTCCCGTTCCTCCCCACAGCCCCCCTGTCTGTCGACGCGGCCCCCCGTTCCCCCCCCGTGGCCCCCCCATCTCCCCCCACAACCCCCCGTCTCCCCGACACCCCCCTCACAACCCCCCCCTCCCCGTGGCCTCCCGTTCCCCCCCCCACGGCCCCCTGTGGCCCCCTTCCCCGCACAGCCCCCCATTCCCCCTGTGGCCCGCCATTCCCCCCGCAGCCCCCCCCATCCTCCCTGCAGCCCCTCATCTCCCCCGCTGCCCCTGACCCCCCCATCTCCCCCTGTAGCTCCTGACGCAGCCCCCCATCTCCCCCCGCTGCCCCGACCCCCCATCTCCCCCTGTAGCTCCTGACGCAGCCCCCCATCTCCCCCTGCTGCCCCTGACCCCCCATCTCCCCCTGTAGCTCCTGACGCAGCCCCCCATCTCCCCCTGCTGCCCCTGACCCCTCCCTGTGGCCCCGCTGATCTCCCGTCTCCCCCGCAGCCCCCTGACACCCTCATCCCTGCCACTCTCTGCCCCATAGCTGCCCTTCCTGGCTCCCTCTGACCCCCTACCCTCCCCCATGGCTCCCCTCCTGGCCCCAAGCCCCTGCCCCCCACCTTCCCCTGACGCTCACGGCCTCTCTCCCCACAGATGATGATTATCCTGGGGGTGATATGCGCCATCATCCTGATCATTATCATTGGTGAGTGGGGGCTGGTGGGGGGGGCGGGGGCGCGTCGGGGCAGCATGTGACCCCCACCCCCTTGGGATATGGGAGAGGCAGCTAGGCACCTTTCATGGGGGTGTGGCAGCAAGGAGGTGGGGCTGCCTTTGGCCCCACCCACAGACTGGCCCCGCCCACAGCCACCCGCAAGATGGCAGGGAAGGGTTGCTGGAAGGGGCGTGGCTTTCCTTAGACCCGCCCACCATCACACCTGCAATACTGAGAGGAAACTGCTGTGAAGGATGATGGGAAGGGGTGTGGCTTCCCTTAGCCCCACCTACCCAGAGACCCACCATGCTCCCCTTAGTGCAGAAATAAAAGGGGTGGAGCTTTTTTTCACCCCACAGGCCCCGCCCACTGCTGCACCTACACGGTCCAGCCAATAGTGCAGAAATAAGATATTTGAGGGGGTGCGGCTTTCTTTGGCCCTGCCCCCAGCCACCCATCCTACTGCAATGAAACAGGCACAGGGTTATTGGGAAGGGGTGTGGCTTGTGAGGCCCCGCCCACAACCGCAGCTGGACGCTGTGGGGTGAAACAGGAGAAGGGTTATTGGGAAGGGGCGTGGCTTTCTGTGGCCCCGTCCACATGGTGGCAAGTAGCCTTAGCACAAAGGAGCCAAGTTAGACCCGGATGGCCTGAAATTTCCTTCCCTCGCTCCCTGGACTTCCCCTTCTCCAGCTGCTGGAGTCTGCTGGGTCCCCCCCACACGCTATTCTTCCCCCCGAGCCCCTTCTGTATTTTTGGGGCACCCATCTGAATGAAGCAAGAGAAATGTCCCATCTCCAAATGCCACTAGCTCCCCTCTCCCATCCAGTTCACCCATAGACATGGCAACATCCACCGCCACCATTAGGTTCCAGGGTTAACACTCACTTGAGATAAACAGGGAGACTTCCTCCTGTCCTAAACTGTGCTGCTTCCTGTAGGGCTCTTAGGCTGTCCTGGGTCCCCAGAGGTGGCTGCATCTCAGCGCTGGGCAAGGGGTCCCTGGGTCACCAGCCGCCCCGCCCCAGAGGTGGCCGCATCTTAAACTAACTCCCCTCTGCTCCCGTCTCTCTTTCCTTTCCAGTTTACTTCAGCACTTAATGGACCCTCGGAAGCCAAAGCCCCCCCCCTCCCTCCCCCCAAAGGAGCTGCGGCCGGGAGAGGCGCGAGGGGCTGCGACCCCCCCCCCTCCCATGATGTCAGCCATATCTTCCAGCCTCCCCCCCCTTCTCCCCCGGGCCCCCCCGTGGCATGTGTGTGTGTGTTGCGGTGCGTGTGGCCGTCCTGTATAGGCTAACTTATTTATACATATATACATATTCTATATTTTGTCTGTTTGTAGATTTATTACTAGATTTACAGCTGTCATGGACCCCACCCCCAATACCTGCTCCCCACCAGTGTTTTCAGTGTCTACTGATTTAATTTAAATATTTTAAGGACCAATCCCCCCCCACACCCCCCCAAAAAAAAAGTAAAATAGGGGGAACCCAGAAGCCTGAGAAACTCAAGCGCCCCCCCCCCCCCCCCCCGGCCCTTTCAGAGCGATGCCGAGCAACGCGAGAGCCGGGTCCCCCGGCTTGGCTGTGTCTCGGCCCCTGTATAAATAGCTGCCCCACTCCAGAGGTGGCCGCATCTCAGCGCTCCGGGGAGGGGTCCCTGTATAAACAGCTGCCCCATCCCAGAGCTGGCTGCATCTCAGTGCCGGGCGAGGGGTCCCGGGATAACCAGCCGCCCCGCCCCAGAGGTGGCCGCATCTCAGTGCCGGATGAGGGGTCCCTGTATAACCGTTACCCCGCCCCAGAGCTGGCCGCATCTCCGTGCCGGATGAGGGGTCCCTGTATAACCGTCACCCCGCCCCAGAGCTGGCCACATCTCAGTGCCGGATGAGGGGTCCCTGTATAACCATCACCCCGCCCCAGAGCTGGCCGCATCTCAGTGCCGGATGAGGGGTCCCTGTATAACCATCACCCCGCCCCAGAGCTGGCCGCATCTCAGTGCCGGATGAGGGGTCCCTGTATAACCATCACCCCGCCCCAGAGCTGGCCGCATCTCCGTGCCGGATGAGGGGGTCCCTGTATAACCGTCACCCTGCCCCAGAGCTGGCCGCATCTCAGCGCCCGGGTGAGGGGTCCCTGTATAACCATCACCCTGCCCCAGAGCTGGCCGCATCTCTGTGCCGGATGAGGGGTCCCTGGATAACCAGCCGCCCCGCCCCAGAGATGGCTGCATCTCACACCATGCAAAGGGGGGGTGTCATAAGTGTCTTTACCTTCCTCTTCTCCCCCCCCACATCCCGATCCACCCCCTTCCCTGACCCTGTGAGGTTTTGTAACATTCCTGGATCTGTACTGTGCAGTCTGGCTTTGGGGGGGGGCTGGGGGTTGCTCTTCCTACCCCACACCTCATGTGTGGGAGGGGGCAGTGTTGTCACACCCCCAGCTCCAAGCCCTTTAAGAGTCTTAGGGTGGGGGTTGCATGGGGAAAGGGGGGGAGCCCCTAAATCCACCCCTCCCCCATGGCCCAGCGGTTCAAGCTTCTCTCCTCTGGGGGTGGAGAGAGGGGGCAGGCTGGCTCCCCATTAACTTTCTGTCTGACCCCAGAGAGCCCCCCCCACCCAGCAGCAGGGCCCAGGCCTGGCTGGGGCAGGGGGGGCTCGGTGATCCCGTAGCTGGGGGGGGGGGGGGGGCTGGATAAATCTTGTCTTGGGGAGGGGGAGAAGCAGTCACAGCCCAGAGCCAGCGACTCCTTCCCCCCACCCCACCTCCCCCCAGAGTGTGGGCACAGATGGGGCATTCCCCTCCCCCACCCGCTAACGGGGGGGGGGGGTTCCCTGGTGGCCAGCAGGGGGCGATCCCTGAGCAGCTCTGCAACGTATCCCTGTGTCCTGTGATGAGTGACCCCCACCTTGCCCTGTCCCTCTCCCCCAGCCCTTTGAGGCAGTCATCTGCAGCATTAAACCTTCCCTGCTAGCCCCATAGCGCTAAACCTCTCCCAGCTCCGAGACAGCCCCATAGCACGACCCCTCCCCCCGCCAGCCCCTACAGAACGATCCCCCCCCCCCACACACACACCCACTGAGGAGATATGACGTGTGACTGTGTCCCTCTGCACTCTCCGTGCCGAGTGTTCGCTGGGGGGGGGGGGCGGATTGGGCCCCCCCCCCCCCGCCAGCTTGGAGGGACATGGGCGCGGGGTCCCCCTACGAGGCCCGCTTTGGAGGGCGCAGCCTGGCGGTCCTCTGCTCCCCATCTGGAGGGAACGCGGGCGCTAAGGACCTGGCTGGCTCTGCCCCCTGTGAGGCTGGCTTGGCAGCGGGGTGCCCTGGGGGTCCCTTCAACCAGGCTGCGTGGATTGTGAACTGCTGGGGAACAGAGAGTGGGGGGGGCAAATCCCAGGCTGTGTTTTCCCTGGGCCGGGGGGCAGGTGTCACTGCTGCCCCTCGGCTTTGGGGGCACAGGGTCCACCGTGCCCCACGGTGGGACCAGTGCCCCCTAATTCTAAAGACACCTGGGATGAGGGGTGGAGGGGGGGCAGAGCTGGCTGGATTCCCCTAGGCCTAGCTGGAGGGGGGGGGGGTCGGCCTTGCCCCCCACGCACTCCCCAGCAGCAGGCGGGGGGCGAGGCACCCCCTGGAGGGAACGGGGAGTGACTTTATGCTGTGAAAATGTACAATAAATGTCCTGTGGAGAAAGCCCAAGCTGCTGTCCGTCTGTCTGTCTGTTCTGCCATCCGTCCTGGGGAGGGAGCCCTGGATAATCAGTCGCCCCAGAGGTGACCACAACTCAGCGCCGGGCGAGGGGTCCCTGGGTAACCGGCTGCCCTGCCCCAGAGGTGGGTGCATCTCAGCGCCGGGCGAGGGGTCCCTGTGTAACCGGCTGCCCTGCCCCAGAGGTGGGTGCATCTCAGCGCCGGGCGAGGGGTCCCTGGGTAACCAGCTGCCCTGCCCCAGAGGTGGGTGCATCTTGGTGCTTGGTCCCTGTCTAACCAGCTGCCACGCCCCAGAGGTGGCTGCATCTTGGTGCAGGGCGAGGGATCCCTGGCTAACCAGCCGCCCCGCCACATATGTGGTTACATCAGCACTGGCGAGGGGTCCCTGGATAACCAGCCGCCCCGCCCCGCCCCAGAGGTGGCTGCATCTCTTCTGTCCACACAACCCCCTTATTTCTGGAAATAAGGGGGTTAGTGTCTGAGATTCACCGCACCCCCTCCTGCCACGAATCCCACTACCCTCTGAGAACCAGGGGGAGAACCCTGGAGTCCGAACACCCAGGTCCAGCCGCCTCCCTCCCCGCAATCACTAGCCCCCCACTCCCCGGGCCAGGATTGGGGCCTGGTCCCGCTTTGACCCAAGCGGCTAGTGAAATCTCAGCGTCCCGGGACTATTCCGGTTGGACGTAGGGCCAGCTGGCGTCGGCCGTTCTGGGACCTGCCCTCCACTTCCAGTGTGCTGCTCTTCCAAAATCCGCCCCAAGCCTCTTCTCCCGCTCAGATGCTGGGGGGGGTGCCCTTCCCGTAACCCCCCCTCCCCCGGGAATGCGTTTGGCTTCAGGGGCCTCATGCCTATCAATCTCAGTGAGGTTTTAACTCAACCCATAACAAGGTTTGGCCCAGTTCATAACAGAACCCAGGAGTCCTGGCTCCCAGCCCCCCTGCTCTAACCCACCAGCCCCCACTCCCCTCCCAGAGCTGGGGAGAGAACCCAGGAGTCCTGGCTCCCAGCCCCCCTGCTCTAACCCACCAGCCCCCACTCCTCTCCCAGAGCTGGGGAGAGAACCCAGGAGTCCTGGCTCCTCTTCCGCACAACTGACCTTGTTAAAAAACCAGAGCCTCCCACTCACGCAGTGGAGCTGGGTGAGTGCCAGGGCCTGCCAGCAGGGGGCGACCTTCCCCACTGCTAGAGAAAGGGGGCGGGGCCATAGCCCCATTCCCACCTGGCTACAGCTGGGACCAAGGGAGCCTTGACTGGTTCCAGTGCTGAGCTGGGAACTGGAACCCAGGGGGACACTGGGCAGCACCCACGCCCACGGGCTCTCTTGTGTCTGGAAGCCAGGACTCCTGGGTTCTCTCCCTGACTCTGGGAGGGGAGGGGGGTCTAGTGATTAGAGCAGGGCGACTAGGAGCCAGGACTCCTGGGTTCTCTCCCTGGCCCTGGGAGGGGGGTGCAGTCTAGCGACTGGCTAGCACGGACCCATCCATTTCACTCAGCCCCCCCCGCCCATGCGTCCCCACGCCCAAAGCCTTTCACCCCTCGGCTAACTAAACTGGCACAGATCACAAGAGAGCGAGGGCAGGGGGAGCCCTGAGGTCCCTGCAAAGGTGAGCCCAGCTGGGCATCGGTGCCCCACGCTGGACAAGAAGGCAAACTCCCCCCACGGGCCCTGCCCATCTGGCTTAGGCGGGCAGGGCTGAATGCCACCTTGCTCCAGGCAATGAAAAGGGACGGAGGGTTGGCTGGGTCGGCTCTTCCCTTTGCCTACAGCTGGGCAAGGGCCCAGCGGGCACCGCTGGCCAAAAGAGCCTGATCTCATGGGCGCAGGGCGGGCTCCACCCGGATAAGCGCTTGAAGAATCCACCGATTTTTGCTTTGCCCGCTCTGAACGCTGCCTCAGCAACCAATCTCCACCTCCCCTCCGCTTTCTACGGCACGCCTTCGGAATCTGGCACCCAGGCCCCCTGATTTCTGCACGGCATTTCCCTGACTTTTGTGTGGTACACACTGAATTCTGCATCAGCTTGCCCCGATTTCTCTGTCACCTGCTTGATTCTGCACCCGTTCCCCTTGCCTTGTCTCACCTGCTGAATTCTGCATCCAAATTCCCCGATTTCTGTTTCACACTTACTGAATTCTGCATCCAAATTCCCTGATTTCCCCATCACCGACACTGAATTCTGCATCACACACCCGATTTCTGTTTCAAACATACTGAATTCTGCACCAGTTTCTCCTGCTCTCTAAGTCACACTTACTGAATTCTGCACCCA